>NW_026935642.1:255000-672675 GCF_032062105.1 Saccostrea cuccullata | reverse complement strand
ACATCTGGAGAAATAGGTTTTAAAAGGTTTATATCATATCTTTGTTCGTCTGCACTTAAATTTCAAACACGACAGAATTTGTAATTTTTGCCGTAAAAATTCATAATTTCTATATACTTTAGAGACTTACCTTAAAACTTTCAGGAAACTTTCTATGAAGTCTTTTCTGCACCTTAAGTGAAATTTTATGTCGATCCCAGGTGTTGATCGAGTTTCAGAGAAATTTTCTACGTTATTATTGATTTTTTTTTTTTTAAGGAGAAAGGGGGGGGGGGGGGGCGGTTGACTTTTTTATTCTAAGAATTTGTTAAAGTGAGTTTGTAAATACATCTACGAACCTGAGCTGGATTGTGACCTTTGGGTCAAGGGGTCAAAGGTCAAGGTCATCAAAGCATTTCATAAAGAAATATAAAAGTAACGGCCATATCAAGTACACAAGTCATTTGATCATTGCACGCGCGCGCAGGTGCAATGCATGAAAGCTTTATCATCGTGACTACACTTTTAATGTGTTTCTATTCTTTGAATTTTGAAACGTTTCATAAAAAAAATTACGACTATATCAAGTAAATCGGTCATTTAACGCATTGCGCGCCACACGTGCATGCAAGTCCCTGCATTCAAGATTGATAGTAGCATAATGTAGGAATCCGTCATATCTATTCATATTCTAAATTTCATCCTGTTTTGTTGAGAATCAAAAAAGTTATAGGCATTTAAAGTTTAAGCCAATCAGATCGCAGCACACGTGCATGGGCGTGGTTTCTTGAAAACTTTTATATATCATAGTTTAGGACGTATTAAGGTATGATTATGTTTTAAAATTCAAAGTATTTTGTCAAAAAACAAGTAAGATATTGAGATTTTTGTTTCAGCTAATCAGAGCAAAGCGCACGTGCATGCGCGTGCATGCATGTGCATGATGACCGTAACTTCTTATAGGAGTCTATTGTGTCTGTCTATGTTCTAAATCTTATCGTGGTTGGTTGAAAAACAAGGGAGTTACAGCCATTTGAAGTTTAAGCCAATCAGATTGCAGCGCACGTGCATGCGCGTGCTTTCATGACAAATGTTATATATCATGTTGTAGGACATCTTAAAGTATGCTTATATTTTAATTTTCATACCATTTCGTCAAAAAACGGAAAAGATATTGAGATTTTTGTTTCAGCCAATCAGAGCGAAGCGCACGTAAATGCGCGTGAGTTCTTGCTAATTTGACAGTGTCACATTATCTACACTATTAATATATCCTTATATAATGAGTTTCAAAGCATTTCATCGGAAAATGTTAAAGTTATGGCTATATTAAATATATTAGTCATTTCACTCATTTCACGCGCCCGCACGTGCAGGCGTATGCGCGCAAAATGACCTTCGTTCCGCACACCTACACTACACACCTATTAACCCTAAAAAGGTTTTAGCTCAGTTGGGTGAACAGTTTCTGAGAACACTCGCGGACAAAAAAGTACCGGAGAAGAAATAAGAAGAAAAAAGAATAATAATAATAATAATAATAAGAAACAGAGTAAAAACAATATGTTCCCAAACTTCGTTTGGGGAACATAATAATAATAATAATAACTAGAATCTTGTTGCCATGGCAACAAATATGTCTTCCGTTCTTCTAAATCTGTAAGAATTTGCTTTTTTCTCTGCAAAAAACATAGATATCATATGTACTCTGAAAGAAAAAAAACTGCAAAAAGGTCTTTCAATACTTTAGGTACTTTGATTTTCATGACCAATCTTGTTCTTATGCATTTTGGCACTTATAAGAGCTACACGTGTATCATAGACAAACCAACGGACGAACGAACACCGTACTCTCATAAACTTCACTGTGTTTATGTTCTGGCACAATTGTGATGGTGTTATAAAAATGTCATGAACTAAGTTAGTACCACATTAAACGTAAAGTCGTTGATTTTTACAGTAAGGCCCGCATTTTTTTATTTTTAGGTTTACAAACATTAGAATGAAAAAGTCCCGTAGGAGGAGGAAATATATATATTTTGGATACATTATCAACTTTTCTATATTAATTTTTGCTTCTTTTTTTACGCTCTCCTAACAGGCTTCTTGCCACTGGACACATAAGGGTTACAAAGGGGAAAATACAACCTTTCATTGTTTATTTCATCATCTACCAGTTGGGGGTGGACAAAATACAGATTTTTTTTTAAAAAATCTTTTTTTAAATCTCTTTTAATATATCTTCATTTTTGTTTTTAATGTGTGTTAGGTAGAAAATATTCTAAAATATTAATATACTCGAGACCTATAAAAGTAATAATTCCTTTCATAAAACAGACAGGGAGTATTCCCAAGGAGTATTGAGGAGTAGGGTGGAATTTTTTCAATTAAGTGTAAAATAATTTTTCTGGCTGCCATAAATGATACTACATGCCTGTATATATTTGTATATTCTTCTTTTTAAATAGTTGAAATATTTTATTGCTATAGGCTATTGTTTATTTCTTCCTCAAATGGACTTAACTTCTCCCATAGTTTTATTCATTACGTCTGATGCATAAGCGACCCTTTTCTGAAGAATGATGCTAAGACTGTAAGCTATGACAGAAACCTAAACAATGTCTCTGACAATAGCTACCACGGGCAGTTTTAAACCTGTGGGAGGAAAATAATTTACAATTACCGACACTGAGACCGTTACTTTTGAATACGGATACATAATTATCTCACCAATATGTCACTTTGCAACAAAGTCGTCAGCATTTTATTGTTCTCTGAACGGGTGAAACGTTTTGAATGACACTCTTATCGATAAATATTTACATTAAACCAAGCTTTAGTGCTGCTATGGACTTGACACAAATCTCCCTTCATTACCCGCCATGTTCATTTAAAACCGGAAGTACGAGTTCGTAAATTTGAAATCTCGATCCCGACTCAAATTTGACATCGGAAAGAAAAAATTCTGTTTTTCTCAATTTTATTTTTTTTTCTGAAAATTCAAAAACTTAAGCGGCGGGTTTGTAAACCTAAAAATAAAAAATGCTGGCCTAATACTATCGAGATTTGTCAGCAGAAAGATTATTCGAATTCAACTACAGGAATTATTCAGCGATTAATTGATTTTATGTTGTTTAATGTCCCTCTCGAGAATTTTTCACATGGAGAAGCCTCCACTCGCCGGTGGAGACTGCAAAATGTTGTCCTATAATTTGGCTCTAATCGCCATTGAGCAGTGAGGAATCTTTTTGAGTCAGTACCATCTGACACACGGGACCTCGATTTAAACGATCTCATCTGACGGACCGGTCTCCACGTCCCACAACTGAAGTCCATAATACAGATATATGATGCTCTAGCCATGTTTTTATTTTATTTTTCATTTCTCAAATTTGTTGCATCAGATTTTCTTAAAGATCATACTTAATAATAAAAATCATTTCGAACAACTTTATTGCAATGCATACAGCGTCCGGTGATTTTGATTGACAGGGCAATACATGTGGACTTAGTGTAATACTTCTTAAGCAGAAAAAATATACAGAGAGTGACTATGACGGACTATGAAATCAGAAAATATTTAATAAAGAATGGGTACAACTGATATAGAACTGATTTTTTGTCTATGTAAATGGATAGGATAATCAGGATTAAAAGGGAATCTCTCTCTCTCTCTCTCTCTCTCTCTCTCTCTCTCTCTCTCTCTCAGACATGTAAATTTCAGTATCTTGCGTAATGAAAAATCTACTATTATAGAATCTGAATTCTGTATACATGTTAATGGTAATTATAACCAAATGTCCCAGATTTAATTGTATAGCGAATTTATAATTCAAAGGCCTACAGCTGCAATAATGTCTCCGAATAAAATCAAGAGGGGGGGGGGGGGGCTTAAAAATAATTACATACGCGGTAATTTTATTTTTTATGAATTAAAAGGAAAATACTTAAGGTTGCATGTACATACATATAATTATATAGCATTGCATAAAATTGTGTTCATTCGTATACTTTATCTAACATATCAACAGACCTTTGCAGATTTTTTGTATCATGTTTTTAGCGTAGCATTATTTCACTTAGAAACGCGTAACTTTCACATAATGTTAACCCTTTGAGTACTAGTATTTCACAAAAATGCAAGAATCGCTTTTTCTCATCTTTAGTAACTTCTCGGGTATATAAAAGTATAGATCATGTATAATGAATAACACTATAAGACTTTTAATCAATGAAATATACGTGTTAAATCCAAATCCAATCTATAGACTGATTTTCTTTCTTTTAAGTTGCAGATATCAATTTATTTCTAAAGGCTTTACAACGGTATTACATTACTCTTCTATCTCTCAGTTCCCTTTTGATACATATAATATTTTAGAATCGAAAATAAAACTCGGATTCCGGGTTAATTTCGCATTCAAATTAGAGAATGAATTAAGAATATTTTTTTTTAATATAATCATAACAGACATTACAGATTTACACTACGCTGACAACTTTAAACTATGCATATACTGAAAGCAGTAACCAACGTAATCTTTCATGCAGAAGTGGATATGGAAACTTAAAGTCTAAATATTTTTTTATGTGAAAAGTGTGGATATAGACGTCTGCGACGTCATGGATACTACCTCTGCCTTTATCTCGAAAGTTCTATTCCCACTTACAAATCAGAGTTATCTATCTTTGCTCATTGTCACTACGTAAATAGAGAAAATGAATTTATTGACGGAACCTTAAATCTCCAAAATGCAGAATCCGATTGAATAAATAATATGTTTAGTATTTTTGTAGAATAATTTGTATATACATCGCTGTAATGTATACTGCGTACAATATTATTTTCTTCAAAGTGCTTAGTTGACACAGAACGGATATTCTTTTTAAGATATAAATTTGTAAATCAAAAACTTTCAATATACAGACTAACACTACACAGCCAAATTTAAACTAATATGCATATAGTGAATTAAGTAATATGCAAAAGAGAGAATATTGAATGTGTAAATATGTTGATCTGGAGAGCGTATATATGTCTCTAACGTCATCAATACTATTTCCACCTTTATCTCGAAAGTTCTATTCTCATTCACAGGTCAGAGTTATCTTTCTTTGCCCACCTTATACATACTACGTAAATAGAGAAAATTTCGGTACCGAAAATATACAAAATGCGGAATCTGATTAAAAAACAAATTATATATTTAGCATTTGTAGAAAAATGTCTGTTTTACATAAGAATATCTTGAAAAAATATTTAAAAACAAAAAAATCAAAAATTGACCAAAAACAAATTCACTCCCGGTTCCGACAGGAAGTACTGGAAACACACGAAAACAACTTCAAAACAAATAGAATATCATGATCTAATACTCCTGTAAATTTCATATCTTTACCTCAAACCGTTTCCGAGAAAACTGCCGGACAAAAGTCCATTTTAAAATTCGAAAATCGGCCATAACTTCGGACCGGAAGTGAATTTTTCAAAAAACGGAATTTTATATAAACTTCATATATCAACCTACTTACATGAGAAAAATTGTGAAAATCTATCCAGCCATCTCTGAGTAATCGCGCTCACAAAATTTGGGAGGAATAATAATAATAATAATAATAACAATAAAAAGAAACAATACAAACACTATAAGTCTTCCGTTGTGAACGGAAGACTTAATAAGAAACCGAGTAAAAACAATATGTTCCCAAACTCCGTTTGGGGAACATAATAAGAATTAGTCTCGCACTCATCCGAAACTAAGAATGGTTAGCCGCATGTATTTTGATGAACCATATTTAACTTTGGTAAATAAATATTTTAAAGTCAATTGTATTAATTTAACAATAAGACATTAAATTGGTGCAGTATTTCAGTTTATAAAGTAGTACTATGACTCATAAACGCTGTTTCTTTCGCTTATCAAGCATCGGGGTGAGGTACATTTAGTGATTGTTACGGTTGCTTCCCTTCTCTCAGCTAAGAACTGGCCTTTTATGCCTAGGCTCTCGATAATGTAAGCGTAAAATGTTTAAATACAGTTAATACTCCATCGAAAATAAGTTGAAATTAAAGGAGGGATTCTACTTCTGTTATTTTATTCATGCCTCCTGTATTTTCCCTTTTCTAGTGCAATGTATATAGTTACTAAATATTAATGGGTTTTTCTTCCTTAATCTCACAAATTCATTAAGGATGATAAGACTCTTTTTAGTAAAAAGCAAAACTTTTTTCACTGAGAGTTTAACTTTTCAATGTAATGGAACCCTAATAAGTGGCCATGGTTTGTAAAAAAGATATGGTTAAGTGAACACTTGTTTTTTTCCCTGTATCATTGCAATTGTTGCGTCAAACCCTAATAAAATCTAGGTCAGTAGGGTCAACTATTCTACGGTAGGGCTAAGTTGGTCATACAATTGAAAATAAACACACCTGCAATTTTTTAATCTTTAATATTCAGTAAATAACAAGTATGTGTAAGGCAGATTATTGCAGTTGATCAGTTGGGAATTGCATTTCCTAATTACAGTAAGACAACCTTTATCACGAGGTTGATTTAATCTTTTTCAAATATAAGTGCATATATATTTAAATTATATTATTAGCACCTGAAAGATATACAGCGATATACGTTTTCAAAAACAAGGGACCTGTGTGCTGGTTTTTTTAAAAGAGTCTAAAAAATTGGGTTAAATTAGATGATGTTTTGCATTTGATGTCTAGGCACTATACAAACAAACAAACAAACAAACAAACGTGTAATCCAGAGGATGAACAGAGTCGCCATGCAACCCTAAATGTTATACTTCTTCGAATCAGGAGTATTTGAGAAAACAATTATAAACTATAGAGGGGTGAATTTGGTTTTGGTTGTGGAATAAATATCCATTTTTATAAGGAGTATAGCACTGTGCCTCCCCGGTCAGTCAATACGTTTTCCTTAGAGAGCTACAGTTCTGCAACTAGTTGTTAGGCTAGTAAAATCATATTGGATTCTCGTAGGTTTTTTTGTTAGCTCCATCGTGGCTCGATACAAGTGGGTTATACTGGTCGGCGTGAGATGGTCTCTCTTTCTTGACACCTGACCCCATCATTGATATTTTTGAGGTCTATGTTTGCTTTGCATATAATTTCTAAAATTGTGATGTGATTTAAAGCTTGATTACTTTTTTCCATCATATTTCAATAAAAATATTAAAATTTAACAATTTAAGACATATGATTTCCTATTTCAAGTTTTCAATCGTCAACTTCTTTTACTTATTAAGCAATATACCCTTATCAACTGCATTAGGGGTTTATGTCTCAGTTGATTGGATACACAAGAGCACGCTCTAAGTACGAATAACCAAGGCAAGCTAATGACAAACAAGTTGATGAATTAAGAATATCAATAGTCTTGTTTAAGTCATCACTTCTTAAGTTCTATGGTATGTACAATAAGAATGCAAGCAAATACAATCTATCATTACTTCAATTTCTGACTGGCGTTTCTTATTCTAATTGTTCAATACTTATTTACACAAAGTAATGTCTGATTTTTCCTTTTTTCCCAATCATGACAATACGTACAAAGCGGGTGTGTTCAGTCGGTCGGATTTCACATTTCATGGCACCTGATCCCCCCTCCTAGAGGTCCTCATTCCCTCTGCTCCTTTTTTGTAATAGTTAAATGAACCTTTGAGGTTGAATACGAGTTATTCCCATATTTCATACAATAAAACAATACTAGCAATTAATATGTAAAACCTCTTACCAAATTGACAGTCACAGGTACGTTAATGTTTGTGAATAAAATTTATTCTTTGATATTATTCAGGAATTTCTCAATGTTAAAATTTTTTATGATATCTGTAAAGGTTTAAGTAAACTATATTTGATTTGACCGCTTTCCCTTGTGCGGATAATCATAATATCTTATATGACGAAAAATAAGTATCGTTCGAATTTAAACTTTGCATTAAAACATGGAAGTCAAATAAACAACTTTTTCTGGGTAAAAATGTTAATACATGTACCTTCATAATTTCATCCAGATACATGTTATGGAATGTCCAAAAAATTGAAGAATAAAAGATTGTTAAAGCTATTTCAAAATTATATTGAACATCGCGCAATGCATATTGAAGTATTATTTTGAAACACATCGCATCACATCAGGGTCTCCAGATTTTTAAGGTGTCAGATTTTTTTTGCATTCAGAATCGTTCGACAGCTGTTTTCAGAAATTTGACTTTGCCAAACTTTTTACTTTTTTCGGTCCACTGATAGCAGGCATACTAGTGTTATAAAACCTTGCCAGACTTCAAAATTAGTGTAATCTCTAACTAATAAGGTTAAAATAATTGTCTAGTCCTAAAACTTGTCACTTGGTGTGACCTTTAATTAAAATTTATATATTTAAGAGACCAAACATGAAGCTTTTTTAATATCATAATCCATTTCATTGTGTTTTCACAAAGAAACTTAAAATCAGTTTACCTGTTGACTTGATACATACCAGAAAACTTGTAAGAAAGATTGGCATTTTGTGTAAAGAGTCTGTAATTATAACTTTACATTATAAACTGTGTGACTTCAGCTTTTCCATCTTTAAAGTTCCTTACTTCGGTCCAGTATTCCACAATCACCTGCTTATGTCGTTTATGACCCATAACTGATCCGATATGCACATTGGCGTTGGAAGCAAATTGAAAGGGGGGGGGGCTAAGTGTAAAAAAAATGTCCCTTTCCCAAACACGAAAATCCTATTTCGTGGGGGGGGGGGGGGGGGGGGGGTGCTTTTTTCCAAACACCACTACAAACACCACCACTTTCCCCATTTTAACCTATACTAAGACGTACCTGTAGAAAGTGGGGGGGGGGGGGCTAAACCTATATGTTCACTAAGTATATATTTGCAAAAAAAAGGGGGGGGGGTGATTCCGATATGCAAGAGCATTTTATGAATGCAATCGTAAATAGAGACAAGCTACTAAAACAAAATGATTTAGCACGAATTTTAACAATTCAATTTCATTCTGCATTTAGCGAATTCTCCCGTCGTCATAGTGAAACTCCTTTATTGATATAGCCGATCGCTGGGTCGCATTTTGTCTGAAATGTTAGAAACCGTCTGATTAATCACAATTTAGTACCTTTACGTAATCAATGCATATATCTCACGGCGGGTGTGACCGGACGACAGGAAATGCTTACTCTTCATAGGCACTCTGTTTCCAGGGAACCGTATTTTTTTCTTGTTTACAATTCGCTTTGCTCATTGGATTTATAAAAAAAGATCGCTGGTATATCCTAATCCTTTGAAAATAAGTTTACTATTCAAGCTCGAAAATCCATTAAACAAAACAAAGTTTGGAGCAGAGCAAACATGAACCTCAGAAGCATCAGGAGGTTGGGATTAGGTGCCAAAGACAAGTGAGCATCCTCGCCGATCGGTCACAAAGCCGTTTGCTCCTTGTCACGATCAAGAAATAACGGCAAATTCCGTCGACAATTCAATGTATAAATAATGGCCTAACAATTAGTTTTAATTCAATAACTTCTGTCATCATTTGACTTAATGATAGATTGTATTTGCAGACAAGCCATTGTATTGAAAAGATTAATGAATAAAGAACATGTTCTGTTTACAAAGAATTTATTTTTGTTTATAATTTATCTTGAATTTTAAATTTGCTTTTTTAATTGTATCAAATTATAAATGCTTATATTTTTTATTAAAACTTTGTTTTTTTTCTTTATTTAAAATGAATTGAATTTTATGTTTGATAACAAAATTGAATTTATTCTTTTCAAATTTTTTATTGATACTTTCATGGCTTCATAATATATATTTCGATTCTTTCAATTACATTTCTTTTTTCTTCAATATTTGCTTTTTCATATTTTGTGTTTTTTTAACAGTAAAAACGACCTCTTTAACTTTTTAACAGGAATTAACATCTTTGTTTATTTAAAAAAAAAAGAATCAGGACACATCGCTTCTGTTAGGGTCGGCAATTTTTTTTAGGTGTCAGATTCTTTTGCATTCAGTTTAAAGAAATTTTAGATTATACGCTCTTTTAAATAGATAGTAGATATTTCTTGTCGGTTTGTTGATGACTAGGTAACCATCTTTGTAGGATTTTTCTTTACACACTAGTATGCTGCATGAATATGGAATGTTTACTGCTGGAAAGTTTTTCTCTCAGTTTATTTTCTGAGGTAATATTTTGCAATAGTTTACTTTACGTATTATCCATAAACATTCCTCATTTTTAACAAATTCCTTGTAATAATTACCACACCAATGATTTTCTCAGCTATAAATAGACTTTTTCGCCTAATCGTCACCTGCTCATTGATAAATCAACCATCATGATTAATGCAATCAAGTTTTCCAGTAAAATCTTCTTAAATTTTCTATGCTAACCAGCAAACAAAACTTCTAAGCTGACTGCGTACCGTTTATGTCTTAATATAAGTTTGATAGGCATCAGTGACAGTTAGTAAGTTTAAATTGCGGTAATTCCGATGTTATAGAAGTAATGAAGCGCAATATGTCCATCATTCAAATATAGCCTAATAGTCACCCAGTGCTTTTTGAATTTGTAATCTGCTCTTCACACTTCTGGTTGCTACAAATTTGTGGTACTATTTTGGAAAAAAGTCCTCAAGACCATGAACTTAAATTATTCAAAACTTTAAATAATTTTGTTTAATTTTTGAAAAAAATTCTGATAATCGTATAACATTTTCATTGGATGTTTGCTTTTGTTTCTTAAACTTGAATTAAAATTATATACATCAATATAAATTAAAAAAGTCTTTTCTTAGATAACTGTCTTAAAGTTATGATTTAACTTCATATATCCCTGTGGACTATAGGTAAAAGACCTCATGATATTTTCCACGTTTTCTTCTTACTTGGATATTTTACTGACTATATAGAAGTCAATCGCCAACTTATAACTCTTAGAGATGGAGGATATGTCCTCAGTATTTCCATCGTCAACTTTCCCTATTTATAGGCCTATATATAATTATGTTCCTTAATCACCTTTATATGGTGTGTATGATTCCAACGTGATGTTCTTCCTACGAAAAGTCTTTAAACAGAGGTATGCTTCAGTCAAGTAAGTTGATGTAATGGGGTTTACAAATACCGTGAATCTCATTTAAGGTTAAAAATTATATTGAACTTGTTTAAAAATACAAATCATTACTGGGTTATATTAGGATAATTATACATGTTTTTTTACTGACAATATATCCAGCACAAACTTAGTTACTGATTTCAGTCATTTTACACTATTTGCTCTGCGGATTAGTCAGTTTAACTCATCAACACAGAGGGATTTTGGAGGGTGTTTTCGGATATTGCATGTTAAACTATTATTTAGTATCTAATCCTACCTCTGTGGTTTGTGTTCCTGCCTCCTTGACGATTCTTCCTATTTCCCCCCCCCCCCTTGATTATTATGTTTGCTCACCTGACGCAGTGGTTAGATGATTTGCTCTCATGTGTCAGAGTTATGAGTTGATTCTTACATACGGGCTCAAATCCGACTGTGGTATATGCAGACCGTTTTCTTAGAAGAGACCTATGAACGGAGATGCCATGTCGCAGTAGCGAAAAAATAACTTCTCAATAGCCGCGAGTACCAACCATAGGTCTAAATTTTCAACCCTTTGCCAGCAAGTGGTGGCCTCTCCATTTGAGTGAAAATTATCGAGAGGGATTAAAAAAAAAAAATAATAAACAAACAAACCAAAACTTGATATATGAGACTGATCACTGTTTGTTACTGGAGTATCTTCGCATTTCTCTCATTGCAGACACTATACAAATACTGAATGCCATACCAGCTACCCTGTGGTCAAAAACGGTGCCAGTTTTATTTTAGTTTAATGAATGCAAATATAAAGGAACAAAAAGAATACAAAAAAAATTATTCTTCCACTTTTAATAAAGTCTTTGAAATAAAATTGCATCTCTCTAACTAGGGGTTTGAGGTCCACTCCGTTCCAGAAAGAGCTAGAATAAATAGGCAGGGTATACGTTACTTCCTAAATACATGTATAGGTGGGGCCATAAATCACCCATAATTAAAAACAAAGATGAATATTTATTCAAAGTAGATCGATGGAGTTCATCTATCCAAAGAAGGAAATGATATAATCTGTCAAAACCTAACAAATGATCTGCAACAATTCCTGAAAAAGTGTTGAAAATCTAAGAGATTTGGGATCCGCGGTGGAATCTTACGCAGTTTGAGTGGTCCTTGCCAACATGGGGGTTTCGCTGTATAGTATGAAGTACTTAGTGCTGATGGTCGTATAAGGGACCCCCATCTTGTTGGCGAGATCTTCCGATCTTGTGGCGGAAGAACCACTCAAGTTCAATGCTGGAAATAAAAAATCAACTGACATGTAGCATTCCATATTGTGGGGGATGCTGACACACGTGCGAATCAACCTGGTGATGTTGGCATCCTTCATAATTGATTGTAAACATGTCACTGGAAAATACAATTATTGATTTTGATGTTGATGAAAGACAAATTGTACGAGTTAAGTCATTGAAATAATGACAGTTTAATGTTGATGTTGAAATACAATGAAGTTGTTGATAATGTTGAAATGTTGATCTAACGTTGATTGTTGATGTAATTTATCGTTAATATCTCATAAAATGTAAATATGTTGTGTTGTTTTGGGCTTGCTCTTGCTAACTCGCATCCCCTTACAGTTGAATTTTGTTTCATTTAGAATTAATGTTCATAATTCCACCGCAGCCAAAAATTTGCCACAAGTAAACTTTAAACTTTTATTTTGTGTCATCTTTGCATCCGAGTTCTGCGAAAAATGGAGTTAACGAATAGTATTCAAGATCAAAAGTCTATAAAACAATACAAATTAGGAGCAGAGCAAACACGGACCTCCATAACATCAGAGGTGGGGTCAAGTACCATGGAGGAGTGAGTATTCCCTGCCGACCGGTCACATCCGCCGTGTGCTCCTTGTCATGATCGGGAAATAACGGAAAAATCTGCCGTCAATTCAGTGTATAAATAATGGACTAACAATTAGTATGAAAAACGTCAGTCAGCATTAGACTCAATGATAAATTGTATTTGCTGACAAGGTCATTGTATCGACCATAGAACTTAAGAAACGATGGCTTTAAACTTTGAACTTTGTCAACAATTTACCTCGTTGTAGAAGTTGTTCATACATAGAGCATGCTCTTACGTATCGAATCAACTGAAATATGTATACTCCGTATGCAGGTGATGAAGGTGTATTGCTGGATAAATAAGGGAAGTTGACAATAGAAAAGTTAAAGTCATCACGTTTATCATAGAGCTTGGTTGTAAGATTACCATTAACGTCTTTTTCATGTAAAATATCTAAATATATTTGCATATCCACTGCTCTCTCCCACTATGAACATGTAGCCATCAACTGCGTTCATAGGACTATAAATGCAACTGCTCCTGCTATGTGTATAATTGCTTTATCACACTCGTGCAGAACAAGCTCTACTACACTTATTTAACGTGTTGATAAGTATATATATGAAATGTTTCGTAAAAGGAATAAATATAAGTTTTTAATAATATTTTTGGGAAAAAAAAATTCAGTAGAATTTAAAATTGCTGATTGATATCTTTAAAAATTTAATTTTGGTCAATGTATTAAACTGTAATATAAAACTTTTTAAAAATTGAATACAACTCCATATTTTTATTTGTTCTTATCATATTTTTGCATATTTGTACGAAGAACAATAACTCTTCACACTTGGGTTATGAAACATTCAGAAAGAGCAGTATATGTCTATTTCAAGAACGATTTCAGCTCTTAAAAATGAATAGAAAAACCTTTAAAAATCATAGAAAAGCATTCTGGAGTTACATGTATTATTAAAACATTCTCTTTTTTCAACATAAGGTTAAATTATTGATTTTTGTCAGAGGGTTTCAATAACGTTGATCGATGACGTCACAACTGAATCAAAACAAAAATTAGGAGATGGGATGTGACGACGGCACAGCTTGTATCCAGATAACTGTGTTTAAGAGGCAAATACTCTATAAATTGTTTGTGATTATTAGAGAAAAGTTGCAATGACCAGATATACTAATTTTATAGCCGTGTGTTTTTCTTTACTGAAGACAACAAGCCACATCCATATGTAAGCCAGGATTTCCTCTGATATTCTTGACAACATCAAAGAATGCAAATATAAGTAATAAACAACGATTATTTAGTGAACATGGCATTATGAATAGCAATAGCTCTGTTGGCATAGCGCGTATCATGGAATATACCAGCAGAGCAATTGCTATTCATAACGCCATGTTCACTAAATAACGTTGTTTATTTCTTAAATGAAACAGATTTGTCTCACCGGGATATATCGTATCGACATAAGAATGTAAATTGCCATTGTTAATTGACAGTACAAAGTGCGTTGTCGATATATCTAAAGGATCCATATCTAAATGTCGAGTTGAAGGCCACAGCAAGTGTTTTTTCTTCTTTTCTTACAAGACAATTAAGACAGAATGAGACACAAATGATGGATTATAATAACTAACAAGATTATTATAACCACCATAGAATTTACTAAATGCTGACTTTAAACAAGGATGTTCAAATTCCTCTAACAATCATTTTATCTGTCAGTAGCCTGTCTAAGTTTAAAAACTGATCGCATTTTGAGCGTGATCCTGAGTATCTAATAAGCTATTAATTTGGGAGATGAACACTCCATACACAGATGAATGGGTGGATTTAACTACATACATAAGGAATGATATCGATGGAAGTGTTGAACTCATGCGTACAGTTTAGCTGAGCTGTCTATTATATATCTACAGTCAGTAAAACATCCGAAACGGATGTGGCAGATTCTGTGATGTCTTTAAATTCATCTTCACTGGGATATAGCAAATTGACACATGAATGAAAGTAACTATTGTTACATGATTATACATGGTCGATATATCTAAGCATCGAGTTTAAGAGCACAGCAAGTGTTTCCTTCTCGTACTCAAGTTTTTGAATAAATCTTTCATAGGAATATGCATTGAAAAACAGGTCAACTAATTTAGGGGACCAAATCGGATTTCAAGCAGTTTGTAGGAAAACCAGGCCTCCAAATACTACAGAAATATTGAAAATTAGGAACTCCAACTTCCTTTCAATTAAAAATTGATAAGAGTATTTGTGTGTAGAATCAGAGTGATATCTTTAAACAAAGTAATTTCGTGATAATCAATTATAAGAAAGAAAAAATTCAAATTATCATTTTTATTGAAGAAGCAGTTTTCTATGATATCAAAGAACCTAGCTTTTTTAATTTATCACAATGAATGGTTGAATAAAGTGTAGATAAGTCGTAGGTTTTGATGTAAAGGCTTCTGAAAAAAAATGGTGAATTTAAATTTTCTGAAAAAGTTCTTTTGAGAGATATTGAGGATCCACATCTTATTTACACCACTTCTAGAATATGCTGTAGCTCTGTTTGCTCTAAGCTTCTACTTATCAGCAGTTTATACTTTGGTAAGGAGTAAATATATGGGTTTTGTAGAGCAATAATCTTTATTTTTAAGGATGTTTGCGAAGTTTAGAAATCCAGTATAGGTAGGGAACAACTCGTTGTATGAAATATCGAACAGTGATTTTGAAGAAATTTATCAACTCAAAGTGAAATGAAAATATATCAAAGATTTTTAGGTGTAAAATTAAAACTTAGAATTAAAAGTTCTTCCAAAATAGAGTTATAATAATGAACTTCGCAATCAAACAAGAAATTGACCAACCTTGTCTCAAAAAGTATACTGTATTTCATAAATGGAGAAAAAGGAGAGAAATAGTTTTAGATGGACATGTTTGATTCTGAATTTTTACATAAAAAGTTCAAAATATCTGTGAACGCATTTATTAAGTTATATTAAGGAGGTTAATTATAAACCAAATTGGAACAAATTAAGAAAATATAACTCTTTAAAAAGTGTACCTTGACTTTTTGCTAAGGATTTTGATGAATATAACCCTATTCGACCATGGCTTATTTTTACATTATGACTGCATGTGTAGGGTTAGTAGAAAACGAAGTAAGATCAAATTATATTCTATTTTCTCATGCAACCAGATAAAATTTGCTTGCCGTTATTAGCAAAGCTGTTTGTATTCAGATGAAGAGGAATTTATTCAAAATATTTATGCGTTGAAAACACCTACGTGTACTGTGACCTTCAACTCTCATTTAAAGACATTCACGACGTATTATAATAAATATAAAACAATACTTGCTTTCATTCATATACATGTATCGATTGGATATATCCCGGTGAATTTGAAATAAAAGGTACCTATTAAAGAGTCTGACACATCAATGTCTAATCAGAAAAAAATGTTATTGTTAACATAATGAAACTTTATTCTTAACATGATAATTGAAACTTTTATATCGTCAACTTTAATACCTGATATAACCTTTTATATCGTCAACTTCAATACCTGATTTAAACTTTTATATCGTCAACTTTAATATCTCATTTAAACTTTTATATCGTCAACTTAATACCTTACTGATGTAGCACTGCGTCTCCAAGTTGAATCGACACGCAAAAGGTTATATTTAGGTATTTTTTTCAATTATAAAATGAGGTACCGTTAGCTATCTACCAAGTTGATTAGACAAAGGTATTAACGGTCACGTTTGAAGTCATTTTGCAGGTTCAATGAACAATACGATTACCTTATATGCAAATACAATCTACATTTATTATACTATCTATCATCTATCATGTCATAACTTATCATATATATAATACAATCTAATTTGTCAAATGCTGACTGACGTTTTTCATAGTTTTGTTTGGCCATGAATTTCTTCGGACTTTTTCGTTTTCCGATCATGACAAGGAACACACTATGGGTGTGGACGGTTGTCAAAAGATGCTTACTACATTTTGACACCTGATCCTTCCTCTTATTTTTAAAGGTCTGTGAATACTCTCCTCCTCCGTGTTTGCTCTTCTCTTGTATTTATTCCTTGTACCGACCTAAAATATTAGGGTTAGTCCTGGCCCCAGGATCATGAAACAAACTTAGACTTAAGCCAAATTTTCAATCGTCTTTAAATATTCATGAATGATACATGGAATTTATTTCGAAATTTGCAGATAACAACAATTCTGAGAAGCAATATTGAAAAAATATTGTAATCTCAGTCTGCTTGACTTCTACAACAATTCATTATCATTATCAAATAAATATTTTGACTTAAGCTTAAGCTGTTTCATGATCCCGGGGCTGGACTGACACTTGAAGATTTAGTCTTCGAACAATATTGCACTGATCATATACATGATATATGTGATAATAAAAAGCTATACACTATTCGACTGAATAGGAATAGTCTCGCACCAAACAAAGAAATTGAGGACAAACCCTTGCACCCTATGTATTTGATTGATAAATATCAATCTTTTCTTGTCTTACAGATACTTTTTTCTAGTCAGTTTTGGGGGATCAGACATTATCATATTTTACGTAACTGCTAATCAAAGCTTTTGAATCTGATCCCCTTCTTGTTTGTTAAATTGTTCACATATATACCGTCATTTTAATAAATGACATTATTCATCTCTATGAAAGTGTTTTATTTGACTTACACAAAATTAGCAAAAACAAGCTGCGGTGAGCTTGCATATAAGCATAAGAATACATAAATATCAATCTTTCCTCCATTTAAGATCACGATAGTTATAAATTTTCAATTTATAAGAATTAGTTTCGCACTCATCCGAAACTAAATATGGTTAGCCTCAAGTATTTTGATGAACCATATTTAACTTTGGTAAATGAATGTTTTAAAGTCAATTGTATTAATTTACAATAAAACATTAAATCGCTTCATTATTTCAATTCATAAAGTAGTACTTTGACTCATAAATTGTTTCTTTGGTTTATCAAGCATTGGGTGGAGGTACATTCAGTGTCTGTTGACTGAGGATTGTTACAGTTGCTTCCCTTCTCTCAGCTAAGAACTGGCCTTTTATGCCTAGGCTCTCGATGAGGTAAGCGTAAAATGTTTAAATACTCCATCGAAAATAAGTTGAAATTAAAGGAAGGATACTGCTTCTGTTATTTTATTCATGCCTCCTGTATTTCTCCTTTTTCTAATGCAATGTATAGTTACTAAATATTTAAAATGGGTTTTCTTTATTTATCTCACAAATTCATTAACCTTGGATGATAAGACTCTTTTTAGTAAAGAGGAATTTTAATAAGTGGCCATGGTTTGTAAAAAGGATATGGTTAAGTGAACACTTGTTTTTTTTCCCCTGTATCATTGCAATTGTTGCGTCAAACCCTAGTAAATATCTAGGTCAGTAGGGGTCAACTATGATACGGTAGGGCTAAGTTGGTTATACAATTGAAAATTGACACACCTGCAATTTTTAAATCTTGCACATATATTAAAATTCATTAAAAACATGTACGTGTAAGGCAGATTATTGCAGTTGATCAGTTTGGAATTGCATTTCCTAATTACAGTCAGACAACGTTATCATGAGGTTGATTTAATCTTTTTCAAATATAAGTGCATATATATTTTCGATATATCATTAGCACTTGAAAGATATCCATCGATACGTTTTCAAAACAAGGGACCTGTGTGTTGTTTCTTTAATAGGGTATAAAAAATTGGGTTGAGTAAGATGATGCTTTGTATTTGATGTCCTAGGCACTATACGAAAACACGGAAGTTAAAACTGTAATCCGGACGACGAACGGAGTCGCCATGCAACCCTAAATGTTATATTTCTTCGAATCAGGAGAATGCGTGAAAACAATTGTAGACTATAGAGGGGTGAATTTGGTTTTGTTTGTGGAATAAATATTCTTTTTTCAAGGGGTAGCACCCCTGCGAGGTGAAATTCATAATTTCAGGAACTTTTATGAATCGTTCATGAACATTCATGATGTGTTCATGAACGGTTCATGACTGGTTCATAAAGATGGTTCATGAACTTTATTCATGAATATATTCATAAAATGTAGTTCATGAACAAATGATGAATTTATATGAATATTGGTAATTTTCATTTTAAAGACAGAAAAAATGTAGAGTTCAAGGTATTATGAATGTTCGTGAATTTTCATGAAGACTAAAATAATTGACAAAAATGATTGACAGAAAACACTCATTACTCTCATAATGCAACTTTTGCATGCAGATGCAATTGTTGAACAAGCCCCTGGCATAATTTATATTTAATAACATTCTTTCACCAACTATCCGAAAAAATAAATCATGAAATCTCTAAACATTTCGTGTTTTTCTTTAATTTTACTTAAACAAACACTGCATCACCACTGACAGCATTTTTTTCAAATTGATTATTTATGTTTCTTCATAATTTAAATTAAACAGTAATATTCATCATAATGTGCTTTAAATAATGTCATTTTTCATCACACAACTTTGTTCGACCGAATTTTCTCTAACATCAAACTTTAAGCAAGTTGCAAAATAAAAAAAATTCACAGTTTCTTTTACAATGTTTTTTGAGACAAATATAAAAGCATATACCACTCAGATGTACAATATAAGCACACTTTTTAAAATGTATGTATTCTCAATGAAACTGCAAAGTATTTTACATCAAAGGTTATTAACAGATATATCCAAGAAAAAATAAGATTATCACCTTGGTTAAATTAATGATAATCAAGTTATGATATACATGTAATGCAGTAAACTAAAGTATGCATTTTTTTTTAAATAAGAGGTTAGATTCATTAAATGACATTGGCCAAGGATTGGGAGAGGTCATTGAAACCTCAACAGGATATACATTTACAATAAAGTGCCAGAGGCCCATGTACATTTACTGTACAAAATTAGTGACTAGAGTGACAAACACATGTATTAAATGCAAAAATATATGTAGTACACAACTACATTGATACAAAGATCCCACAAAAATGAACAGTTGCTATTTTCCACCAATGTACATGCCAAAGATCCCAATTATGGAAGATACAAAACTTCTGACATGTTGCTAGAATCACATCCTCACAGATATCCCATGAAATTTGCAATAGAGGGTTGACAGATATTTGGCATCACCAACAGATTCACTTTTAGTACGAAGGCTCAGCAAGTTCGATGTTGATCATTCAAACAGACACTTCAAACTTCCCTTGCACAATTTCTGAAAGAGGAGATGACCATTTAAGATGTATCATTATTGATATCAGTATAAATATATGACAAATAATAAACTAAAGCTCTACAAACAATTGTTCTTTTCTACCTGGCAGATCAGTTTACTGAAGAATATGAATTCACTGTCTTGCAATTTTTTGTTCAAATTAGGATTAATTCTGATATTAAAATGTAAAAATGTGAAAAGTATATAGACAACAGACAAACACAAGACTGTGACACTGATCAAAAAACTCACTTAGGCCTTAAAATGGCTCAGGTGAGCTTAAATGAAAAGGCTAGAGCTGAAGCTCAATGACTGACTAACATTGAAAAAAATTAATTTCAATTCATGTGATTTTATTGATTAAGAAAATAATGAAGAAATCTTACCATTTTTTTTATACAGTTCTTGTCCTAACTCTTGTGAGCATCCGGATTCCTGTAAAATGCATGCATGTATACTTCATAGAAGATGATATCTTTGATTAAATTTGATCCAAAATAATTATACATACCCATGCTGTTAGCATGTTTAGATTACCTTTCAGAATTCATTGTTAAAAATAATAAGGATATGGAAATTAGGCATGTTAAGAATATAAATCTTTAAATGTTGTTTACTTGGCATAGTTGCAATATTTATTTTAATCTTATGCTTAAAGACATATAGATTAATAAAATCAAAGTTAGTTTATTTGTTTTGAATGATAATATTAATTTGAGCTGGTTCTCACCATATTCACAAGCCTAGTGACTGATTGGTTAAGCATCTACATGTATATGCACTTTTATCAAAGGCCAGGGCTGTGAAAATCATCTCAGGCAATGCAGCAACTATTAAAACAATCGAAACATGCAAGATTAGAGCTGAAAATGGTCATGAACATGCATTACAAAATATATAATTAATTACATGTACATCATACTCTGTAAATGTTATCTTGAACAAAGGAAGGTACAGATAAAATTCTTTACATCAGTTCGATTCCAAGCAAGGAAATTCGGGTTAAAATCAATGACCTTAATGATATGTATAGATTTGTTAAATAATGATTACAGAAATAGTGCTTGTCCTAACGATTTCACCGTCGGGCATTTTATGTATGGTGCATGGTGCCCGGATTAATCAAAAGTAGCAGAAACATTCTTCGTTCGAGGACACATAAAATACTGTACAATATTGTACCTACCGGTCTTAAAAATGTCGTCATCTTCTTCCATCCCAAGCTGACCATGATCTCCCTGTTCGTGACACTCATTCCAACTTTCCTACTGTGGAACATCAACATGGTATTCGATATTTTTGAATTTCGGTGTTGTTAAAATTAATTGTTCATCGAGCCCGACTTCGATCCCGATGTTATTGTAATATTAGTCCAATTTAATTGATGACGCAAAAAGTTCGAATTCTTCATTAATAAAACTTGTTTTGATATAAAAAAAAATTGTATTTTCAGTGAAAAATTATTCAGATAGTGTTTGTTATTTTTTTAAACAGAAATCTTGGAAATTCGAAACTAACGTATTTCTTAGCTCTACCGTACATTTTTGAAAAGGCGCAAACTTGAAAACGCGCGAGACGTTGGAAGTGGGAATTTGGAGAGTGGAAGGATCGGTATTTGTGATCTATAATATTTGCAAAGTCACTGATCTTTGTCAACTTTTAAAGAAAATAACAGAATATGAAGAAGGAAGACTATATATAGGATTGATCTACTTCATAACTGGTGAGTGACAAAAAATGGAGCCAATCACTGAGTCAGAAATCTTTCTGTAAATGTTACTGTCTATTTGTAAAATTAATAAATATGTCTTTTTTTTTAAATGAAAGTTTTGTCTAACTTTGCTTTGAGTTTGGATCCAACCATATAACATACATTAATTATAGACTGAGACTCGAAACATTCATAGGCCTGATTGATCTACAAAATGGCGGTCCAAGAAAATAGGCTTAAATTCCATTCAGAATGTTTTAATTTGGAAGTGCCTCTGATGCAAAATTAAAATGCAAGAAAATACACAAAAAAGTCTTATGTTTTACAATCATGGGTAATTTCAGAAAATCTTTCTTTTTGAAGGAAAAAGAGAAGCAGTTCACAAATGTTGATGAGCAGAAGACAAGAAACTCTGGCTGCAAAAAAAAATCTGAGCTCTTGAAAAAGAAAGAAAAAAAGAATTGAAAATATGAATGATATTCAGTCAAAGGATCCAAATGATGAAATTCTGGAAATTCCACATGGAGAGACAATAAGGATTTTTGAATTGACCATCTCTGCTATAAGAACTGCTTGAAAGCTGTTACCCTGGTGCTGAACAAACTTTTCTCCTAGACTGGAATTAAAAATTGTTCAATTTCTGGCATTAAAACACAATTTGAAATATGCTGAGGAAGGACCACCCTCTCCTTTTGACCAAGTAAGGTTAAACATTCTGCAAGGAGTTGCATTTGAATTGAAATTTTTTATACTTTTACCAGGAATGAACTACATTACTCATTTACTATGGTTTAATGTGTCAGAATTGTCTATTTTAAGTTTTTTGACAAAGATTTTGTTGCCATGGTTGGAAAACAAACAACATTTCTGTGAAATCTTTCAAGATGCTGTATTATAAATCATCTACTGTTACTTTTTTAGCATGACTTCATGCATTTTCATGAATAAACATGAATAATAATATTGGATTTTTTGTTTACAAATAAGCAAGAATATTCATGAATGATAATGGTTCATGAATTTTATTCATTCATGAACATTCCTGAAAAAATTCATCAAATTATTCATGAATAGTTCATGAAGATGCAATGAACTTATTATTGGACATTCTTGAAATGATGAATCTTCATGAATATGACTGTTCATGAATTATTCATGAAAAAAAATATTCATGAATATTCATCAATTTTCTTTCATGAATAAAAATTCATGATTTGAAAATGTCCAATAATAAGTTCATAGGATCTTCATGAACATTTCATGAAGATTTCATGAATAAAATTCATGAAAAATTCAAGGAAATTCATGAATTATTCATGATCGTCTCGCAGGGGCACTGTGCCTCCTTGGTCTGTCAATACATTTTCCATAGAGAGCTACAATCTATCATTACTTCATTTGCTGACTGGCGTTTCTTATTCTAATTGTTAGAAACATTTTTACACAATGCAGTGTCTTTTGATTTCTCCATTTTTTCTTAATCATGGCAATGAGTACACAGCGGGTGTGGTCGATCGGTCGAATTTCTCATTTTATGGCACCTGATCCACCCTCCTAGAGGTCCATATTCCCTCTGCTCCTTATTTGTAATGGTTGAATGGACTTTTGAGCTTGAATACGAGTTATTTCCAAATTTCATGCAATAAAACAATACTGGCAAATAGGCCATCCTTAAAAAATTGTTTGTTTGGAATTGCCGCCTGAAGGGTTTCAGACACAGGAGGGAGGTAGGGAATTTATTTTTTTTTTTTAAATTGAAGATAAATTTTAAATTTTTGATAAGAATCTCAGTAAACAGTAAATACATTTTCTGACTTATCTACCATCAACAAAAAAACCTAATTTTACATAGATCTGACACTATCTTTCAGTGTCTTGTATGGTGCATGTGATACACGTAATGGGCAAAAAATTGATTAAATAAAAAAATTTTCCTACTTTTGGTCAATAAATTTTTTTCAGGAGGGGGCATTTCAATGAGGCGGGAGGCAATTCCAAACAAACTATAATTTTCATTTTGGCCTTATAATACAAAACCTCTTTACAAATTGTCAGTCACAGGTACGAGGGTTGATCCAAAAGTTAGGTAACAGTGTCCATATCTTTTATATTTAGCGTCTTATTATCAAATATAATGTACCAAAGATGCACGTTGTAATTAATTTGATATTTTGAAAAGTATAAATCATGTTGATTTAAATTTTTCAGTACAGATTTAAAATAAATATAGCTTCCATCATGTGTAAAATTATTTTTTTACGTCGACTAGTAGTTGTGATATTATTTGTGGATCAAACCTCATAAAAGTTTATGAAAAAAAAATTAATTATTCTCTAATCTTGAACAGGAAATTCTCAATTTCATGCTCTATGATATCTGCAAAGGTTTTGGTAAACTATATTTGATTTGCCCGCTTTCCCTTGTGCGGATAATCATGATATCTTATTTGACGAAAAATAAGTATCGTTCGAATATAAACATTGCATTGAAACATGAAAGACAAATAAACAACTTGTTTCTAGGTAAAAATGTTAATACCTTCATAATTTCATTCAGATACATGTTATGGAATGTCCAAAATATTGAAGAATAAAAGATTGTTAAAGCTATTAAATCTATTGAACATCGCACAATGCATATTGAAGTCTTATTTTGAAACACATCGCATCTCATCGGGGTCTCAAAATTTTTAAGGTGTCATTTTTTTTGCATTCAGAATCTTTCGATAGCTGTTTTCAAAAATTTGCCAAACTTTTTACTTTTTTTTTGGTCTACTGATAGCAGGCATACTAGTATTATAAAACCTTGCCAGGCTCCAAAATTAGTGTAATCTCTAAATTGTCTATAAGGTTAAGGTATTTGTCTAGTCCTAAAAGTTGAAAAGTGGTTTGACCTTTAATTAAAATCTATATATTTAAGAGACTAAACATGAAGCTTTTTTATATCATAATCCATTTCATTGTGTTTTCACAAAGAGACTTAATATCAGTTTACCTGTTGACTTGATACATACCAGAAAACTCGTAAGAAAGATTGGTACACTGTGTATACATAGAGTATGTAATTATAACTTTACATTACAAGCAATGTGACTTCAGCATTACCATCGTTATAGTTTCTTACTTCGGTCCAATATTCCACAATCACCTGCTTATGGCGTTTATGACCCATAACTGATTCGATATGCATGAGCATTTCATGAATGCAATCGTTAAATAGAGACAAGCTACTAAAACAAAATGTTTAGCACAAATTTTATCAATCCAATTTTATTCTGCATTTAGCAAATTCTCCCGTCGATATATCTTTATTGATAAAACCGATCGTTGGGTCGCATTTTGTCTGAAATGTTAGATACCGTCTGATTAATCACAATTTTGTAACTTTATCTAATCAATGCATACATGTATGTCTCATGGCGGGTGTGACCGGTCGACAGGAAATCCTTACTCTTCATAGGCACTCTGTTTCCAGGGAACCGTATTTTTTCCTTGTTTACGATTCGCTTTGCTCATTGGATTTATAAAAAAAAGATCGCTGGTATATCTTAATCCTTTGAAAATAAGTTTACTATTGAAGCTCAAAAGTCCATTAAACAAAGCAAAGTTTGGAGCAGAGCAAACACGGACTTCTGAAGCATCAGAAGGTGGGATTAGGTGCCAAAGAGAAGTGAGCATCCCCGCCGATCGGTCACAACCGCCGTTTGCTCCTTGTCACGATCAAGAAATAACGGAAAATTCCGTCGACAATGCAGTGTATAAATAATGGCCTAACAATAAGTATCAATAACGTCAGTGATCATTTGACTTAATGATAGATTGTATTAATAAAGAAAAAACATTCTGTTTACAAATAATTTGTTTTTGTTTATAATTTATCTTGTATGTTAAAATTTTGCTTTTTAAATTGTATCAAATTATAAATGCTTATATTTTTTATTAAAACTTTGTTTTTTTCTTTATTTAAAATAATTTGAATTTTATGTTTGATAACGAAATTGAATTTATTCCTTTAAAGTCTTGCATTGATACTTTCATGACTTTATAATGCATATTTCTATTCTTTCAATTCTATTTCTTTCTTCTTCAATATTTGCTTTTTCATATTTTGTGGGTTTTTTTTAAATAATAAAAACGACCTCTTTAACTTTTTTTTTTATGGAATTAACATATTTCTTTATTTAAAAAAAAAGAATCAGGACACATCGCTTCGGTTAGGGTCGGCAATTTTTGTAGGTGTCAGATTCTTTTGCATTCAGTTTAAAGAAATTTTAGATTATACGCTCTTTTAAATAGATAGTAGATATTTCTTGTCGGTTCGTTGATTACTAGGTAACCATCTTTGTAGGATTTTTCTTTACCTACTAGTACGCTGCGTGAATATGGAATTTTTACTGCTTCTTAATTTATTTTCTGAGGTAAAATTTTGCAATAGTTTACTTTACGTATTATCCTTAAACATTCCTCATTTTTAACAAATCCCTTGTAATGATTACCTCACTAATGATTTTCTCAGCTATAAATACACTTTTTCCTAATCGTCACCTGCTCATTGATAAATCAACCACCATACCTAATGTAATCAAGTTTTCCAGTAAACATGCTTCTTAAATTTTCTACACTAGCCAGCAGACAAAACTTCTAAGCTGACTGCGTATCGCTTATGCCTTGATATAAGTTTGATAGACATCGGTTAGAGTATTAGTGAGTTTAAACTGCGGTAATTCCGATGTTATAGAAGTAATGGAGCGCAATAAGTCTATCATTCAAATATAGCCTAATAGTCACCCAGTGCCTTTTGAATTTGTAATATGCTCTTCACACTTCTGGTTGCTACAAATTTGTGGTACTATTTTGGAAAAAAAGGCCTCAAGACCATGAACTTAATTTATTCAAAATTGATGATCATTTTGTGTAACTTTTGAAAAAATTCTAATAATAATATAATATTTTCATTAGATGTTTGCTTTTGAATATAACACAAAGGTACAATTTCTTAAACATACATTAAAATTATATATATATCGATATCAATATAAATTTAAAAAAGAGTCTTTTCTTAGATTACTGTTTTAAATTTAGGATTAAACTCCGTATGTCCTTGTGAACTATAGGTAAAAGCCAACATGACGTTTGTCACGTTTGTTTCTTACTTGGATATTTTACTGGCTATATAGAAGTCAACCGCCAACTTATAACTGTTGAAGATAGAGGATATGTTCTCAGTATTTCCATCGCCAACTTTCCCTGTTTATATAATTATATAATTATCTTGTCAAGTAAGTTGATTTACGGGGTTTACAAATACCGTGAATCTCATTTAAGGTTAAAAATTATATTGAACTTGTTTAAAAATACAAATCATTACCGGGTTATATTAGGTTAATTGTACATGCATTTTTACTCACAATATATCCAGCACTAACTTAGTTACTGATTTCAGTCATTGTTCACTAGTTGCACTGCGAATTATTCAGTTTAACTCATCAACACAGAGGGAATTTGGTGGATGTTTCCGGACAATATTGAATGTTAACTAATATTTAGTATCTATAATCCTACCCCTTTAGTTTGTGTTTTTGCCCCCTTGACGATTCTTCTTATTTTCCCCCGTTGATTATTATGTTCGCTCACCTGACGCAGTGGTTAGATGATTTGCTCTCATGTGTCAGAGTTATGAGTTGATTCTTACATCCGGGTTCAAGTCCGACTGTGGTATTTGAAGACCGTTCTCTTAGAGGAGACCTATAAACGGAGGTCCCATGTCGCAGTAGCGAAAACGATAACTGATCAATAGCCATAGGCCTAAATTTGCAGCCCTTCCCCAGCAAGAAATGGCCTCTTTATTTGAGTGAAAAATTATCGATAGGTATTTAAAAAAAATAAACAAACAAACCAAAACTTGATATATGAGACTGATCAGTGTTTGTTACTGGAGTATCTTCGCATTTCTCTCTGTGCAGACACTTTACTAACACTGAATGCTGTACCACGCCACTCTGTGGTCAAACACTTCAAACGGTGCGTGCCAGTTTTTTTAGTTTAATGAATACAAAATAAAGGAACAAGAAGAATGCCAAGAAAAATTCATTCCTCCACTTTTAATAAATTCTTTGAACTGAAATTGCATCTCTCTAGCTAAGGGTTTTAGGTCCACTCCGTTCCTGAAAGAGCAGAGTGGATCGTGGCAAGCAAAACTTATGGAATGGTTACGCTCCAGTAAAAATTCCTTTTGTAGTTTGGGGATTTAAATGTCTGATTATTTAATAAGGTTACGTAAGAATACATCAAGTGTATTTATCAATATAATATACTGAGATTACCTGCATATCTTGTTTATGTCTTCTAACTTTTTTTTAAGTCTCCCAACTTTTTTGGTACTCAAACGTATGTTATGTAAGAGCAATATTAAAAGCGAGGCATGTCGCTAACAGAAAGGTTGTACCAGTTATTTCGATAACCCCGTTTAAAGGTCATAAAGTTTAAGGTCATTACAATGACCATATTAAGAAATTTAACTTATCAGCCATATTTTGGCTGATGTTTTTCAAAGCAAGAGTTACTAGGCCTTTCTTTCTAATTCTAATCTGACTGGAGGATCTCCAGAATTAATACATATTTAGGTGATTGATACACTTGTCTCCCGGCGGGTTTGATTGGTCGACAGGGGATGCTTTTTTTCACCTAGGCTTTTTATCTTACCTCTAAATATCCAGGGGTCCGTATGTGATATATGCTCTGTTCAAAATGAACATAGTTTATTTTTTAGATCAATCACAGTCAATTGCCTTCACTTTTTCCCCATAGCATAAACCTTTTGCAAAGGTAATTTTACCGTAGCGATACGTTAGCTATAGTTTGTCTAATACTGAGTATAGAGTATTAAACTCCTATCACGACGATCATGTACGTAATTGATCAGAGTATCGGTCATTCTGAGAAGATACAAGAACATTCTTTCTAAGAATTCAGATCAAACCTCCTAGCTTTAAAAAATACCACCAGGTGTTATGTGTAGAAAGACCCAGACACGTAACGAGCTTACACATTTTCATTTCTGCACTGCGACCTAAATGACGGGTAATTGTGTTTTATTTCACCTGCTCTTTTTCTTAATGTTTACAACTGAAATTATTTATGAGATGATAGAAACTCTTATCACATTTGTATCTCTGGAATTTGTGCAACGGGCTGATAAATTTTTTTAAGGCCAATCTGTTTGCAGTCAATGCACTCTTCAAGATTTTTCTAACTTTATTTCAATGATGTCATTCATAGCGTACTTGAAATTTGTTTGGATTCAAACCGCATGAGATTGTGCATCTGAAGAACACAACACAGATTTGTTTTTTATTCAGTTTTTTTCACCTTAAAGAGGAATTTATGCATTCATTGGAGGATATCAACTATAGCATTCATCATTGTAATGTTAATTAAGGTCTGTATAATTTAATTTATTGCCTGTCTCAAATTTAAAATGATACAACTTTGTATAACATTTCAAATTTTATAATACACATTGTTTTGATATTTAAAGATCAATCGCAATATCGTCTGCTCAATTTTTAGGCAATGCCGGTCTTTAATTTTCTTGGCTCTCTCATATACCGGGTGGACCTTCTTGATAGATTATGCATTGTTTTTGTGCATTTTTTGTAAGATAAGTGAATAAATTGTGCATTGTTTTGTGCATTGTTTTAGCGGGATAAGTGAAAAAATGTTAATTTTTTTTATCAAGCTTATCTCTCAATAACTACTTTTTTTATCAGAATATCTTTTTTACAACAACAACAAAAAAAAAAAGGAGAAAACTTTGGAACAGCCAGTTTTTGTTGCTAACGAGACAGAGAGATTTAATCATTTGAAACTAATAACAAAAATAAACAAGCTAATTCAGAGAATTCGTTTCCCCCGCTTAGGGAAAAAGTCGGATCCCCCTGACTGAATTTTTAGAATTATTAAAAGTATACATGTATACTGAAGCAAATAAAATACATGTATGTCAATATGCATATGAAGATTTGATTGCTTATTCTTTATTATGTGTATAGAAGATTCTTTTTATATGGAATATTTATCACACTGTAATGATGATTTTATAACCTCATAAATTTTTCATTTCACATGCTGAATACTATCATTTAGTAAAAAAAAAAGAAAAGTATTAAAAAAAAAAAAAAATAAAAAAAGGATCAACCGAGATTCGATCCCGGAACCTCTCACATGTGAAGCGAGAGACATACCACTAGACAATCGCTTTACCTGGATTCAAATATATGCAGAACTGAAGTCACATACATGTATATATTCATGTTCGGTATTCTCAAAAGTTTACACAATCCATGGTGTTTGATTTATTTAGCCTTTATTAAACAGTTCTTATAGATGTAATAAGAACAAAAAGTCCGCCGAGAACCTGTTTTATACGCAATAAATCTCCTCATGCCCCTGTGCTAAAAATAGCGACATGTAATACTATAAATACTAATAAAACAAACGGGGTGGGACACTTTGAGAGGGTTGAGAGAGGTCCTAGGGAGTTTTGGTATAAAATTATATTGCATAAGCTCAGAATCTTCTTGAAATCGCCCGGAAATGATAGTGTTACACACAGACAGAATGTATAAATTTACGACCTTGAACTTTGACCTTTTGACCTCAAAATAAATAGGGGTCTTCATTAGGCCACAGGGAGTTGTTATGTAAAATTTCATTGCGATAGCTCAAATGGTTCTAGAGATATCGTGTGGAAACGAAAGTGTTATAACAGACAGAATTTGCTTACTTATGACCTTGACATTTGACCTTCTGACCTCAAAATCAATAGGGTTCTTCTTTAGGCCATAGGGAGTTGCTATGCTAAATTTCATTGCAAAAGCTCAAAGGGTTCTCGAGATATCATGTGGAAACGAAAGCGTTACAGACAGACAGAAAGACGGACGGACAAACCCAAATTAATATCCCCCACTTTTCAAGCGGGGGACAATATAAGAGGTTATGAATTCTAAGGCCCCGTAATTGAAGATTCGGGGATATATAGTTTTTGTCCTGTCCGCCCGCCCGTCTGTCTTTCTGTTTATCTCTTTGTCTGCCTTATCGGTCTGTCTGTCTGTCTGTTTGCAAAATGTTTGACCTTTCCCGTAGCTTTTGAGTGGGTGGGGTTATGGCTTACATATTCCACAGGTACATATTCTCTGAAATTAGACCTTTCTTTGAGTACAACAAAATGAGACCGCTTGCCCTTGAACTTGGAGCTTTCCCGAAATCTTTAACCTTAGCTATGCTATTAAAACAGTCGGTGTAAGGAATTTCTTATTCAATTTATAATGTACATTCATTGTGACAAGGCCTTTCAATGGGTATAAATATTATTTTTTTTACCCTTTTATCTTGACCAAAGAATTTGGCCTACTTAAAAAAAATAATTTTGGTCATAAATTTTGAATAATTACTACTATCATATTTCACAGGATTATTCCTTATAACAAGGCCTTCAATTGGATACTAACAATTATGACCTTTTGACCTTGACCTTGGAATTTGACTTGTATTAGAGAAAGTTCAGCACTTTCTCCGTCATATAGGCATTAGTATTATACAAACACATCTTGTTCGTGCATTTTTGCTTATATTTGAATATGGCAAGTGCACCTGCAAAGTTGCTCGATATTTGATGTTTGTCCAGATGAAATATAACGTACAGTATTCCTCCTGGTCTCACTAATAGTGCGATTAATAATTTATGTTATAGAATACCATTTCAGTCAACATTGATTGACGGGTAACCGTGGTTATCTATAGATTTCCTTTATTTTTTTTAAGCATTGCGGTTTATAGCACCGTATGTGCTACTAACTGATAACAACAAACTGAAAGTAATGTTGTTACTTCATAAATAAACGGGAAACATTTGTGTATTGTGCCGCACAGTGACTATGTTTGGTTACAGAATAATGCATTGTAAATATCTCGCTCTAAAGTGTAAAACTGGTGTTATTACCGGCAGTAATGGGGATAAAATTTGATAATGTAAGAATTTTTACACAGTATTCAATTGTTAAAGAAAAATTTCCTATTTCCAGCACGCATCGTTTTAAACTCTATAACACATAAACATACAATAGCCTTGAAATCTTTCTTTAAATATACCCTGTTGATATTGCTGAATAAAAACTAGATCATGTTTTAAAATCATTTGATAAGTGTCAACTTCCTATTGGTAAGTAAGTTTAATATCCAGTCAAAGAATTTTAGCAAACAATGGAAACTGAACATCGTTCATATTCATTGTTTTAAGTAAGTTACTAAGGACTTTATTTGGCAAAGACGAAACAAACCAAAAATTACACATTAAAGTATATAAAGCAACTAAAAAATCGTTATATTTTGAATCATTTTAAACGGGATAAAAATACGGTTGGTTAAATATGTCCAAATTCCATTATATGAGAGCTTAATGGTAGGTTTGATTTTGTACCATCTTCTACAGGTGTATTTACATCCAAACAAAAGTTAAAACAATATGTCTTATAACTTGCTTTTATAATTTTGACTGATTTCTTACATATTTGCTAAGTATAGTTTTTTTTAAAGTTTTTTTCCGTATCCCTAACAATGTAAGTTGAAGAGCAAGTTATACATATAATTAAGACTTTTTTCCTCAATCCTTAATTGACACGTTTTAGAAAATATACTTATAACGTAAATATTAACGTACAGAAATCTTCTAAACGTTCTGAAACTTGAAAAAGTACTGTGTAAATGGAGTCAAAAATTTCTTTTTATTTTTAAATTTGTGTAGGTTATGGGTGCTGCAGGAAACTGTGAAAAATTGAAGGAACTGTCTTGAGAAGCGAACAATGGAACAAACAAGGATCTCCGTTATATTTTTTATTATGAATTATTCGATAATAACCAAGTGCTTTTTTTTCAACGAAAAGGAACTTGGAGGTTTGAAACTATATTTTCACAATTTTTCAACATAGTAAAATCGTTTTAGGACTTTTTTTTTTATTATAAATAATGTATTTTATTTATTTGAATGAATCGCCATGTAATATTTAAATTTGATTAATTTTTTTATTTATTATAATCGATAAGTATCTTAGTACAGTGACAAAACCTTTGAGATATCAATAAATCGCTAGGTTTTGTTAGATTAGACCAGTATTTTGACAATGTCATAATTATTTCAAATTTAACATATTTATGCGAATTCTCTAGCTTATAAAGACGTATCTAGTATTTACATGTACATATTAATTGAATTTTTACTTAAAGTGTGTTCCCTTTATTTATTGCTACTTTAATCTATGTTAAATTGTGTTTCCTACAAAGGAATGTAATCCGTTTTAAAGTGTCTATTGAACAATATATAAAAGAATAAAAAAGTTCTTTAATGAAGCATATGGATATAACGAACAGTATTCATGATGAAAAGTCATAAAACAAAACAAAACAGGAGCAGAGCAAACACGGAAATCCGAAACATCAGAGTTGGGATCAGGTGCCATGGAGGAGTGAGCATCCCCTGCCGACCGGTCACATCCGCCGTATGCTCCTTGTCATGATCAGGAAATAACAAAAATTCCGTCGTTAATTCAGTGTATAAATAATGGACTAACAATTAGTATGAAAAACGTCAGTTAGCATTTGACTCGATGATAAATTGTATTTGCTGACAAGGTCATTGTATCGACAATAGAAGTTACAAAATGATGAATTTAAACGGGACTGCTCATATTTCTGTTTCAATAACTTATTTGTCAAATAATTTGACTCACTTTAGAAGTTGTTCATACCTTATGCTCTTGCGTATCTAATCAACTGAGATATATAAACTCCTTATGCAGGTGATGAAGGTATATTGCTTCTTGAGTAATGGAGGTTGACGATAGAAAAGTAAAAGTCATCACGCTTATCGTAGAATTTCGTTGTTAGATTACCATTAATGTCTCTTTCAAGTAAAATATCTAAATATGAAACAGATGTGTCAGACTCTGTGGTATCTTTTATCTAAAGCTCACCAGGATATATCGTATTGACATAAGAATGGAAATTACCATTGTTAATTGACAGTACGTCGTCGATATATCTCAATGTCGAGTTGAAGGCTACAGCAAGTGTTTTCTTCTTTTCACGCAGAATATTTTGCACAAATCCTGCTTCATACGCCTGCTAATTACAGGGCGCAATTGGTACCCATAGGAATTCCAATATATTGTTGGAAGGTCTGGTCTCCAAAAACAACATAGATATTGTCAGAAACTCAAGCATCTTTTTGATGTCGACTTCAGAGTACTTAATATGGCTTGATTTTAGAAAGTTTTGGAAAGTATCTATATATAAGGCAAACAGTATATATTTTACAAATATTGACGGGTTCCTTAAAATATAGAACTAACGTGATTTAGATTTAATAAAAAAAACCCTTAAACATTATAAAAAATATGTGTATAAAAAGTTCCATATTTAACCTGAGGAATTTATAGTATTTATGATTATCAACAGAAATATCTCCTATAAACCCCTTGGCATTAGTGAATGAGATTTTGGAGTTAAATTGCACAGTTTATGAAGATTCCGGATTGAACAATTCAATGATATTCTGGGAGGATTACAATGAAATAAGAGTGTCGGAGAATTCAACGATTTCTGTTGAAGAACGTACTTTGTTATTTAAGAAAAACATCACAAGTGTCGAGGAGGAAGGGACGTATGCCTGTAGGAGTATCGATGGTCGTGATATTTCTCATTCTTCTCTTGTAGTTGAATGTAAGTTTCTATTTTTTTTCAAATGTTTTTCCAATTTTGTCATCTCCCGAATAATGAAAAGATAACTTGGAATGGATTCAGAATTATCATGTTACTTCTTTAAAAACTTTAAATTATAATCTAGGCGAATTTTAATGACTAAGTCATGCACTCTAGATACACGACGAATGACTTGGGATCAAAGATATTAGGAGACATGTAATTTTGAAACATAAGATTGAGGTTTTTATGTATCTTTGATAGTTGTTGCTTTAAATGATTGTTCAATAGTTCAATTATACTTGAAACTTTGCTCTATAAGCAATGTTGTAGGACGAAATTGATCAGATAATTTCATTTAACCAAAATATTACAAAATTTACTGCTTAACTCGTTATAAAAGATGTAACCTTTTTATCTCTTTGTTCTTTATCCTTTTTTGACGTTTAAATACTGGCTTCTTTTTCTTCTTACCGTTCTTATCTCCTTCATAATTTCTCGGAGAAAAAATATATTTCACCCTTCATATACTCTTACGAAGAAAAAAAGGGCATCATTTCTGACTGATGAAAACAATATAGTTTTGTTTATTAATAGATGAGGCGGTGCGTAATGTAACAAACTTTACCTGTGTTCTATATAAAAGTCAAGATGAGTTCACGTGTACCTGGAAACTTGGACTGTATCATCATCCTGCCTATCTTAAAGTTAGTGCGAGCGTGTGAGTAGATTAAATATATATAGTGATTAGATTAAATATATAGTGATTGATTGTTACTTCAATTTACAAAAATAAAAAGTTGTTTGATATTTAAATTCATTTAATGAAAGAATGACTCTTATTCGCTAACTTCATTTTCATTGAACGCATATTTATATTTTCATCCCAGTTTTGAATAAATTTTATGTACGTAATTATTTTTAAAAAATTGTTATATATTAAGGTCCATGGACAATAAAGGACTTGTTTCATGTCCTCAAAATGAAAGAGAAGAATGCACATGGACATCAGCTTCTGGTGCAATCAACTCTGTTCTGAAGATTGTAATTCTTATAGTAACAAACCAGAGGTATGGCGTCAGTGAAACATTTCGCAGGGTTTACACTACTCGGGATATAAGTAAGTGTTGCTATATACACAACCGCAGAAATTCCATTATAAAAAAAGATTGATAAGCACGAGGCATATCATTTCTTTTTTTTTCTTTTGTTGCACAATAGCTCAATAATTTAACCTTTTCAAGGTTTTAACTTTCCAAATGTGTTGCAGCAAAATATGACCCTCCAAAATCAATACAAGTTATGAACCAGAATTCAACAGATTGTACATGTGCTTATGTTTCTTGGGAAGGCATATCTGGTGGCGTGGATACCTCCTCTCGAGTTACCCTGCATTCGAAATGGGAGACCAGTTATATTGTGAGCAACAGAGAGCATACTGTCGTTCATTCATTAACTTTTTACTAAATAAATCATTTAAGTAGGCAATAATTTTGTAAATGATTCGGCTTTATATGAATTGTTGATATTTTCAATGAATCCCAAGGTCATTTATTCTTATTGTTCAATATTTTATATCAAAATCATTTACTGAAATAAACATTAAATAGTAAAGAGAGTGAAAATTGAGCCATAATTTTTGTTTAAATCAGTAAGATGAATCCGAAAAATAAATCAGGATATGAAAGTATCTTCTATAACTACAGTCTGTTGAAGTGGTCGGGAACACACGTGTTACTGTATGTGACTTAGTACCAGCTTCTGTGTATGTAGTTCAGGTGCAAGTGAAGTCCACCGGAGGGAAATACTACAGCGACGTAAACAAAACTTCATTTGACACATGTTCAATAGGTAAAGTTAACTTACAGTTTTTCTTTGGTTAATTTACACACTATATATACTCTTTTTGTATGTTGCATATTTTATAAATTACTTATAGCTCCATCTAAGGCGCCTTCTGTAAACGTCAGTGGATATTCATCTGCTAAATGTCCCGATTCGACATCTCATCGAAAAGTCACAGTTTATTGGAAGGTAAGCTATCTTGTCATTTGGACCTTACTTTGCAATCCTTCAGATAGCGCTACTTGGGTCAACCTATTCAATTCTTAAATAGTGCTATTTGATTCTACATATATAGTCAAAATAACCCTAACCCTAACTATCAAGATGTACACACTTGATATTAAATTAAAAGAAGCAAAACTGTCACATGTTTGTTTTGATTTAAAAAAAATATAGGCAATGATTGTTGATAAAAGGAATGATTTGTCAAATTTAACTTTCCGTTTTGAATTAGAAAATTCCAAAACGATTTCAAAATGGTCGTTTGAAAAACTATACCATTTTCAATGGAGATGTAAATGTTCAAGTGAGCCCAGACAGTTCCTTTGGAGAGGTAGAGATTCCATGTAAGGGCAGCAGTAATGTTACCGTTAAGGGGTGTAATGATGAGGGTTGTTCACCAGAGTCAAGTATAACGATACCACATATAAAAGGTAACTTTTAAGTAGAGACTTAAGATATTCCTTATGTTTTATTGTGTCAATCTGAAAGCAAAAGACGATATGTAATCTCTTGTCTGTCGGGGCACACAAGAGATTAATTTAAAGAAGCCAACTTGATATGCAGTGTTTTCGAAAGATCCTATATGAACTATAATTAAAATAAGTTATTATATATTCAATATCTCTCGATTCTTTTACAGAGGTTATTTTGCCTACAAGAGTGATTGTGGAACATTTTAATGAATCAACGGTAAAGGTTTCTTGGTTTCATACAGACGGACAGGCAGCAGTTGATATAATTTGGTGTAACGGAAGATCAGGAACACTGCAATGCTTGGTAAACAATACAAAACTATACATATTTGTACGTGGCAGAGACTCCATATTTGAAGAATTGTGAATATTGTTTAATAACTTGGATTTTTTCTCATGTAGGATGAAATAGAATTACAGAGAATGATAGGAAGTGATTCTCACACCTTTCTATCAGCTAGTGACGTTAATAGCAAAATTGACGAAGTCTATTTTGGTGTAGCTATCATAAATGACAGACAATTAAGTGGCGGTATAAAATGGCAGGAAGCATGCAGATACCAGATGAGAAGAGGTACTATTTCACTGTTTCTGTACACTAAATAGATAAATTCTGTCATTAAATATAAACAGCAATTTAATTTTCTAGTCTTTTTAACAACAAATAAAGGTTGATTACCATTCTTTTTCCTAATTTGTACTTTTATGTCATTAAATTTATGAGGGAGTTGCATTATATTTGTAAACATTTATATTTTCAATTTGATTTTGTTTTATAAAGTTGTCTGTTAAAGCTACGTGTTGAAAGCATCAGACCCAATTTAATCATTTATTGCACAGAATTTCAGAAATGCTTTGACGTAACCGGGTTATCTTTCCATCAGAGAACTATAAAATGTATGCCTTGTATTTGATTTTTAAGAAAATGAGTGTACATTTGGCAAAGTAAACTTAAATTGAATATACAATTCCTATTTTCGCAGAACCAATGAAGATACTCGGCGTCAAGCTTCTCCCAGACGCTCCAGAAAACAGCTTGGTTATATCATGGTCCCCTGTACTGTGTGATGCCTCAGATATAAACAATGTTTACGTTCACTCCTATGAAATCATTTTCTGTCGACTGGATTCTAAGAATCAATGCATTGGTAAACATAAATGATAAACCATGATTAAAAAAAGAACACTTCTAAAACATACAGTGCAAAAAACTGATAAAATAAATAGCTGAATTCATCCCGTATAGATCACCTGAGTGTACTCATGTATTTATCTTACATAACAGTTGCATTTTTTTCTTTTCATACAAGTTTGCTAAAAATTGATCTCTTTCAATAGCTTTAATAAACATATTTCATTCATTAGATCTAATTAATATATTATACGTCACATGTTATACTTTATGATATTTATATCATATTAAAACTCTCAGGTGAGGAAAGTTCTGTAGAAGTTCCAGCGACTGACAACACACAATACACTCTTCGAAATCTTCATTCTGAGGTTTATTATGGTGTGTGGGTAAGAGCTAGGTCATTGAGAGAGAATGGCCCTAGGAGTGACATGGTTTCAGGAATCCCCATAAATAACGGTACAAATAACCAATCCTGATAGTTTCAGCACGACCTGTTTCTTTAATTCAATACTGTAAAATCACCTATGTTTATGGGGTTAATTTTTTCATAGTTTGAAGAAAAACTCTTGGTTCGTGGAAAATTTTATTTTGTTGATGAAGAATACTAGTAGTTGAGTATTTATGTATGAAACAATTTACATTTCGTGGTTGAGAAGAGTTCATTGGTCATTTCATTCCTCGAAAACAACTAAAATTTAACCACTACGAATATGTATGATTTCACAGTATTTGTTTAATGATTTCCCACTTTGAAATCTGTTGTTCCGATAGGAATTTGTTAACTTTTAAGTTCATTTCTTACCTTTCCTAGATTTATCTACAAGTGCTATAACAGGAATAGTTGTTGCCGGAATCTTTGTTTTTATTCTGGTCATGGCAGGAGGAGTTTTTATTTTTAGGTATGTTATGTATTTCAGACATTTTAAATTTATATTGGAGTAAGAAAGTCTACTCTGCAAGCAGATTGAGTGCTATAAAGCTAATGTGAGTCACGGGACGGGAGCTAAATCTTGGTGCACAAATAGCATCAATATATATGAAAGTAGAGTATTGGAAAAATCAATGACTGTTGATCTTGTAGAAATGTAAGACGTAAACTTGGCTTAGACGAGACTTTCCCAATTCACTTACCTACTCTAGAATTTAAGGTGAGTTGAAACAATACCTATCGTACAAGAATTCTTCTTTCCTTTTGGAATTAAAAAAAGTACAGTTAAGATTCAATTATTTTTCCGTCACAATTAATTCCTTTCTTCCAGCTGTCTACTAAACCTTAGTTTTACATTTAGAAAATTGATAATTTCAAAAGTTTATCCAAAATATTTGAATCAAAGAAACAGAAGATGAACATGACAATAGACTTTCAGTTTTTAGTTAAAAAAACAGATTGTATGTTTTCACCTTTGTTTACCTCTGCAGACTGGGGAAACAAACCTCAGCACTCACGACAATGGAATCAAGTCTCCTTTCTGTATTTCTGTGAGTTATTATATTATACTACACAAGTATTCTGTATAGGAATAATCCAATACACAGTTCATAATCCATTTCATTGTTATGCTTAGAATGTAAGACAAAACCGTATATGTATTGAAGTGGAGATGTCGTTAGGGATAAATTTAATTTAAGACTTTGTAAGTCACTATTTAAAGTTAAAGTAATTATCAAAGCTTATGCACCTTCACCGTTATTGAGTATGACACATTTATCTGACCCCTGCTTTCTTTCGTATTTTTTATTCTGTTTGAGTTGCCTGACATGGGCCATATGTACATACATATTCTTTTGGACATTTTAGAGTGATTCAAAGGAATTAAGTGGATTATCACAATCAGGAGAGAGGGTGAATGTCCTTTTTACCACCCAGGAAACGTTGATCAAATTTCTGAAAGGAAATCCAACCAATAAACCCATTAATACTAATTATGACACACCTTTAGCCCCGACTGATGATGTTCCCAATAAAATAAGCGGACGTAAAGGGGGTGATGAGGAAAGTGTGTCCGCTAGGTTAGCCAAAAGTACACCTGCATCCCCGATACTAAGGCTCGGGGAAAAGCAAGACACATCGAAAGCAGAGGCAAAAGAAGTGCTTCCTCCTGATTATGCCAAAGCGACTATTATTGCACTAACTTGTCTCAATGGTAATGATATTGATTTTTGAGAATAAACCCCAAATTCTTTTTTTCAGGAATTATCTTTTGTATGATCAAAACTGAAAATCAATGAGTTCAAATTTCAGTCCATTTAAAGAGACAATTAAAAGACACATTTTCCTAATTTGGAAAAGGGTAAACGAATTTTAATAAATGGATAAAGATTTCTTAACAAGAACATTTATTGTCAAAAAATAAATCTTCGTCTGAATTTAAACAGATATAGAAAGCTCGCCATTAAAGGAAGAAATTGGTACATATATTTCGCCATTAAACTCTAACGGTAATACACCAGAACCAACTTTCTCCGGGGATTACAATGAAAAACAAAATGACGTAAATGCTCAAATATGGAAGAAAGGTATGATTTTTACAGGTATAAAAATATGAAAAAATGATATGCTAAGACATTTTTGATGATTATAGTCGGTAATGTGAATTTTAATGAACTTACTGTCCATGATCAATTCTATTTTCAGATTATACAGAGGAAAAGTCAACTACGTCTCCACAATATTATAGAGATAACCAGTCTTTCAATAACGATGGAAGCTATGTAACTAACGATTCAAGATACTGGAATACTGGTAACGAGAGCGAACAATGTCAAAAAGACCTGTTTACCACTACTGTGAGGCAGTCCATGGATTCTTCAATGAGCGAAGAGATGTCTGAAAACATTATGGATGACATTAAAAGCACTATTCTAAAAACTACTAATATAAACGCTAATGTGTCAACTTTAGACACAGAAACATCTACCAGTAACCAAATGGACTACGTGAGCAGTGATTTTTGCCCTCCGGATGATGTTCATAATGATTCAAAATGTACCTCGGATCTCCGTTTAACACCACATACTGATGGTGATTCGTATGACTCTAACAATAAATTAGCGAATGAATTTAAACAAAGTGTAGAAATGTGGGGTGATTATGTTCCAAATGACATCAAGGCAGCTTTAGATTCCAATCCAGGAGACACAATGAATCAAACTGTCTGACCATCTCCCAAACGATCCAGCAGGCGAGAGCGCCAAGGCGGAAAACGGAAAACCATATTGGTTATATTCTTTATTTTGGAGCGATGGAAGGAAATCTCTAGTCAGATTTATTTATACGATTTTTTTTATTTTCCCTGCTTATTATTTTTCGATCTTTTTAATTTATTTTGGTTAGTTGCTAGTCAGAGCCAGGCATTTTTCACTTCAGAGATTGTAATCTTGAACAATTCGTTGGGAACTGCAACTGTAGCCAATGAAAGTACATGTATAAAAATAAAAGTAAAGGTATGCTTTTAACTTAATATGGTATATCATAAGCACATTTGTATTTTAAATTTTATTTCAGATGTTTATATAATTATTTTATGTTAAATATTATTGAACAATAAGGTTTATTCACTTGTGTCTATATTAATTGCTTGCAGAAATTGATATGTAAGCCTTTTTAATGAGAAATGCGTGCAACATAAATTCAAAATCTCTTTTAGAATTTAAACTAAATAAATCTTAATTTTGTTTCCTCATTTGATATCAAAAGATTAAAATTGTTCTAGGTTACATCTAATTTGGAATCATTTCCGCCGTCACACTGAAAATACAGCTTTATATACTAGCTAGTATGTATTTTATCAAAGGCTACACGTGGATTATAATTTTATATATTTTTCCTTTTATTTTTAGCTTTTCCTCATGAAATAAATATTTTTTTTTTCAAAATTGTGAACTCTTCATTATTTTTATATTTGGCTCCAGTTTCTAAATATAATATATTTTAACAATGTTTGTTATCATTACCGTGTATCTGTTTATTATAAGACCGGGTTTTCTGATAAAGATTCTTTTTGAACTTAAAGAACCTATACTATCACTTCTAATGCCGGACGCTTGGCAAAGGAAGAGTCACTTCCTCTTTATATGTTTGAAGTGAACGAGAATGAAACGCAGGCCTCTCGATCACGAAGCGAACTCTCTACCACTAAATTTCCGTTACCTTTATTTAAAAGCAAAAACCAAAATATTTGTTTGCTTATGATTGTTTATTTTGTTTATTTCTCGTTGTTACATGTACTTAAATTTTTCATTAGATCTTCTACTAATTCAACGTGCATTAACCTTTAGAAAAGATTTCTAACTAAAAATACCGAAGCTATTTTTGACACAACATCGAGTGATCAAAAAGTTCAAGCGATTGTGAGAGGCTGTTAATAAAATTTTGACCATTTTAGAAAAAAAATCGTTGTAGATATTTAAATTTGTCGCAAATAAAAATTCTAAATGATTCAATTTCTATGAAAATAAATTGAAGACAGCTGAATATGTTCAAAAATATTTCTTTTAAATCTTTGGCTGATAAGACTTTCTTTATTTTGATTTCATCTTTCAATGAATTAAACATTGTGAGATTTTTCTTGGGACAATCCGAATTCCTGTTCAACCCACATCTTAAAATAACCGGAATTTAAAAAGCATGCATTTTAAAAATAATTCTGACCAGCTGGAATTATGAAATACCTTTGAAATAACAAAAAAAAATTTTTTTCTTATCATCAATGTTTAAGATATTCATGACAATCTTTCATTCATCAACACCTTTAACTTCTCGGTATTAGATAGTCCTTTCTTTGTTCCGCCTACCATCTGATACCTGCGCAACAGGTGAGGCATGCAACACAAAGCGATGAAGATATTCTCCACCTGTACATTTATACCAATGGGAACCCTCTAATCGGTGTTGAGATCTACAGGATTTATAGATAAGTTTAAAGTGCACGTTTGCAACTCATCAGTACTCTGAATAAATCATTTTTTTTCAAGGTATAAAAATAGAAATCCTTTGTAACCTGATTTTCGGAAATATATTCCTTTGTTTAATTTTAAAATTCTATAGGTATTTATGATAAGCTATTCCTGGTATTGGCATGTTTGTATTGAATAAAAGTATAAATGTTCAATATTAAAGCAATATTAGCTTCATTTTAAAGAATTTTATTTTGCAATAAAAATATGATAAATTAGAAAGTTAATTTTAAAACCTTTATGATCAATTTAACTAAATAAAGTATAAGATCGGTTCAAAAGAAATACCTCTTTATAATAATTTTAAATATTAAAGGGTATTTCAGAAAACAATATGGTGCAGGACGACATTAATGTAATTGTGTTAATAGTTGTTAATAGTTCTATTTCAAAGTGACTTTCGTTTTACAGTTGACGATTTACTTTGACATTCAAATTTGTGTCATACGGTTTATTCTACCTATTCCCACTTTTTGAAAATCAGGTAGGAAAAGGTAAGATTTTATGTGGGAATAGTGAAATTTTTGTGTAAACAAATAATTAACTATGAAAAAATATAATCACTACATAAACAATTATTAACAATTATTAAGAAATACCTGTTGGAATAGAGAACAGGGATATTTACATTTTAGAATTATAAATCAGACATTTCACGTATATTTGAAAGAAAAAAGTGAATTAATTCATTTGTCCCCTTTAATTTATTCATTCTAAAATCCAGCTATTTCAATGCTCTTTTGATAAATCTATTTAATTTTATGTTCTAGAAAAAATACTAAAGTACTTTTTCTTGTAATACATATATTTGAATGTATGATTCATATATTTCATAAATTTATTCATTATTTTCTTAAAAGGTACAAAATACAGGTAAATCTAAGAGGGGATGTAATTGTAGTCTAAATTACTGTAAAAACAAATTAACTACTGTATTTAATCTATTGTTATATGCAAGTGGGAATTTGTGGAATTGAGATTTTTTAAAAGTTTGAATAGGTAGAAGACACCTCATGTACGCAGATACAGAATTGATAATGAATTTTTTTTTTAAACTCTAATGGTCATGGGTATGGTGTTATTGGCACTTACATGTGAAAGAGGGTGGGCTTGGGGTTAAGGGTAGGGTGGTTGTCGTTTTCCTCAAGGACAACTTATATGTGCTTTGAAATTACATTTTATTTTTGTTTAATTAAATGATGAGCTAAATATTTATATCGTAAAAAGAGCTTCTGTACATTATTCTAGTGTTACAGTAATTAAGTAGTCAGCTGTAAAAGTCAGCGCTCCTCGCTTAAGTCAAATATGAACATCAGAAGTATATAAATGTTCTTTTTTCTGTCCTTGAAATAGTAAATGACAATTGTGCGACAGAAACTTTTTGACATCAAAGTTGCAGCTCGTACTGCTTTAATGTATGTGAATTACATTGCTTGGTGCAAAGAAGCCACGAAACAAACAAACAAATAAATAAATAAACAAGTTAAATTTATGTGCCAAATACAAATTTAGACATTTATAAGCAAAATAATATGTCGACCATAGAATTAAATGTAAGATGATCGATTTTTCTTTTTAAATTTTACCTGTACCAATATTTATAATTTTTAAACATTGTAAATCATCGTGAGACATTGTGAAACATGCTATGTTTACTTTTTATTCTTTATTCATACAAACTTATCAAAAAGCAAATCAAGTAACAGTGGCAGCTGTGACATATTTCAATAATTTAACGCACTCCTGATATCATATGTTGACGCACAGTGGTTTTAATATACGACCTTAGTTTGTATCTGGTCCAGGGCAGTGAGTAAACTTCCCTTTTTGAGCAAAAAGGGGTTTATAGAATATTGATGAGATAAAAAGCCAGGTACAGTGTACCTCTATTTTTACAATATATAAATATTGCATGTAGTTGAGTGTAACATTGAAAATTTTCACCCCAAGAAAACCATTGTCAACCGAGGCGCAGCCGAGGTTGACAATGGTTTTCGAGGGGTGAAAATTTTCAATGTTACACTCAACTACTAGTACATGCTATATTTATTATATTATACTGAATGTTTTATACAAATACATATGACAGTGAACCGTGCGCGCATAAATTCTGCGCAGTCGCTATTTTTTGGAATACCACCCGTCGTCAAGCAATGTTGACTGTTGCTACGCTGGAGGGCGTGGCTTCATTATTCAGCGGGTAGTAGTGTTTTTTAACAAATGTTTCTCGACCAATCAGATTCAACCAATTTTACATGAAGTATAATATTATTTAATAGTACATTATACCGAGTCACGTGCAATGCAGGAAATATATAGAAAATCCGATAAATGGAGTAAACATTTGATATGAACAATATAAAACAGGTGTAAGCTTCACCACTAGCCTCGCTTCATAAAAAATTCTTCGTGACAAGTCATTCTGATTTACACACTAGTAAAATTAATTCATTCCTCACCCATTGGAACACTTTTTTAAATAAATAAAATGTTACAATTTTATATCGGCATTATTAATCAACTATATAAACAATCTTAATCAGTAGTAATCATCCCAGTCGCTGCATTGTGACGCCACAATCGTGGAACAAGACATGAAACACGAAATTGAGTTTTGTTGCAGGGCCAACACGACGGTCACGTGACTGTCTCTTCCGATCAGATTTTATTTAACTAGTGGTATTATTACATATTTTGTTCAAAATCCTTCTTTGATAACAAAAGAAAAATGTACAGATAAAAGATTGTGACTAAAAACATGTTGGAAAGAATTCATTTGTATCACAATCTAGATAACATTTTTTATTAGATTTGTAAAGACTTCTCGCATTTTTTGAAGTAGATCAAGATCTGATGACCAGGAAGAGAAGTATGGAATTATATATAAGATTAAAATAACATTATTTCATATCTATGGAACGAATTCCTTGTTGTGTAAGAATTATTAAGAAAGCTCGAGTTACTTAATGCCCTACACAGTGTATTCAGAATACGATAGTCAGTTGGATAAGTTTGTTATTTTAACACATAGGAAGATTAAATAAATTAATCAAAGCATTGCATCAATTTAATACATGTATATTTCTATAACTTTACATTAGAATAAAATATAGCATATGAGATATATATATTTTCAATGAAATCTATCAGAAAGGTAATTTCAATGCTTTAAACATCCATTTTCAACTTTTTGATTCTGATTTTCACTAAATTACCTTTTGCCATATTTTCTTGCAATTGGACATATATAATAAACAATTTATGACATGAATGTTTGGGAGACGTGAAGATTCTTAGCCCATGAAAAAGCATATTATTAATATGTAAATATAATTTTTCAGGGGCGAAGAAATCTTCATGTCCCCCTCACTAGCATGCAATTTATGTACTGTATACAGGGTTATTTTCGCCCCGTGTTATTTTCGCCCTTTTGCACTTGCGAACAAGTATGCCCCGTTTTTAATTCGCCCAGTCATTGTTCTGTTTAAGAAATTATGCCGTGTAATTTGCATTCGCCCCTTTTTAAATTCGCCCAATCAAGAAGAGGGCGAAAGGGGTGAAAATAAAACGGGGCGAAAATTTCCCAGTATACAGTATATTATAATTTCATCATTTCCATTTACTCATATAATAAATTTACGTTTCTCCCTATATAAAGTGAGACGGCTTACATTAAATATTCATTAATTGACATATTATTTCAAGGATTCCATACTGTGCCAACTGTTACTGACTTAGTATAATTTAGCTAAGGTCAAGATTAAGAACAATATGTTGAAAAGCCGTGTTTACTTGCCTATAGAAAATATTAAATTACAGAGATAAAAAGCATCATAACAACAATGTATTTCCCCTCTCTTTGCAGAAGGAAATGATTTTTAAAAAAATCTATGTCCATAATAAATATTTTCATCCATTTCAATTTATTTAATATTGAGATAATGATCTCATAAATTTCAAAATTTTGATTTAATAAAAAAATGTCCATTACATTATATACATGTCGACGTTAAAAACCTTCAATGTTTAATAGATAAGAAGATATATTTTCATTAGGATCAATATTTTACACCTGGGACATTTTACGATACGGAAACAGTCTGATAGAAGAAATTTTTTTTGTATTATTATATTTCGATGTACAGCAAAAAATACCACCATCCTATCTTATGTTTTTTAACCTTAAACATTGATTCAAAAATTTGATAAAATTTGGCTGATATTGATACAGTCTACGCTAAAGCGTTATCAAAAAATTTTAATGGAGATTGCATAAATTTCGATTGTTTCTCCTACTGCATAAATGCTTTATTTCTAACAGAATTTGAAAATAATTACCCTTTAAAAACTGAAGAAAAGTTTACTCACATGGAATAAGGCGACCTTGAAATAAATATTAATATACGAGGGGTTATCAAAAAGTTCGTGGAGTGAGGCTATAAAATAAGTACTATATAGTCTGTGCTTTCAAAATTTGTAAGGAACATAAAACAACAAATGAATAAAGAAATGTTGAAAATTTTAGCATAATTAATAGTTTCATTATTTGCCAAATTATTATAAAATAAAAACGACATTATATGCTCACCTGGTGCCGTCACCGTTTAGTTTCGTGACGTCCGACAACGTCATTGTTTTTCTATGTTTGCTTATTCTACCACATACATTTATTTGATAAGATTCCTCGGAGCTGAGTAAGGACTTAAACCTATCTTGTTTAAATGACTTTACAATGTCAGGAACGGTGGCTTTCAATGCATATGATATTGCAAATGGATTTAAAGATCCTCGCTTGATTTTGCCAGCATATTTTGTTTTTCGGAGTTTAATATGTACAACACATGATCAACGTCATTTTTTGACGTGATTTATTTTTCACACCTTGAGTACAAATCGACATTAACTGTGCATCAATTTTCTCTCTGAATCTCTTTTGGCATCTTAAAACAAGTACTCCGGATGCATTTTATTCCTCCGTTGCCAGTTCAAACATTTCCTAGGTCTATTCCAGTTTTTTCAGGGGCAAAACGTTATAGAATGTTGGAAAAGAAAACCACTACCCCTATTTGACGTCATTTTCAAGGCCATATTTGTTTGGACACTCCATGTAAAATTTACGATAAATTTTCATAGAACTTCCAAACTGAGCTAAAAATTCCACATTTTAAGGAACAATTTTGTCCCAACACATACCTGAATTAACGAGATTTTTGGATGTCAAATATTCATATCAGAAGAGTTTTTCTCAGTTACATTTAGATCTCTAAAACGTCGTGTTTGTAGTTGTGCCACCATTACATACCATTGTATACAAAACATTACTAATTTATTAAGAAATAAAATTTATGATTTGAGGATTATTCTATAGATAGGAAATAGGATGTTTATTAGATATTTTAAAATTCATTGATGTATCTAAAGCGGTTTTAATTTTATAGCGCTAGTCCACTAACTTTTTGATACCTCCTCCTATTAATGACAGTTAAATCTTAAAACTCGATTTAAAACAATAGAATTCCATTAAAAGATTTTTGGGTGGGAAGTGGGATGTGGTTTGTGAATTGGTGGAAGCTGTTTAAACTAATTAAAATTAGGTGTTCTGAAGGAGCGATAGTAGATTTGGAACATCAAAATTTAATTAGATTGGCAGGCAGTTTAGCATACTTTTTTTATGAATGAAAAGCATGATTTTCTTTCCAGGGCAAATTGGTTAAAGACTTCTGACAATCAAATATAACCTATATAAATAAACTTTATCATTCTGTTAACGATAAAAAATTATTTGAATGTAAAATATGGAGATATCGAACAGTACTCAGCACATAGACCCATTCAAACAATTAAATCAGGAACAGAGCAAACACAGACCTCTTACACATCAGAGGTGGGATCAGGTACAATGGAGGAGTGATCATCCCCTGCCAACCAATCAATCACACCCGCCGTGTGCCACTTTTCATGATAAAAAAAATAGGGAACAAAGCCGTAGACAATTCAGTGTTTAAATTCTGTTCAAACAATTATTAACATAAGTGTCTGTTAGGATGCATTTTAAATTACAGTGCGTTTTCATAAAACTTTCTTTTACGTTTAGATATCAAAATGGTATTTGAAAATGCTATAAGACAACAAGAATTCCTTTTTTCTAAGATTATCAAATTGCATGAAAAAATTATCAACCAAGGATTATAGATAACACCTTCTTTTCTGAGGACTTCTACAATGTATTTGACTTTGAACAGTGCTTCAATTACTTTGCCATCCTTTTGCTAGAAGATATGTGTAACTTGTTTCTTCTTTTCTCAAGTGTATTTTAATTTATGTCACTCTCCTTTAACTGAATGTATCTTTTTTCTGAAAGAAAAAGAAAATATGAGAATAAATTTATTTTTTCAGCTTTTAAAAGTATGCATTCTAAATTAAAGCCAATATATATGAAGAAAATAACCAATTTTTTGTATTAGTTTTATATCAACGTTGAATCAGAAGGATTGTGTGTGTGGGTAAGGGAGAGGGTGTGTGTGTTTGGTCAACTTAGGGTTATCAACTTTCCGTCAAAATGATATAATATATATCGTTTTGTTTCTTTAATAAATATATTACAATAAGTGGTTTTGAAATTGAACTTTTTTGGTAAATACAACTTTTACAGATTGCCAATATATTGCTGAAATAGTGCAGAGTCGACGTAAAACATTAATCAAACAATCAATATATCAATCAATAGAATAAAGAGTTACGTTCCTGTTAACTTTTTGAATGTCATAACCGAATACCTTTCTTCTTTAGATAAGCCATAAGGAGTGTTTTCTTTGAATCAAGCGTATTTTCTTTCCAAGAATTTTGTTTAATTTTGTTTGTAGTGCATACTTAGCACCACGTGCTCTGTGTAAATACAGCTCCTATTGCACCCCAGCTGGACACCTGTTTTGATTTGGGGTAAGATATTCACAAATTTGTCAGTGTTGACATATAATTTAATCATTGTTCGAATACAATCTGTTAAGTTTGCAGTTAAACGTTTCATATCTGATTTTTTATTCATATTATGTAATTTTTTTAATGGATTAGTATTTGTATTGTTTAAATGCTTGAAGGCTTCCATGCAATCGTCTGCCTGAAATTGGATACATACCCTGCATTAATGCAACATATCTAGGTCGCCTAGTTTTTCGATTTTTCGACGCTCTCTCAAACTTCAATGAACAAATTTATCGTTTACCTGTAAATTTTGAAGTCTTTTAACATGTATTATTTGTTACAATTTAAATTTTAACGGTGTTTAAGCTATTGGTCAACATAAGTATATATTTCTATAATTAAACGAGGGGTTATCAAAAGGTTTGTGGACTGAGGCTATAAAATTAGCATTATATAGTTTGTGCTTTGGAAAGTTCTAAGGAACATAAAACAACAAAAAATAAAGAAATGTTGAAAATTTTAGCTTGATACGTTCATTATCTGCAGAATTATTATAAAATGAAAACGATATTATATGATCACCTGGCGCCGTCGTCGTTCAGTTTAATGACGTCCGACAACGTCATTGTTTTGCAGTGTTGCTCTACCTCATACATTAATTTTGGTGAGATTCCCTGGAGCTGAGTAAGGACCTAAACCCGTCTTGTTTATATGGCATCACAATGTCATGAACATCAGCTTTCAATGCATATAATATTGCAAATGGATTTAAACCTTGGGGAGAGACCCTTCCTTGATTTTGCCAGCATATTTTGCTTTTTGGAGTTTAATATCTACAACACATGATCAACGTCATTTTTGACGTGATTGATTTTTCACACCTTGACTACAAATCGACATTAACTATGCATCTTTTTTCTTTCTGAATTTCTTTTGGCATCAAAAAACAAGTACCCTTGATGCATTTTATTTCCAAGTAGTCAGTTTAAACATTTTCTAGATCTTTACCAGTTTTTTTTTCAGGGGCAAATCCTTATAGAATGTTCGGAAAGGAAACCCCTCCTCCTTTTTCACGTCATTTTCAAGGCCTTACTTGTTTGGACACTCCTTATAGAATTTAAAATAAAATTTTATAGAACTTCCAGAACTCCGTAGTTTTTAATCAAACACATACCTGAATTAACGGGGTTTTTGAATGTCAAATGTTCATATAAAAAGAGTTTTTATCAGTTACACCCAGGTCGAAAAAATGTTCATGTTCGAGGTTGCGCCGCCTGGACCTACCATTGCTTGCAAAAACATAACTAACTTATCAAAAAAAAATAAAATTTATGATTTGTGGTTTATTCTATGGAGAGAAAAGATTATGTTTACTAGATATTTTAAAATTCAAGGATGTAACTAAAGCGGCTTTAGTGTTATATAGCTAGTCCACGAACTTTTTGATACCCATCGTACATTTAAAAAGTCCACTCATCTACGAAAAATGTAAAAAAAAAAAAAAAAAAAAAAAAAAAAAGCATCGCATTGCTGTTTGTCAATTTCTATTTTTATTTGAATACCTGTTGGAATTACCTGTCGTAAAAACAAATTCATGCCCTGTTATTCTTCATCAACAAATTGATAAGGAAAGATTTTTAATAAGTAAAATAAAGTTAAAATTTCTGAAGTACCAAATATAATATGATCATTTAAATACTAGTATACTGTAGAAGTAAAAAAATATTAATTTATAAACTATTATATAAAGTCTTCGTAGAAAAGGATATAAAACGTAAGTTCCCGATTGGTAAACACTAATATCTTATCATTTGCAAACACAATATCACCGAATGCACAAATTTAAGATAAGGTACAGTAGATAATTACTGTATATTAAATGTGTCTTACTAAAATACAAGTGCTCAAAATATATTGCGAAGAATAGTTTACACATGCAGTTAGATTAATGTTCAAATTGTAAATTTACTGCAATTAGTTTTAACAAGAACCTTTTAATTTTTGTATGCAGTATATATTCTACTAAACTATGACACATTGTCATTTTGCATTTATTTTTTTAAAAAAAGTCAAAAAAATCTTTATTTTCATTTTCTACACTTAGTGCCCAACCGGTTTCTTAGTAGATGTCCTCTTTACTGCTAAAGAATCTGCTAGGAATAAAAAAAAATACATTTAAGTTTTTGAAAAAAAAATTGGGTTAACGATGAAATCAAAATGAATATGAAGACTTTAAAATAACATATGTAAATTATATACACTTTATTTCCCGCTTTATGGTACCATTTATCCTAGTTTTGCTTATTACACTGAATTCAAAGTATTTTTCTATTACTTAAAGTCAGCATTTCATAAATTTTATGGTCGATATAATGATATTAATTCACACTGAATTTACTACGAAAAGTTTCGTCTAATTGATCAATATGTATGATTCATGGCAAGTGTGACGGGTCAACAGGGTAAGCTTTATCCTCCTAGGCACCTGATCCCACGTTTAGAATCTCTGAGGCCCGGTTTTTATGCCCTCTACATATATTTTTATTGTTTATGGTTTACACATCGAGCACTGATCGTTATCTTTACCTTTCGTAAAAATGAATGTTTTTCTTTAATTAATTTTAGGATTAAACTAATCAAATACTTAAAATAATAAAGATAATTACTTTTCTCTTACATGTATGTAAATGCTTCTACTGTTTGCCTCCTACTGAGACAAGTTTTATATTTATATTATAACGATTTTACTTAGTTTTTCAGGAAAACGCAATGATATTGACAAGTTTAGTATGTGCGTTCCTGATGACTATAAAACTTCAAGGACTGGTCAATGGAGTCTTTTTTGAAAAAGAACTTGCAATTGGAGGTTTGAATTTCTATTACCCGGGTATTCAATTTAATGTTACTTTAAGGTAGGAGTTTTCTCTGATTTCTGACTGGATGACATATTCAGAGTAAATTTGCTTATATGTCTTATATCTTTAGGTGTAAGAGATTTAAAAGACCATATTTTTCTTTCCTCATCACAATTGTACAACTTTAAATAGAAATGGTAAACCGCGTATGAAAACTAGCAGGGGCTATGCTTTTGGCGGAATGGTTGCAAATGAAAATATCTTCTTTTCTACCTCTCAAAATTATTATGGAACAGTGAATTTAGTTATGATTTTTACACAATCAAAGAACTTTCAAATGTAAATTAAACTAAAAATAAGGGACTAAAGATCCTAAATATATCATATAAACATGATTTTTTAAAAACAAACTAGAATTATGTTAGCTCTTATATGCTTCCGATCGGAGTACAGATTTGAGCCAAAAATCCGTAAAAATTATTTTTTCTCTCTTAGTAAACGGTTTTTTTTTCCTCGTAGGAAACCTTTACAACTTTTTGGTTCTGTAGCATTTTGTATCGTTGTGTGACAACTCTACCATATGTGAAAATGAGAAAAATTTAAATATAGGAAGCGTATAAAAATAAGTAATATAGCCTAAAAATTTAAGGAAAGTAGAGAAAATTCGGATTAGCCAACATCCATTTCAGTAACATTATTTATGTCACTTTTGTAATATCATCTTATGGTAGTATCTTTTTATGCAAAAAGAAAAACATTCAATCTTTTGAAAGTTTTTATTTCCCAAAACATTTGTTTAAGAACTCAGCGGGAAAAAAGTTTAGACCTCATTAGCAAATCTTAAATACATTAAAAAAGATCATATAGAATACCGTGTATTTACCAGCTAGTAGAAACAAAAAATGTTTTGTGAATAATTTGATAAATGAATATTTTTAGAAATAACTCCAATGAATCCCGTAGTATTAGTGAATGGTATTTTGGAGCTAAACTGCACTGTATTTACTAATTCGGGATTGAATGCCTCTATGTTATTTTGGGAAAAAAATGGAACAAGATTGATGGAAGATTCAATGATTCCTGCTGGGGAACGAACTTTGTTATTTAAGAAAAACATAACAAGTGTCGAGGAGGAAGGAACGTATACCTGCAGGAGTATCGATAGTCGTGATATTTCTCATTCTTCTCTGGTAGTTGAATGTAAGTCTGATTTATTTATTTATAGTTTCATTAATAGTTTCATTAGTTCCTTAAATAAACTTTTATAAATATTTCGATATAGATTTATAAGATAGTAAGACGCTAATAAGATTACATGTAGTAGCAGAGAAAATAGGAATTTGAATGTTTTAAGCTTTATCTGACATTTCTCACATTACGAATATATAAACCCAGAGACAAAAATGTGTGTTTTCAACAGATGATGCGGTACGCGATGTAACGAATTTTTCATGTATCCTTTACAAAAGTCGAGATGAGTTCACATGTACCTGGGAACTAGGACTTTACCACCATCCTGCATACCTTAACGTTACTGCAAGAGTGTAAGTTGAGAATCAGGATGCATGTACATAAATTCATATCACATTAAGTTTTTTTTATTTAGCATGAAAGACATAACATTTGATTTTTTTCATTCATAAAAAACTTGAAATTCAATAAGTTTTTAAATCAAATCTACGACAGAATAATTTAGCTCTTGATAAAAATGAATTCTTGACAACAGTGTTTGGTCATTATCTTGTTACTGTATATTTTTTATTTTGTTTTCACAGAAAAAGATATGAATATCAAATCATAATTTTCATTTACTCATATGAAAAATAACATAGGTCAATGGACAACGGATCTAGCTTGAAATCTTGTCAACAAAATGTCAAACAGAAATACATACGGACTTCAGATTTTTTGTATATAATCTCGTTGATGAACATTTTACTTTGTTATAACATGATCATGGATTCCTTTCATTAGTAAAGAATAATATAAATATTTAAGTGTCATTTATTCAAATGAAAAACATTATAGATCTATGGACAACGGATCCAGCTGGAAATTTTGTCAATCAAATGTCAAAGGGAAATGTACATGGACGTCGGATGATGGTGCCATTAATTCTGTCTCAAAGATAGTCATTCTTAAAGTTGAAAACCGAAAGTATGGCGTCATCAAGTCATTTAGGAAAGATTATATTACACGTCACATAAGCAAGTATTACCATTATTTGCAAGCGTAAATGAATTGACTTTTCCATGATCTTCTGCTATATAGAATAATTATGTTAAGGCGTTAAAGTATTGAATTGTAAAGTTTTTCCATTTTTACTTCCTGATTCATTTGCAACTGTCCATTTTAGCAAAGTATGGACCTACAAAATTAATTGACACCTCGAATCTTGACTCTGGGGAATGTGATTGTGCCTCCATTTCCTTAAGGCACTTCCGGCGTTAAAGTATTGAATTTTGAAGTTTTTTTTTCATTTTTACTTCCTGATATTTGCAAACTATCCATTTTAGCAAAGTATAATAGACCTACAAAATTAATTGACACCCTACATACGTTCAATTCTGTGTGAATTTCATTTGGGGGTCCGGGGAATGTATATTTTGACCAAACAACTTCTACCTCCATTTCCTGGGAAGGCATTTCTGGTATTCGTTTCAAATGTAAATATAAGTAATAAACAACCATGTTAAAAAATTCACGTGGATTTGATCACCAACTAAAAGTTCATTTCCCAGAGAATTTTTTAACATTGTTGTTTATTTCTTAACGTAGAACCTACTTCGTATGACATCATAACTTGTAAATGTGTTAAACCTGTGCTAACCCATTAAGACGTCATAATTAATTCAATGCCACTTTTTCCCGTACTTGACAGCTTCAATAAAAATGGTAGAAAATACTGCATTTTGAAATTCACAGAATTCAATCATGCCAGGTTTATAATGCTTAATGGCAATATATTTCTGGAATAAGAGAAAATATGTAGGCACCTTATATTTACTAGAGAAACCCAAGACTATAATGAAATTACAATGCCAACTTTCGTAATAATTTGAATGGTCCATTTTGAATGCATAAATCGGAAACAGGTGATATCTTGATGAAATGTGTCTAAGGATATACGTGTTGTACATTTTTGTGATATTTATAGTCTGAATATTTTCTTTTGGCTATCGAAACTATATAGAGCCGTATTTATACAGACAAAGAATGATAATAGTGACCAAAACTGTGTAAATATCATTTCCTCTAAATAATAAAAAAGAAATTATTCTTGATAAAATATTGTTTAATATTATTCAGTTAAAAAAGTTTATAAACGACGATGTTTGAAGTATTTTTGTGATTTTAATATTGAGACTAAAAATATTAAAATGTGACTGTTCTATCATTTTTATGTAAACTTAAATTATCATTTTGAAAAGTTAAAATCTTGAAGGCAAAAAAATGTTACAAAAGAATGTTACTCTATAACAGGTACAACATTGAAAAGCTCAATTACCTGTGCTACATGCTAATTTCTGAAACGTGCGGCATATTTTTATTAATGTACAGTTAACTGATGTGGATCTAAACACAAGTATTGTTGTGTGCGGTCTCGTGCCAGCATCTACCTATAATGTCAAAGTTCAAATAAAACCATTAAAAGGACTGTACTACAGTGACGTTACCCAAAAATTATTTACAACGTGTTCAAGAGGTAAATTCTGAATTTCATTTCTAATAATCAATTGAAGAATACAAACATTTATATTTATTTATTAAATGAGAAAAATTAAAAGTCTAATTCCTTTCCTGTATGAGTAGAACCATCGAAAGGTCCTTCAGTTCACAGCAGTGGGTATTCGACCGATATATGCCACGATTGGACATCTCGTCGCAAGGTCACTGTCTATTGGAAGGTAAGATAGTGGTGCTTTTAAAAATATACATAAACCTATTTATACAATGATAAGGTCAATGATATTTATGTTTTATAAATGTTTTGATTTAGGGAATTCCAAGAAAATACCAAAATGGTAAATTGACAGGCTATACCATTTCATTTCAAAACAACACTGTTCATCTTGACAGTGAAAGGCTGACTGGGGAAATAGAAATTCCATGTAAAAACAGCAGCATGCTAAGCATAAAGGGTTGCAATAAAGACGGCTGTTCTCTTGAATCAAAAATACTCATTCCACCATATACAGGTAATCAAGCAAAGACATGTTTTGAGACAATAATTGCAAAAAAATTAATTTTTATAAATTTATTCTTCACATGCATTGTCAGCTACGAATTTCAATTTAAGGTCCAGTTAAATGTTACATGTTTCTCACGTCCATCCAAAAACATTTTATCATTTTGTTTTACTCTGAAAATCTTTATTTCAAAGAGTTATCTCTACTTGCGGTTATATTGTTCAATGGCCTTCAAACATTATATAATTAAAACAAGGCCTGACAAGGCAAGGCATGACAAATTTATCAATAATATTTGGTGTATATTTTATTGGAGTATATCAAACTACTAGTATATAAATATCACTTAAACCTATTTTTGAATGTTTTTAATTCTTTAACGATCAAGGAAAAAAAATACGTGAAGAGGCCAGTACGTATAACAATTAGCTAGTTAGTCATATAAAAACTCAATATACAGAAAAAATATAAATTAGCAAATATAATATACCCGAGGAATCGAGGAAATCAACATTCCTCTCTTACAGCTTTATTTGAAGCATTCATTTATTTTCACACTGAGTTGTCTTTGATTTTTTCCGTTATTTCCCAATTTTGACAAGGAGCACACAGCGGGTGTGACCGGTTGGCAGGGTATGCTCACTCCTCCATGCCACCTGACCCAACCTTTGATGTTTTGGAAGTCCTTGTTTGCTCCGCTCCTATTTTGTAATGTTATCCATTATAGATGTAATTCTGCCCTCCAAAGTAATTGTGGAACATCGAAATACTTCATGTGTAGACGTAACTTGGTTTCACAGAGGAGGACAAGTTGCCGTAGACATAGTGTGGTGTAAAAGAAAATCTGGCTCGCTTCAATGTCAGGTAAACTAGTTCAAATTACTACTTTAGTAATACTGTAGCTAAAAAAAATCATCATTATTTCTTAATTAATGAGGTAAAAATGAAGTAACTTAAATAATTTAGTTTTTTGTGTACTTAAGGGTGAGATCAATTTTATGAGATTGAATGGAACATATAACTTCACCTCTATATCGTCTGAAAATATCAAAAGCGAATTTGATGATGTCATCTTTGGTGTGGCTATTATAAATATAAAAAAAATAAGTGGCGGTATTAAGTGGCAGGATGCATGCAGCTACCAAAAGAATTTAGGTAAAATCTTTCATTTTGTTTTAGTTTTATCAATATCTGTTTTTGTTAGAAGGTCAACAATCTTTCTAGATCATCTGAGTCACTTAAAAAGTAATTTACAGTAGCGTATATTCATGATTGTACAAATAATGACTTTTGGAGGTGTAAATCATGAATTTTGGAGGTAAGGTGGGACCATAATAGAAATAAAACTTATAAGAAATAATGTAAATGGGGGGTACTAATTGGAACTTAATTTATATGTTTTAACTGAATTCTAGATTATTTCGATAATCCATATCATCCTATTTCTCTTGCTTTTTGCCAAAAAGGTTTATCCTTTCAGTTTTTAATACTCTATGGATCCTCTGTGCATTGTTATTTTACACTCAGGTAATCGTTTAGGGTCTTGTTTTAATTCAAATTAAATTAGAATACTTTGTACAGTTGATTATAATATATGACATCTACACTTATTACTACTTGATAAAGTGTACATTATAAGTTTTAATCGAACCATTCATATAATTTTGAATAGCTACGAACAATCAGTTGATCATTGTAGAAGATTTAAAATGCAATTAGAAATGATCGATTTCTCTATTTAAAAAAAAAGACATTAGAAAGCAAAATGGCAAATCATTGAATAATTTATGTGTATAATAAAAAGAGGAATACGTTATCATTTTACAACCATTTTACAAATCCCGCGGATATTTCTAATGAAGCTTTATACGAACAAATAAAGAATGACTCATAAAATGACTGATTTTCTTGAAATTCCACGGAATTGACAAATTAATGATATTATTCCAATTTTCACAGAACCAAAGAAAGTAACAGGCGTCAGGCTTCTCCCAGACGCTCCAGAAAACAGCTTGGTTATATCATGGTCCCCTGTACTGTGTGATGCCTCAGATATAAACAATGTTTACGTTCACTCCTATGAAATCATTTTCTGTCGACTGGATTCCCTGAACCATTGCAATGGTAAATAAAAATATCTAAACTTTATCCAGAGAAAATGCCACTAACATGTAGAAAATATGGGTAAATCAGCAGATGAAGTTTATAACAAATTGAATTGTCAGCTAACAATGCTGGATCACATGATTATTTTCTACCATCATGTTTTTGAATAGTGTAAGAAAGTGTACGAGTACTGAAATGTAGCTTAAAGGTTAATCGTTCCTCAAAATCTGTTATGTATATCTTCGTAATGTATGAAAAATTTTTCAAAATTTTAATAACATTCTGATTTCTAAACCAGTTTCTAAACGTTTTTAAAAGATCCAAACACTTAACATTTGAAATTGGAAAATTATTTTTCTTCCCCAAAGGATTATATAATAATGAAAAACTAAATGATTGAATAGTGGAGAAATGCCTGGTAAGGTACCTAAATTTTTTTTGATTAAACATGTTTAAGTAGCAATACTTCAATGACAAACTCTTAGAAAAATTTATCTATTATTGAAAAACGTCTCGTCTGTCCTTAAAGGTTAATCTATACCGTTCAGGTTTTTGAATATTGTTAGATAGTGTAATGAAATGTAGTTAAATGGCTGAATAATGGTAAAATGTGAACTGAAGTGTAGCTAAATGGTTGAATAGTGGTAGAATGTGTACTGAAATGTAGCTAAATGGTTGAATAGTGGAAGAAAGTGACCTGAAATGTAGTTTAATGGTTGAATAGTGGTAGTAAGTGACCTGAAATGTAGCTAAATTGTTGAATTGTGGTAGAAAGTGTACTGAAATGTAGCTAAATGGTTGAATAGTGGTAGAAAGTGTACTGAAATGTAGCTAAATGGTTGAATAGTCACTGTGGTAGAATGTGTACTGAAATGCAGCTAAATGGTTGAATATTGGTAGAATGTGTACTGATATATAGCTAAATGGTTGAATAATGGTAGAAAGTTTACTGAAATGAAGCTAAATGGTTGGTATCTGCCATTTTGTCACTTTTTTAAAGACCTCTTTTTGAAAATTCAGTGGACTAAATGGTAGAATCCCATCCCACAAATTTGACTTCTTGTTACTTATTTGTCATATAAATTTATGTTTCACGAAGAATATAATTTCTATATCAAGTTTTCACTTGTAGTTCTTAAAATTTGATGCATCTGTATTTTTGTACATTTACCATGTTTACATTTCAAACATTTCAGGTGAAAAAAAATCAGTAGAAATTTCAGCAACTAGTTACACGCAATACACTTTAAAGAATCTGCATCCTAATGTTATTCATGGTATTTGGGTGAGGGCGAAGTCTCTAACGAAAGTCGGACCTATAAGTGATATGGTTTCCGGAATACCTGTCAACAACGGTACGAATAGGCCACATTTTATTTTATTTTTTTTTTGACATAGTTCTTCAACTTCATCGATGGGCAGGTTGAAAGCCTGTCCAGCATAACTATAATCTTCATATAAGTTCTAATAAATTTAAGGTTCATTGATACTTTGACAAGACAGATACCGGTAACTTTTATTGACATAAATGTCTATGATTCCTTAATAGATTTGTCAAGTTATATTGTCTTTTTGGTCTAATTTTGCCGTGCAGGTTATGCTATAATTGTTTGTATTTTACTTGTTAAAACATTTCTTTTGGAAAATCGTTCAGGTTCAAGCAACATTTTATATGAGTGAGCAGAGTTTATGAACCTTAAACAGTAATTTTTTAACACCATTTTTTAAAGAAAATAGTATATGTATTCTTTTTTCAGACCTCACTTCCGGTGCTGTAGTAGGCATAATCATTGCTGGAGGTTTCGTTTTGGTTGTAATGCTGGCTGGTGGAGTGTGTATACTGAGGTATTCTTAAGTATATTGTCGTTTGATACCTTTATGAAGAATAAATTTGAGTCCCACAGTAAAATGCAGGAGCCTAATCGGATAAACACATTGTCTGGCTGTCCGCCGGTCCGTCTTGCTGTCCATAAATCCATATACATATTTGTTATAACGGGCTAATAAACTGAAAAAGTTATCAACGCAGAGGTTTTCAAATATTGTACACTTTACGCTATGAGCAAGGCACCTAGCTATCATTTTATTTATCTTTAAATGGGTTTGTCTGTCATGTACGTATATTATATTACATATCCCGGGCCTTTTATTTTGGTATGATATCGCAGGCACTGACGTACATGATTACTCTGGCAACGATATATAATCCTTACGATTCATATACATTATTTTTTCTATATGTTTGTATGCATAAATGTATAGCTGCTTCATAAGTTTCCACTTTCAAGGATTCTTAATATCAAGAGCGGAACGCAATTCTTCGATTTTCAGTGGTACATTTTTAGGGAGGGGGTGGGTGAGGATCGAGTGTTAATCAAATTAATATTCACTGCGGTTTTTATTTTATTTTATTAATTTTTTTTTCGAATTTCATACCGTAAAACAAACAAGTGTTCTGGTTGTGTTACAGTCTTTGAAAAAAATTACTTTAAAATTATTTTTTAATAAATCAAGTTGACCAATGACAAAATTAATTTTATTTATACAATCATCATTTGAGAATTCATGAGTTATCACTTGTAAGAAAGTTTATCACTTTTGTAGAAATGTACGAAGTAAACTTGGTTTAGGCGAAACTTTTCCAATTCACATGCCTGATTTAGAATCTGAGGTGAGTAAATAATTAGAGACATTTATTTGGTAAATTATTGATCAATATAACCCTTTCTTTTGGAGGTTGATATATTTATTACCTTCTTTTCAATTATTTTTAGAAGTCATGTGAGAAATTCCTGAATTCCCCAGCTCCCTACTATGGTAACAAATCTCAAAACTACATTTCTGTAAGTATAAATATGCTATAAGCTGATATACAGATTTATTTTTCAAACTCAGTATATATATATACACTGTATATATACGCATATATATATATTTTTTTATTTTAGATAATTGTTCTAATAAAAGGATAAAGATGAATTAAATAAAAAGTTTGACGTTATTTTTGCTATTGTCAGCTTCCCTAACTTAGGAAGAAATACACCCTAGTCACCTGCATATTGACTTTTTGTCTCCTAGGTGGTTCGATACGCAAAACCATGCTATACAATTACTAAAACGAGGCCTGCTATTCATGAACAAGTTGATGTAACAAAGATGTCAGCCGTTTGTTTAAAGTTATCATTTTGCAAGTTCTATTGTCATGAAAATGACCTTGTCGGCAATTAAAATCCATCATTAAGTCGAATGTTGATGGACCTTTTGAACTAATTGTTTGGCCTTTATTTACCTACGGACATGTCTATGGATATCTCTTTCTTTTATACAAAAAGTTATTTTAGCGTTCAAGGTACCTCAGTCGGTAGAGCGCTTATTGACTGTGATCGGGAGGTCGCCACTGACCGAAGTCGATATAAGTTGATAGCAACTGTTACTACGCCATGCGCTTGACAATTTGAAGTGAAAGTTCTGGGTCCCTCGAATTAGCTGCGGAACATTAGCTCTCTGTTTGAGAAAATTCGGACCGATAAAACTGCTTAATCTGTCCGAATTTTCTCAAGAAGAGAGCTACAGAGCTACTTCACCGTTATATGGTGACGACTCTATATGAGTGTAAAATTCTCAAATGGGACCCAAAACAACATACAACAAACAATCTAAAAAAATTTTCCCGCCGTCATTTTAGATCCTTTTTCACAGTATTCAAATACATTGGAAAATAAAGAAAGGCTTTGTAAATTGTATTATACTTTCTTACACCTCATCCTTATTGGGTGTTTAACTTAAAAAGCTTCTAAGGTCAATTTAAAAAAAACAAAACATTGTTAATCTAGGATCAAACAAAAGGATGCCAAGAGTCATCGCATGTAGAAAGTGACCAATATAAAGGGAGGGTACTCAAATGTCTCACAGGAAACCTACTGGATAATTGTGCACAGAGTAAGGGTACTGTTTTCCCATTGATTGATTTCCGCAGTGAAAAAGACATTGAAAAGGAAAATGACAATGAGTTGGACAAGAGAAATGACTATGATAAAATGTCTGAAATTCTCGACAGAAGAAGTCCGGAATCGTGCATGATTAATCTAAAGAGAAAACAGATGTCGGACGTTATACCCCCTGGTTATGCAAAAGTTGTGTCCCCCTGTCTCCACGGTGAGCTAATTAATCATAAAAATTGTGATAGTTTTTTAACAATATCTTTTTTTTCAGTAGGTGTTATTAGATGCATTCTATCCGAAAAAGTCAATTTAATTTTAATTTCAACAAGATTGAAAGATCACCGATTGATACATAATACTCAACGTGGTATTTGGTATTGATCAAACAAGAATAAAATTATTCAAGGCGCGGTTTCGTCAGAGAAAAATGATTTAAACAGATTCATTCTAGCATATGCACAAAATATTCAATGAACTATACATGTTATGTTGAATTCTGTTTATTAAACATTTTAATACGTTGTACAGTTATGATCAGATTATGTTTCTTTCTTCTAGAAGCTGAAATTTCAGTTGAGCCACGGTCAATCAAAAATGAAGAATCTTTGAATGACCAACCAAATAATGATGAAAGTTATGTAACGAATGAGCCTAGTCACTGGAACGATGAGAGTACGAGTAAACATGACGCGGAGCATCAGAGAGGGAGTTCCCTCTTTTCTAGTTTGACGCAGTCATTGACATCTGATGGGAATAAAGGCATATCTGCTAACCTCACCAGTACAACAACAAACAATGTTCTGGGCGATAGTAATACAAATTTAATTGGTGAATCATTTCAGAAGACGATATCATCAGCAGATTTCAACTCAGATGATTACATTTCAAATGATTTTTTAACCAATGTTGATGTTCATAGCGCCCCTACAATCGATAAAATTTCAATTATTGATATTAATTCTTCTGCATTTAGCCAACATGTAGCAAGTAACATTTGTGACAAGGCGGAAATGTGTCCAGATTATGTTTATAATGATACTCAGCCAGACAATGCGACAGGAGTGAAGCTCTTAATAATAAACTATGGAGTAAGTCAGAATAACAGTGACAGTGAAAACACTACGGGAAGTATGGAATATGTGTCATATTCTGGAGCTTTGGAAGGGGATCTCTAGTCCCAAAAATGTAAATGGAGTTGTTCATTTCTCGCTTGTATATTTGTTTGTTTGTTGTTGTTTACTATTCACTTTTCTTTACAAAAAATGTACACTGTTTTGTCTTATAGTGTCTTATGTAGTTGCTTGGTGTTGTGCAAAACGAGAATTAAGTACTGATGCAATAACGCTAAATAAACCTTACTTTTTATGATTAGTTTCACTTAAGATTGCAATTGATTTAGTTGTTTTGGAACATATATGCATGAACAATATTGTATTTGTTGGTTTTTACCGTTGAAAGTCTATCTATCATCTGCTGCCTTCATAAGACACTCTTGTTGATAATAAACGTTTGTAAAGCATATTTTTACTGAAAGTGTGTCAATACCAGACCATTGTTGAAAATGATATTCTATATTCCTTGATACTCTTAATGTAAATATAAGGCGTCATATATTACATTAGATAACACTGTATAGTATTTTTAGCGGTCTTACATTTAGTGTAACCAAATACATGTATGTGATTACTTAAACTGATTAATAGATGCAAATGTCAATTAACTTATAATACATTTTCTTATAATCTTACGTTTTTCTTATAATAAATAGTTCTATTAATTAGAATACAATGTTAATTTGCCATGAGAAGCGTTTAAAAAAAATCATAATTACAACTATGATTTAGCATCATGCGCTGTATATACATCCTGTTAAGCAATTGTTTTGGAAGGAAAAAATATGGTCTTTTTGCGAATTACAAAAGAATCACAATCAGGGTTAAATTACTCAGGAATGATTAAAAAAACATTTAGGTAATGATTGAGATTCTTGATATAGTGCTTTCTATCTGCAACATCGTTTTACACTTTAAGCATTAGTGATCACTTATAAGTGCCGTTGTAATCAATATAGTAAATCAAAATGTGTCAAATACAATACTTTAGTTAAAAAAAGCTAATAAAATGCTCAAAGTAAATACCACTTAAACTACATTTTTAAAATTAAAAAGTTTAGTTATTCAGTTTAAGGACGTTCGATCCTGAGCTTTTGAGCGGATTTTGGTCTTGTCCTTTATTTATGATATTCTGCATCATTTTTAAGTTCTAACATTAAATCTGAATTCTACAATGCAAATTGGACTATATTCAATGAAAAAAGTGCGATTTAATTACATTCAAGTAGAATTAAACAAGGAACTATATTTTGTGGCGAAAGGTTTTTTTTTTAGAAGAAAATGATTAGTTTTTCCATTTTGAACTAATACAGTACTGTTAATTTTAGATTCCTATTTTCTCATGCTGGTTGCATACAAAGCTGTTTTTTTTAATGAAATGTGTTATGCTGATTCTGAAATATCTATTAAATTATTTATTATGTATTCTTTCAACGAAGTGTGACAAATATAGTAAATATATTCCGAAAATCCGGGAAAAAATTGAACCTATTTTAACGTAAAATTGAAACATTTTTAAAGTAATATCTGAAAATTTACATCATATACCCCCACTTCTGATGTTCTTTTCTAAATATTTCAGATTACGTTGACCTATTTGCTTGAAGTCAGAAAAAGTTTAAGACCTTAAAATAATTTTCTTGCTTATTAAATTTTCAATGCCAGAAAAATCACATTTTATTAGTGCAGAAAGGTCAAATAATTGATTGTGCGAAGCAATTTGAAACTTTTTAAAGTCACAATTTCAAAGTGTTATTCTTATGTTTGATAGGCTAGAGTTCATTTTGTTTCATGCTTTAATTGGATAAAGATGTTGGAGGGAAAACCTCAAAGATGTAATCTTTAATTAAGACACAAATTTCAGTGCAAAAAGGTCATATTAAATTACTATAGCACCAAGAAGAAGCATATTGATCGCCATTTTTTGATTTGAATTTTAGTTAACCTATGTTTGTAGAAATTCAAAATATTCTTGGCAAAAAAGTTTATGACTTTAAATATCAGGATCCAACGTCGTTAGATAAGTAGAGCGGTATATACCGCTCTCTGATTGAAACTTCACTTCTTTTCAGAACAAAACTATTTACCATTTTGAAGATTATGAAAGATTCCACAGAGTCTGATCCATCTTTCGATATTTTACTTGAAAAAGAATGATTATATGATAAACGTGAATAACTTTTCAATCGTCAACATCCCTTACTAATGCAGCAATATACCTTCATCTCTCAGTTGATTCGATATATAAGAGCATGCTCTATGTTATAAATATTAACAATTTCTAAAATAGGTAAATCATTAACAGAGAATATGCTGAAACTACAGTCTCGTTTGAAGTTATAATTTCGTACGCATTACGGTTGATATCATGGCCTTGTCAGCAAATATAATATACAAATTGAATTTTCGACAGATTTTCCCGTTATTGCACGATTATGACATTGAGCACAAAGCGGGTGTGACCGTCAGCATGGGGATGCCCACTCCTCCATTTCTCCTCATCCCACCTTTGATATTTTTTAGAGATCTGTGTTTGCACTGATCCAATTTTGTGTTGTTTAATGGACCTTTTAGCTTGTATACTGTTCGTATTCTCCATATATTTCATTTCATGGTATTAATTTCTCTGTTAATATCATATTTCCAATTTTTATACCCCCCGCTTGAAAAGCGGGAGGGTATATAGTAATCGTTAATTCCGTCCGTCCGGTATTAATTTCTCTGTTAATATAAAATTTGATGAAACTTTCATATTTATTGCCAATTTTTTTTTTTGATTTTGCCCATAGCAAAACATGGACAATTTATACACATACGTATACATTTTAGCCCATTGCTCACAGTACCTCTAGTTTTATTTTGCATGTACAATGTATACATTTTAAGCTTAATTATTATTCCTACTCCAGGCGACTGATCTAAATTTTGTAATTTCCGGTGGTTTGTATTTATTAATTGTGTTGTTTGTGAATTTTTTGTTGTAAAATTAATCACTGTTTGTTATAATTTTTAAGTTTTTCATTTTAAAAGTTTAATAAATGTGATGACTTTAACATTTCAATCGTCAACTTCTCTTACTTACTAGTGTGCAGCAATATACCTTTGTCACCTGCATACAGAGTTTATATCTCTAGTTATTTCTAAAATATTATGTTAGCCATTCAATATTGACAATAATAAAGCAAGAAATCAGCATTCTTGTTATAAAGCCATGACCTTGTCAGCAAATACAGTTTATCATTACTCATCGGCTGCTACTAAGATACAGACCGTCGTTTTAAGGTCTCATCCAAAAAGACCCCCTTTTTTCCAGTGAGGCTTCCCTCTAAAGTGTTGCTTAAGAATGGCCTATCTATATGTGGAACATGTAAGTAAGGAGAGTTGACGAAATGGAAGAGGAAAGTCACCAGGTTTATTATAAAGCACAATTATTAGGTTACTGTGGTTTTTATTGTAAAATATCCATATATGAAATAAATAAAATCCAGGCACTGCAGTATCTTTAATCTCAAGTTCAATAGTAAATATCTTTCTGACATGTGAAAGGAAATAACTTATGTTACTTAAAACTACATCGTTGATGCATATTAATATCGTGCTGAAGGCCACATCAATAGTTATTTTACTTTTCATGTAAATACTGCTTCATGTGAACAAAAGAAGGGTAAACAGAAGCAATTGGCACCCAAGAGAATTCCAATAGATTGTCGGAGTACCTAGTCTCTATTGGAATTAGAGAAAATGCGGACCTCTATAAATATCAGAGGTGGAATTAGGTGCTGTGGGTAGAATACACATCCAATGTCGACATGTTGGTGAAAACTGGTGAAAAAATGACCTAAGACTGAGGGGATGGAGAGTCTGTATCTACAAATAGTGATAGATAAGAAAGTAAGGGTTCTTGAGTGAACCTTCACCTGGTGAGTTATCTATTTCCCTATAGTAGAATTCCGTCTAGTGTGTATTTCGGGGGTATGACTTCTTATCTAGGCAAATTTAACTTTACAACAACGGCCTATTTACGAATTTTAAGTAACAGTCATTGCTTATATACTGAAAGGAAAAAAGAAACGCAGGGTAAACTTTAGAGGTGAAATAATTTTATTTTTTCTAATGTATTTTCGAGTGTTCCTATCTAATGTTTAAAATATTTGATTTTGCCTCATAATTCGTAAGTTATCGACACTGATATAACGATACCCCCAAATGCCCATCTGTCACAGTCTTGTTTCTGCTTTGCATGGAGTTCATCAATGTGTTTTTCTGACAAATAGGAATATTTTCAACCTTTTTTTAACAAGATAACCCTTGAAAGGAATTTCGAACTCTATCTTCCACAGATGTTCAAGAAAGTCTTGATAAACCTCGCCTACAATGGGTCAGAGGTAAAAACGCCGAAAAAATTAGTCAAACGGCGCGCGCATGCGCATTATAATTAAGATAAATCCCAACGTAAAGTTGACAAGCTCGAAGATCCAAATCGTGCAATCGGTTTCGAATTCTTTCAGTTTTATGGTGAATGTAATGTTTATGAAAAATACTCTTTTAATAGCAGTTTTGTGGCAGAAAGGTGGCGATTAAACTAGTGGAGGGATGAATAACCCGATATTGACGTGGCTGTGTTACGAGTCAACGTCGTCGTCACGGATGATTGAAAACAATCCAAGGCCCTCTCTGACGACGGCAAAGACGTTTTAAAGGGAAAATTTAATAACGACTACAAATCAAGCCGCTGTTGCCTTTGTCCTTACTTAGGCAATGTGAAAGCCAGACTCCATGAAACTTCCGTCAACTGTTACAAGATTGCAAGAAATGCATTTCGTCTAAAAATACTGAAAATCAATGTGTATGCCTCAATTGCATGAAATGGTACAAAAAGATCGTTGACAAACTTGTCGTACTCAAGTTTCAAATGTCTCTTTTAGCACATTTCCGACGTGACGTCATACATTTCACGGTTGAGTAATTCTGAACACTGATTTTAGTGCATAGTAGCCACGATTCTCACCTGACCAATTTTTGTAATTTTTGTTATGCGGTAAAGAACATTTCGCATATTACGTTATTCTACGTTTCTTTTTCCTTTCAGTATATTTTAAAACATCCTAGGGTTGAGGTGGCGAACGAAAATCAAATATAAGCTTCCTGGTCATAGACTGAACGATCATAAACTAGGTAACCCTTACTGTTTTATTTGGTCATGGTACAATTCATTATTTTGATGATCTATTTTGACTCATTTGTTCCAATTTAGGTAAGTATACAAGTATGTACTAAGTAACTTAATTTTTCTTAATTTAAGCACAAAAGTTTCCTAGCTGCATATACATAGAAAAGGTCTTAAATGAAAGCACCATTGAGCATATAAAACAATTCATTTTCATTTCTTACGATGTTACTTGTCAAAACACTGATTTTAAGCACTTGGTAATCTAGTTTATTATTACATTCTCATACGAACACATTTAGGACTGTTTGATACCTTAAACACCCAATTTTATGTGAACGCCCCCTAAATCTACCTGATTCAAGATCAATAATTTACCGCCTGTCAATCATTAAAAAAACAATAGCTTCTGATTTGATTGACAGGCCAACCCGTGCTACCTGATAGTCTGAGTTTGTGTCCTTTGAAAACGATTGCCTGGTCACGCGTCAAACACTTTCATGTAGGCGCCTTGTATACACGGAGGTTAAAAAAAAGAATCTTGGTAAAATTTTATTTTTAAAAACAATTGAAAGTAGATAATTAAAACATGACTTTATAAAATATTCGCTTTTAATCTCAACGGCTATATTGTATTTTAGGCGATATGTCGTCCAAGGTATCAGCTCCGTAGAATTTAGACCGAAACGCTAATTGCCGATTAAAATTGAAATATTAATAAGAAAAGATATTAAGCACAAACGGCACGGATAAAAAATTCATTTATCCCATGTTTTACCTACGTATATATGAATACAATCTATACCATGTTCCATTGTAAAGTTCTGAAATGTCAGAGATTGTAACTTTTAGTTCGAATTTCCTAACATCTGTCAATACCCAATTTTCGAAATTACAAAGTGAAAATATACAGCCGAAGATCAATTCTTAAAAGTATAAAAGAAATCTTGCAAACAATAACAAAAATTTTAAACACACGAACACCTGGAAATGGTGAATATTTTAGAGTTGATCAGATATACTAGCGGTAGGGTACATTGTATATGTTCACACGACGGATAGGCCTACCTATAATGGAATACGATTTACACAATTTAATTAAAAAAAGATATGTTTACTTTGTAGTTTTACTCTGTGTTCTTTTCTTTAATTTGTCATTTTTTTTAAATATAAAACGATATTTCTTTATATATTTTTTTCTTCATTAGATATCGCTGAAAGTATTTATAAATAATTTTTTTAATGAAATATTTCAAATATTTTAAGTAGTTTCACTCAAATTAAGACACGAAACACGGAATGTTGGCCCTGATCACCAGGCACAGACTTCCTGTGTACTGCTACGTGTATATAGATTTTTGACATCTTGGGTATTGGGGGTCTCCAGGTAAATAACACCACTGTTACTAAGACCACTCCCCTCCTCAGGTAACCGTACGGTAAAAAAAATTGGGTCTTTAAACGTTCCAATAATGGATTTATTAAGAGCGATATAAGTTGCTAACTTATACGTTCAAATAAGGGATTGATTAAGAGCGATATAAGTTGCTTACGTATACGTTCCAATAAGGGATTGATTAAGAGCGATATAAGTTGCTAACTTATACGTTCCAATAAGGGATTGATTAAGAGCGATATAAGGTGCTAACTTATACGTTCAAATAAGGGATTGATTAAGAGCGATATAAGTTGCTAACTTATACGTTCAAATAAGGGATTGGTTAAGAGCGATATAAGTTGCTAACTTTTACGTTCAAATAAGGGAATAGATTAAGAGCGATATAAGTTGCTACCTTAAACGTTCAAATACTGGTTTAATTATGAGCGAGACAAGTTGAAAAATTCAACGCCAACGCACATGGTCTATTGTGAAACAGTTCGCTTTCAATCCGATTAAATTAATATATACATTTTGATACGCTCCGAAATTCCAATGGTCTCTGCACAGTTTGTCATGTCTCGAATAATTCAATATAAATTATAATTAAACTTATTTTTTATTATCTGAGCAAAAATAATCTCATAATCTTAAAAAATTCTATTTACTGTAAGTTTTTAGAGCTGCATCTTTCATTGTTGCTAAAGACCTTCAAATAATGTCCACACCAAACTGTGCACTTTCAATTTATTTATTTATTTTTTATACACTACTCCTTGCTTGAAAAGTAGCAGGCTATATTTTGACAAGTATTTCCGTTCGTTTGTCCGTCTGTACGTCCGTCCATCCGTCTGTCTGTTACCTTTTGGGTACCCAACTTTTATCTTCGTTTACTACTGAATGTATTTTGGTGAAACTATTTTTACAGAAACTTTTTTACATAATGCCATTTTGCACCTCCTATTTTACTTTCTGATCAAACACATATATTTCGGGTTTCCCATAGCAAAACATTGACACGGCCATTCTTTCTATAATATTGAAGGATACCCATCTCTTCTCCACAACTCCTCCTTTACCACTGAATGAAATGTAATGATACTTTCATAGATTTTTATTACATAATGCCATTGTGCACCTCCTATTTTATTTTTTTTTATATGACATTTATTTCATGTCTCTCAGAACAAAACATGGACCATTATAATGGTATTGGAGGCGGGGTATCATTTAGTGAGCTCAGTGCTCTCAGCGCCTCTAGTTTTAATCTAATTTTACCCTTACCACATTGTCAAACTAAAAAACGATAAAGGATAACCATTATATCCTATCTGAAATATTTTTTTTTTATAAAAGTTAACTATCCTTATAGTTTTCAAGGAGTTTAATACAGGTAGTTACTATTTAAGATCAATTGATAAATTAATTAATTAATCATGGTTCTAATATCAATTTTTTTTTTGCTTTGCTCATTTACTCCGTGACGTAAGATGTTAAAACTGCTGTGAATAAGACCTCTCAAATAAGCTTTTTCAAATAACAGAGTCCACTTCCGGCGGTGCACACAACAGGATATAACTGACGTAGGAGTTCAAAACCTGTGGATTCTGGAGTAGAAGTAATGCATCTGTATCATGTCGAAGTAAGGAATGCATATGTGTGCCGTGTTGACCACTACAAAGGTAAAATCAAACCTACAGTCTTAAATTATCAATTTATAAATTATAAAAGACACTAAGATTTTTACTTATGATGTCTAAATGAAATTCTTTTATACTGAATTATTTATAACCATAGCATATAAAAATAGATTGGAATTCGCTGTATGTTTGAAAACATTACCACTGACGTTTTTGTATTCTGCTAAATAACTTTTCGGTGTAGATGAATAAAACTATATTGATTTTTATCTTTACTCTATATCTAATGTATTATCAGATTTGAAAGTCAGCTGCTTTTGTATATCAAAGTTTGTTTAAGCTGTTACACTGTCTTGTTACATTTTTTATTCATCCATGAATCAGCAAGAATCTTCAAAAGGGTACCACAAAAAATAAAGTTAGAATAAAATAGAAATAAAAATTTAAAAAGAATGAAATTTAGCAAAAAATATTAGAACAATGAAAGTGGTCAAACTTTGAAAACAATTTAAAAACAGATCGCACTTTGTCAACGCCTGAACAATTTGAACAAATATCATCAGTAGTTGAAACATGATTCATTTATTGATGATGTTACTAATTTCCTTGAGCATAAAAGGGCTTTATCTGAATGCCTTATCCGGCTTATAAATATTTGCTTTCTTTCAAGCGGAAGTCTTTTGTACTCACTGCTTTCTTCTTTAAACTTTTTATGGAATTGATTAAAACATCTTTTAAAAAAGTACTTGTAAGTATTTTTTGCAAGAACTTCAACAAATCCTCCTTTTTCAGATGATAAATAAAACACATCAATAAATTTAGGTTTAGCATACAATAAAGAGAGAATTTTTTAAATAGAATATTGCGAACAATAATGCAATTAATATGCTTCATACATTTTTTATTAAAAAAAATTTCCATGTTTCATTCATTTATCAATAATGGTAATGGTAAATAAGAAAATAAGAAAAAAACACAACTAGAGGTACTGTCAGCAATGTGCTCACTAAATGATACCCTCGCCTCCAATATGGATATAATGGCATTGACATGGTCTTGCTATGGGAAACCCTAAATATGTGTTGGATAAAAAAGTAAAATAAGAGGTGCTCAATGGCATTATGTAATAAAGATTCTCTGAAAGTCTCATGAAATTTCATTAAGTGGTTTAAGAGAAGTTGCGAATAAGAGATGGGTACCCCAAAGAGTAACAGACAAACGGACGGTCGGATGGACATACCGATTACTATATACCCTCCCGCTTTTCAACCGGGGGGGGGGGAGGGTTATAAAAGTTATGGTAAGGGAACAAATTATTTAACACAAAAAGTACCATTCATGTACAATTAATGATCAGTAAGATCTATGGACCAAGTCGTAAGCTCATAACAGTCTTAAATCATGTGAAAGTAGCTAAAATATGTAACAATACAGAAAATATAATTTTCAAATAAATCTAACGGACATTCAGTTAAATTGCTAATCAAATTTTTAATTAAAATTCAAATTTTTTTAAAACCAGAAATAGACATTTTATTTTTTTTCAATACTTTTTGTGACAAACCCATACTTGCTTTTCCACAGCTTTGTCATTTATGGAGGGGAAGTGTTCTTATCTGTTTATAAACGTTGACAAATAAAATCTGAATTCATATTTTTTCTTTGCTTTAGAATATTTTGAAGAAAATTTAGCACATTTTCTTCAAATGTTAAACAGAGGAATGGAAATCAAAATTTTAAAAAATGGATCTTAGGATGATAATAACTGCTAAGTCCAGATATATCCTTAGTAACATCGATTTTTTAAAAAACTTTTTTAAATAAAGAATTTAGAAAAAAAATGAAAATTATTTTTTTTTATCGTTTTCATCTGTTACATGTAAAAAATAAAATGAAATAATGGCAAGAATTAAAAATTCATACTCCTCTTAAGTTCAATTTAACTGTGTTTAGCTATATTAATTTTCAGTGAGATGTAATAAGCTGTATCCGGTTGCGGTAGAACTGACAGTCATACTTAAAAGTGCGCAAACATTCTAGCGAAAACTTAAAAAGCGAAAAGTATGAGCTGCTGTCTAACCTACATAACATTTGGGTTTTTCTGTTCTGTTGTGCTCCAAGAGACTTTAACTTTAGAACTATTTGGAGGTAGGTAGCAATTTTTGAATTTATTGGGTTTTTTTAAATAATAAAATCAATACATTACATAACGAGGAATCTAAATATAACGGTACAATGTTATTTGAAGTTTGTTAAAATTACTTGAAAAAATACTGTGCCTCTGTCATTTTTAAAATTTACTCTTTCTGTGTGTGTTACTTTACACTCGATCGTAAATATTCGTTTAATTAAGATCCTTAAAGCAAACAAAACTTTTATCCCTTTTATTTAATGCCAATTTATAATTCTTTCAAGCAATTACTCCACATACAAGAAGAGTTATTCTGAATGGAACACTGGAATTGAACTGCACAGTTCAGAATGGAATAAATACGTCGACATTGTATTGGGAAACACCAGAAGGAAAAGCCCCGGGCGACATAACGTTCATTATAGGAAGCTATACAATTCAGCTGAGAAAAAAAGTCACCAGTATATCGGAAGAAGGCACTTACCTCTGTAGAAGTACTAGTGAAAAGCAAATATCGAGAAGTCCACGTGCAAATGTTTTTGTTGAGTGTAAGTCGATTATCACAAAAATATTAACAGATTTATCAACAAATTTCAATATGAAAATGTTCTATTCCGTTAAAATGAATTTAAAAGTGTATAAGGTTTAAAGTTGTTCCAAATAATTACCAGGAAAATTTGCTTATTTATTAAGTTTGAGTCCACATTATGGTGATTCAGACAAAATTTTTTATATGTAATTATGTTTAACAACGTTTTTATGACACAATAATGTAGAGCTGCAAATGAGCTTCTGGTTTCTGAAAGTTTCGGACGTGATATGTACATGTATTAAGTTCTCACAAGATTGTACTATTCATGATTCAAGTATAGATAAAACGGTTAATATGTTTAAGTATTTAAGACATTTCTCGTTGTATAATTTTTTGTCTTTATTTAGTGGATAATTTCCACACAAGCACATGCTTTTATCAGAAAATGGAATTTTGAGCATAGGCATAATATGATATCAAGTCTATTAATATTAAAATAATCGAAGTTTGTTTATATGAAATCAACAATTAATCTTCCACGAAAACTGAGACAGTCATTTTCATATATTCAAATTTGAAAAATGAAAAAAAAAATGGTTTAATTTTATTAATATAGATGAAGCTGTACGTAATGTAACTAACTTTACCTGCATGGTAATTCAAGAAAAAGACGAACTTCAGTGCAAGTGGGAATTAGGGACGTATATCCATGAAGAATATTTAAGTATCTTGCCTTCTGTGTGAGTTTCTTAGTAATGTCGATTATTTAGCCAGTAATTTTAGATGTTGTTTTATATTATACACATGTCAGTCAAATTCTTAATTAGTGGAATCGCAAGATCTCTTTATCGATGGAACTTGTAAATTTTTTTTTTCAAGAAACATGAATATATTTTTCATCTTTTCTTTAAAAAAAAAAACAGTAAAATTTTTTTTTTATTTGACGAGTATTTTACAGTTATATGTTTTAATCAAGATGTTTTGTGAATTACACAGGTCTTTTGATGACGGTTACCATTTCTTGGACTGTCCTGAAGAATCTCCACACGAGAGCTGCACTTGGAGCCAAAATGACGGGGACATTTATTCCATTTTAATATGGATCAAACTGACAATCACCAATACGGAATTCAAACTGTCAAAGACGTTTTTCTACTTCTTCCGTAGTAAAGAAATACGTACGTAAAATGAGAAAAACGGCTAAATTGAATACATTGGATTAAACCGAATGGAAATGAAAATATAAGTTTCCCACTAGTTCTCCGTGTAAGGAAAACTGTGTACTTGCTTAATTTTCATCTTTCATTCATTATAAACTTAATAATTTTTGTTAAGCATATACTGAGATTTATGTAAAAACGGTTAAATTGTAATTGTCTAATAATTTATCAGTGAAGTTCAAAAAACTTTTGAAAACTTGTCTATACACTGTATATATTCATTTACATCAAAAACAAACAGAATCAAGATTTTTAAAAACCTTAATAAATCTGGTCAAAATAAAAGGTATATATTTTCTGAAGTACGACTTGGACCACCTACAGACATTGAATCTCAGGTAATGTCTTCCTGTACCTGTGTCAAGCTCAACTGGAGTTCTGGAGAAAGATTCATGGCGACATCAACAAAGATTGTTCTCAACTCTAAGTGGAATGTCACCCCTAGGGCAAGTTGCATAGTTTTAAGTATGCAAAATATGGTTTATATCCAATGTTATTAGAAATATACTAAATTATAAATTATATTGCTGAAGTTTCTATGTTTGAATTAGATTTAATCAGAAATTAGATACATCTGCATACTATGGAAAGTGTTTTATAGTAACCAACAGTACTGAAAAAAAAATTCAGAAATTAAATGATTTAGTGATTCCTCACGTTTTATTCTTCCTAAATTGAATCATTGTCTATTCTTAAATTTTCAAATAATACTAATTTGAAGCAGATGTTAGATTTTTACATTAAAATATATGGAGATTAGATAATTTTCGATCCCAGAAGAGATATAAATGGTATATGATCTCCGTAACCCTTTCGTGAAGTTTAAAAACTTCATGTCAAATTAATTGAAAATAAAGTCAAAATTTATGGTACAGTGTACCTGCTATTTTACTTTACTTTTATATTTGATCAAAACTTATATATCATTCAGATTGCTTACGGTATGCTAAATGAGAAAATATAACCGCTAATTTATTTAAAGAAATACACAATCCGATACAATAATTGACCTTAGCATTTTTCGTTCGATAAAAATTATATTTTGTGCAGGTACAGGTGATAGACTACGGCGAAACAGCGATGATTTGTGGCCTCATTCCCAATTCTGTGTATGAGTTTGAAATACAACAGAAACCGAGTGTGGGTTTCTACTACAGCGATTCCACAACGGCTAAGTTCAAGACTTGTATAACAGGTAAATCTAGTTAACAGATACTAGTATATTAACCTTCCTAGATTGCATAAGAAGATTATAGTTTATACAATATCAAATAAGTATTTTCAATGTACGATTAAAGGATTTTTTTGGCTTTTTTTATGTATTTATTTATTTTAAGGCATGCAATCTTTGGAAAAAAATGTTTTGACTGAACCTCTTGTATAACATGAAGCATTAAATTTCTTTTTTTTAATTTAATTGTCTTAAAAATGACAATGACACGGCATTCAATAGATGGAGTGCTCAGAAAATCAATACAAAATTCGATTTATGGTGTAGAATGACGTAGAATAATGTTTTCATAAGAGAACTCAACATATCTACGATTCATATTTACATGTGTATCTTGGAGAAATTTTCTTTCGTAAAACTGGATGTTTGGTCATTATTTACACACAGAGTTGTCCACAGATTTTTGTTCCCGTTTTTCCTGATCATATCATTGAACATACGGCGGATGTGAGCGATCAGCAGGGGATGCTTACATGTACTCCTCCATGGCACCTGATCCCACCTCCGATTTTTGAGCTCAGATACTGTTTGTTATCTCCACATATTTCATCTTTACACAAAGAAATAGTTACGTTGTTATTCTTTTTTTACAATAAAATAGGAGTACTTTTCTTTTTAAAATAGTCCGCCAAAATTGAACTTTTTTTTTTTTTAATTAAATTTTATAGCTTCGGAAAGGTCGCTCCACAATGAAAACAAAGAAAAAGTTTTGTAGAGAATAAGATAACTATTTACGCCACAAACCCTTCTGGTAAATTGTGAAGGAGGTTATAGTGTAGAGTGATTTAGTTTTAAGACACATATCATTGCAAGTGCAAAATGATCGTATTTAATTGTACCATTACTTAGTAACATGCAAACTAGCCTTACTAAATATCATAACTACACCATGTTCACGATAAAAGTTATGGACAAAATCATTTTAGCAATTCAATGGGATTAAAATTAAGTAAATATTATGATTATAGGGTAAATTAATAGAAAACAGTTTTCAAATTCAGAATTACATTGAAACATAACAAATATCAGGAGAGCAAACATACATACATCTCTTAAGTCATCATTGGGTAGTATCAGATACCATGGGGGAGTCAGGAATCTCTATCGCCTGATCACGCCCTACCACTGTTCCGTTTTATGATCGGGCAAATTAAAAAATCCGTAAAACAATGGTCACAGAAGTTGAATTTTTTGACTTTGCAATAAATCGTCTTCGCTGACAAGATCTTTTTATTCTGCAACTACCCCTTGCATTTACCTAATAAAGGTAACCTAATAAACCAAAGCTTTATCCGGTCACTGCCGTAATAAAGCCTCGTGCATGTATTCCGACGTTCCAAAAGCATTGTGACGTCACGTATATTGCAATGTTTACGCCAAGGCGTCATAGTTTCAACTGCAGAGATGTGCCTAAATCTGTCGAAAATAGCTTGTTTTGGACGTTCAAATGTTGAAATATGTTGCAGGATAAACAAAATACATAGTAACTGTTTTGAAATATAAACGATATTTGGGCTGGGGTCGAAAACGTAAGAGGGCTCGGCAAGCCTCGCCCTCTATCACGTTTTCTTACCCTCGCCCAAATATCGCTTACATTTCAAGACAGTAACCATGTATTTTATATTTATCGACCATGCAATTTGCGAAATGTTTATTTTAAACGTCTTTTGATATCCTTGTATACTCTATTTATTCGTCAAAAGCTTGCCTCGTAATCGAAATTGTTTATAGAGCATTCTCTTGCGTATCGAATCAGTTTGGAGCCATAGAGTCCATGCATATGCAGCTGAATTGTAAATTGCTAAAAAGGTTAACAATAGAGGAATTGAAGACATAATATTTAGCACACAGCTTTGTTTTTGTTGTCTTTTCGTATTGTTCAATTAATATATCAAAATAATAAATAAGATGTACCACTCTTTTCGTTTTTTCCTTGGTTTGGAGTTCAGGGGGATATGTGTATATTAAATCATTGATAGAATAAAACTGAATATAAGTAAAAATTGATTAAACGTCGCCAATAAATCAACAAAACAAATTAAATAAAGAGGCAAAATATCCTTTTGAGGTAAAGATTTTTTAATAAATTCTGAATCACATATATATATGGAGTTTGAATTATTAATAAAGACTGTAATTGTTAGATTGTAAGAAGAGTTATTTCCTAGACAAAAAATATTTAGTTACTTTATTCATCTAGAAGAATATTTATACATGCCTTTTTAAGGAAAACAACTTTATTGCCCATAGACTTTTTATGAAATATATGTTTTATATATTTATTTTGAGATAAAATCTCTTGACAATATTCTTTTTTTACTTTATTTAGAAAAAGCAATAGTTCACACAATTCTTTAGTAAACCTCTTCCATTTGTTTCCGTTTGCTTTGAACATTCATTCGAGTTCTTTTATTAAAAATATTAAAAAATGAGAAGTTGATGAAGAACACAGCTAGATGATGAATTTACATGTACTTGTTGTAAATGATAAACAATATGTAACAATGGAAGGTATATTTCTTTAGATTAATCAGTGTTGCACTTTTAACAGCTCCAACAATTGGACCGGGACTTTTTTCCAGTGGTTATTCGGCGAGAGAGTGTGGCACTTCCTCGGAACTTCGCACAGTTATTATTTATTGGAAGGTATACTCAAACTTTTCAAACATTACAAAATCATATATGATAGCTCTTAATACAAACAAAAAGGGGAAAAAAAGAATGTTATATTAACAAATAGAGAACTTCTAAATATTACAATGAATTTAAGAGATAGATATGAAGTCTCTAGAGTAATGTCCTTCCCCAAACCTTATAGTTTGAAAACTTTCTAGGAAATTAAAGACCTCTGATTATATTTTAGCTGAATGTAGCTCAATAATCTTGATTAAATCCATTTTTTAAATTATGTTATGAATAAAATAAAAAAAAAAGTGAAAGAAAACAAAAAAATCTATTCATAAATTTACGTGAGGAATTTTTGTAAATGTGACAAAATCTTACGTCTTAATGTTTATCTTTTGAAAATCCAGATCTGATTTACAACTTTCCTACAAAATGCTTTACTGCAGTATGTCATTGCAGTGGTTATATTTTGCTGTTAGCTTTTTGTTTTTTGTTAATGAAAATCAATACAAAGATGTATTGTCGGTTCCAGCAAATGTTCTGCTACATATTATCCCCTCATCGTTTACTCTTTATACTTCTAGGTTTTACTTTTTTTAATTATAAGAACAAATGAGTTCTAAGAGTGTAACTGGACCTTTATCTTTTGTCAATTACACTTTTTTACTTGCGTTTACTCATTTATATTGCTTTAAGAAAGATAAAGAAAAGAGAAAATAAAAAAAAAAATAAAAACGAAGAGAATAAAACCTAAACAAATACAGAATAATTACTGATTTTTTATTGGCTACATTATTCTGAGAAAAAACTATGAGTTCAAGGTTTGATTGTGTAAATTGTTCATTTCGTGATGGACATTAATTGGTTGGTCTTTTTAAAACAGAAATATACTCCAAGGAAATTTTATTTTATTTAGTGATTTCACAGTAAATTGCCGTAACAAAGTATTAAGTTATTGGTTTGTTGCAGAAAATTCCTGAAATGTATCAGAATGGCGCTATACACAATTATACAGTTATCTCTGACGGTTTGGAGCACTATAGCTTTGGAGCGAGTACTTTTTACGGAAGCCTGTTGGTGCCATGTGAAGGTTGTCACAATCTCAGTGTAACTGCCTGTAACTCTGTTGGTTGTTCCCCGCAGTCATCTATAATCATCATGGACCACAAAGGTAAGTTTATAGGCATGGTACATAATACATCTACAGTGTTGCTTTAAAAAGAATCCTTTTGATATAGTTTTAATACTGCTATATAGGAAGCAAATAAACATAATTGAAAAATATATAGAAACAAAAACACAAGCCCCCCCCCTCCTATGTTTCATGCCAGAAATTGTCAAATCTGTTTCCTATATATATATATATATATATATATATATATATATATATATATATATATATATATATATATATATATATATATATATATATATATATATATATATGATTGATAGATAAGCTCTCAAGGTGACCAGACGTGTTTTACAGTGCTCCTCCTTATCAGTAATTACCTATGCTGCTAATCATGGTATATAATGGAATCAATTAATCTGAATGAAAACACAAGTTTGTTCAAATCTATTTTGGATACTTTTGGATTTTCTTTTTCACACGGAAAATCCAATGCTGCTGCTGAAGACTCTTTAATTGATCTACCAGATTTCTTACGAGTGAAATATAACCAACAGAGCATCACCTTGAACTATGATGAAGATAGGACTGACGACATCGTGACCACTCTAAACAGTGAACTTTTGTTTACCAAAACTGGTTTCAAAAACGGATGTATTTATAAATCAGATAATGGCAATGTTACAGCAACACTTTACAAATCAACTCAGACAGTCCATATTCAAGGGAGTGAGAGATTCACCTGGCTACAAGAATTCATTGGACAAATTCCTCACCTGCCAATAACTGAGGTTAGTAAAATTGAAGGGATGATACAGCCACAAAACACCTCCACCCCTAAACCTTGTAAACAGCAAGATATAGAAAGCAGACCATGTCAAAACTGTAACAGCTCTCAAATCATTCAAAAACTGACCAAGTCTCTTACTGATCTCTCTGAAGAAGTTGCCAGACTGAAAAGGGAGTTGCATTCTCTTCGGAACAAAAACACTCAATCAGTAGATGCAACTACTCAAACAAGGGAACCACCTAGAAAAACCAAGGCCATTGATACGCGGGACATTAAGGAGAATCATGTACAAGGCGTGTCAAGACATACTCAGTGTACTAAAGTTGAGACAAGGGAATTCTCAACTTCTACAGAAACCTTGCCAGCCCAAAAAGAACAGAAAACCTTCAACAGACCGAAAAAGAACCCTAACCTGACGACCGATGTTCCATCTGGAAAATCTGTTCTAATAATAGGAAGCTCGATCCTACAGCGAATTCGTACCCGTGGGTTGCTGAAAAACGTTGCAGTCCGTACAAACAGAGGGGCTCGGCTGTCCGATATTAGACGGATTCTTCAAGGAATTGATCTAACTCCATTCCAGTCAATCGTCGTCCTTGCCGGTGGAAATGATGCTTCCAGCAACAGAGATATTGAGACAAGTGAATGTGATCTCACCGAAATCGTGCTTGATATCCAAAGGAGATCGCCATGCACCGAAATTTATATCTCGGAGATACCACCACGAAGAGATACTAGTGTTTCTCAAATAAATGAAATAATCAAATTTGTGTGTGAGGAATACAGTGTGAATTATATCTCACTCCGAAATATGTTCCAATCTTCGGATCTGTTCTGGAGGGATGGGATCCATTTATCCGACAGGGGAACATCAACACTTTTGAAAGCATATGACGCTCATGTTCGGATAATTAAAACGCGTCGTTCAAATGAAACACAAAACATGCCTGGTAATATGAATGTGTGCTTCAACTGTGGTGAATCTGGCCATTCCTCCCAGAATTGTCGGCACGGATTTAAAATCGTCTGCTGGAACTGCCGCTCCCCAGGTCACAAAGCAAAACACTGTTCGTATTAGGAATTCGGCAAAGAAGAAAATGCCGAACAATCTACCCTCTTAAATTCAAACCCCTTTAGTGTTTTAAACAATCTCTGTGCTGAATGCGGTGAAAAATCATGCAAATGTTCTTATATCTGTAGTGCCTGCAATATCAAAGATAAATCAGTAGAATCAGATGTAGCTGAAAATTTAATGTCTCCTTCACAGTCAGTCAGGAACTGTAATGTAAATACTGTCAAAAAAGTATTTCACGTGAAACCATGTACATCCTCCATTACTAAATCACCAAAACAATTTCTTAATTCAACAATTTCTACAAATATTGACCAATCACAAAAAAAAAGACAAACAATTTCGGACTTGTCAAGAAAGGTCTTAGATTTGGGAATCTAAATATATGTCATATCATGCCAAAAATTGACCAACTTAAAATTCTTTTATCAGGTTATCGCTCTATGGATGTATTTGGTATCTGTGAAACATTTCTAAATGAGGAAACAGACAACTGTGTGTTAGATATTGAAGGATTTAATTTTGAAAGAAAAGATAGATTATTGAAATAAGGAGGAGGATTAATGGTATATGTTTCCAAAAATGTACATTACAAACGTAGAAATGATTTTGAAATAGGTAATATTGAATCCATATGGCTTGAAATTAATATCCCAAATTCAAAACCAATTTTTTATTGTACCACATATAGGCCCCCATCTGCCACCACCTGCTGGGTAGAAAGTCTAACACGGGAGATAAATTGTGCATCCCGCTGTGACGATGCTGAAATTATTTTAACAGGTGACTTTAACATCGACTTGATTAAAGACCCCCCAAGATACTGGACCTCTGCTTTTGAAGAATATGACTTCACACAGCTAATTAATGTACCTACACGAATAACAAACACCTCATCAACTCTTATTGACCATATTTATACTACCCTACCAGAAAACATATGTGAATCTGCAGTACCATCAATTGCGATATCTGACCATTATCCTGTCTGTTTTACGAGAAAATTAAATAATAACATCAACAAATTCAAACACACAGAAATAACATACAGAGACTTTAAGCGTTTTAATGAAAATAATTTTCTTGCAGACTTAAAAGAGGTAAATTTCCAATCATTGGAATCATTCTCAGACCCTAATGAAGCACTCAACAAATTCTATTCACTTTTTAATGCTGTATTAAATAAACATGCAAAAGTAAAAACAAAAAGAGTTAAGCACGACACAAGACCTAAATGGTTAACTCAAGAAATTTTGCAAGCTCAACACATGCGTGATAACCTCCATAAAAATAAAGACTTTGAAAATTTCAAAATATGGCGCAATAAAGTCACATCACTAATTGAAAACGCCAAGATTAATTATTATAAAACAGCTATAGAACTAAACAAAAATCCAAAACAAATGTGGGATATATTAAACAGTTTAGCCTCTAAATCTCGTAATTATATTCCAGCTGCACTTGCTAGTAATAATTATATCACAGAGGATACACAAGAAATAGTAGAATTGTTTAATTGTCATTTTTCAAATATTTCTGCAGAACTTCTTTCAGGTATAAATAAGGAGGAAAATGACTTTACAAATCTTTTAGATTTTGTTAAGTCTAAATTAGGTGCAGACAAGTTTTCTATCCCGCTCATAAATTATGACGAAGTACTAACCTTACTCAATAAACTAGATACATGTATAAGTAAATCTTCAGGTGTTGATACCATCGGGCCACGTCTATTGAAACTTACTTCTCAAATAATATATAAGCCCGTGACCCATATTATCAATACTAGTATCATAACTGGTATTTTCCCCGAAAGTTTTAAACTTGCAAAAGTTACCCAGTCTTTAAAAAAGGAAACAGATTAGATCCAAATAATTATAGGCCTATTTCTATTTTACCAACATTATCAAAAATCATTGAAAAACATGTGGCAAAATATATACGATCTCTTTTTTCGGATTTTGATCTTATAGTAGATTCTCAATCAGGCTTCAGAGAACTACATTCATGCCAAACAGCCCTTACAAAAATTACAGATGAATGGTTAAATGAAATGGACCAAGGTAAACTTGTTGGTACTGTTTTTCTTGATTTTAGTAAAGCTTTTGACCTTGTCAATCATGATATTCTACTTAAAAAACTACAATGTTATAACTTTGATGCAATAACTTTACAATGGTTCAGATCTTATTTAAGTGAAAGACTTCAAAGTGTCCATCTGTCCAACAAACATTCATCTTATCAGCAAGTCACAGCGGGAGTTCCACAGGGATCTATACTAGGTCCTCTTCTGTTTTTATTTTACATTAATGATCTTCCTTTATGTATTTCAAAATCCAAATTAGAATTATTTGCAGATGATGCCACTTTACATACATCAAGTAAAGATTGTCAAACTATTGTAGATACATTATCAACGGATATAGCTTTTATAGAAAAATGGTGTTCTCAAAATCAAATGGTTCTAAATTCTACAAAAACCAAATGCATGTTAGTTGGTACGCATCAAAAGAGATCAAATTTTTCTGAGCATGAAATTATTCTATCTGTATCAAACAAAAAGCTTGATATTGTATCAAATGAAAAAATTCTTGGAGTTTATTTAGATAATTCTTTACATTACAATGTACATATTGACCATGTTTGTAAAACACTGTCACGTAAAATTTCTGCCCTCCGTAGAATTAAAAAGTTTCTTCCTCTTCAAACACGCAAGCTGTTTTACAATGCATATATTCTGCCTTCAATTGATTATTGTCTAACTATTTGGGGTAATACATCTCACTCAAATCTTGACAGAGTATATAAGCTTCAAAAACGCGCTGCAAGATGTATTTTAGATGCTCCTCCTGATGCGCCATCACAACCTCTCTTTGAGAAACTAGATTGGCTCACAGTGTATGAGCAACTTATTGTAAATAAATATGTTTTGTTATATAAATCATTGTTCAACTCTCACCCTACTTATTTAAATAGTATGTTTAACTTCCAGTGTAATAATCAATACAATCTTCGATCAGAATCTAATTTAGACTTGTGTGTACCAGCTCGTAACTGTAAGCTTTTTGAGAACTCCTTTCAATACTCTGGTGCTATCTTATGGAATAAATTACCTGTACATATAAAAATGTCTCAAACACTGAATGTTTTCAAACATCAAGTCAGAAAATTTGTAAAACAATGTCGAAATAACTTATGATTATTTATTTGAGTGTGTATATTTATATATGTATGTATATTGATTTTTGTCTACAGAAGGCCCCGGGGAAGAATAGTGCGTGCACTAATCGGGCTACCTTCTTTAAATAAAGTATTATTATTATTATTATTATTATTATTATTATTGTTATTATGTAATTTGTTTTACAATAGAAGAATTTAATAGAACAATTTTTTTTACTTAAATTAAAATAATGATTCGTAGAACTACAACCCCCAGACAAGTTGATTGTGGAGAGAGAAGATGATGATGATAAATTACATTTGTTTTGGTTCGGATCTTCTCAGGATGCCTCACAAGTACAAATTATTTGGTGCAAAGGGGAGGTTGTTATTCAGAAATGTCGGGTAGGATTATGAAATTATCATTCTGTCAATGCATGTGAAAGTATATATTATGTGATGTCCAATTGAAAAATCTTTCCCTGTGCACTTTGAACTAGTGCTGTTAAGGGTTGTTTTTTTTTAATTCAGTGTAAATACTCTCTTCATTACATATTTACCTTTCAAAATTGCATGTATTGGCATTCACAATCTGTTCTATTTCATTGTAATTTTAAGGGTGAAATCAACGTACTACAAAAAGACATCAGTCTTACTGGAAATCACGAGGTGGTTTCTACACAAGACATAAATGATTCGGTAGATGACTCCTTTTTTGGTGTTGCCTTCTTAAGTGGTGCAAATTTAAGTAGTGGTATTCGCTGGCAGGAAACATGCAGATATACTAAAGGCAGTGGTAAGACGGTTCATATATTGTTTGGTTCTATATTTACTTCATGTGATTATGCGTCAGGCTTTGATTGAATAAAGTATAAATGAGGAAAATGTTAATATGAGGCCATCTTTTGATTTGCATTCTATACATAGGTTTTCTTTGGATTTAAGTTGAGAGTTTTGTGCTTTGAAGCACTAGTACCTAATTAGCAATTTTTAAATATTTCATGAAACAACACATAAATTTAATGATAAAGAAGACCTTTTCAATTTGCTATTGGTCTGCAGATGTTAATTTTTTATGTAGCTCTTCAATTAAATTTCAGAGATTAAGAAGCCGTCAAATATTAATCTACTTCCGGATCCCTCAGATAAGAATCTTATTGTGTCATGGTCTCCTATCAAGTGCGACAGGACGAGTGCAAAAAATGCTTACGTTCATTCTTACAGAATACAATATTGTCAGTTGGATGGACTTAATAATTGTAAAGGTGATATAGATTTATTTTCACTCTTGGTATAAATATATGGAGTGTTAATTCTTAATGAACACTTTTGAAACAAAAGAAACAATACATTATATTATACTTATATATTATATTTTCATGTAAAATAGTTGAATTTGATTGGTCGAGAAACATTTGTTAAAAAACACTATTACCAATATTGCAATATTTATATAATTTAAAATTTATAATCTTATACATTCGCTACAGAGGACAAAGCCAGTGCATCTATTCCTGCTGATGGCATGACACGGTACACCATTGTAGGCCTTATACCTGAAAAGAAATATGGTATTTGGGTTGCGGCAGTTTCTCTTGGAAAAAATATTTCAACAAGTGATATGATCATTGGAACTCCTATAAGTAACGGTAAACGAAATCTACAGAGGTGTATCTTTCTCCACCCTCTTTCTAAAATCTTTATAGGTATTTTTCAAGAACGTTTACGTGTCTTTATTTTACTTTTTTTGTCTTTGATCGCCATTAAACTTCTTTAGTGATATACTATTCCAGTTAAACACATACATACTCTGAAGATAATACATGTATTTGAAAATACTTGTGTTCCTTAATGAGAATTAGTTATGCAGGTTTTGGAGATCTGGCAAGTACTCTGAAGCTGACTTCAAAAGGACGTTTGTGTTTCTGATTGATGACTTTTTGGATACCAGGTCTTCTATCAATCTATCCATGGGTACCAATTGCGCACCGTTATAAGCAAACCTATTTTTTTATTCATATGAAGTAGAATTTGTGCAAAATCTTATGCGTGAAAAGAACGCAGTTAGGTTAAGTACTCCCTTAGGTACCTCAGCTAATGCAGAGCTTCGAGAATTCGATTATGACGTCACGGTAAAAACTGTGCAAATGAATCTCGGCCAATAAATACTAATTTTTCCTTTTCATACCTTTTGAATGTAGTCATTTTTCATAAATATTGTAAAAATAAAGCAATGTGTAGCTTATCTTGTCATTATAACACTATTTGAATGTAGAATTAAAGCCACCTTGATCTTTCTGTACTGAGATGACGTCATAGACTTGTTTGACACAGTACAGTTTCTTTGTACTTGAGACGTAGATCAAGCTGTGACTGTAAAATTGAAATAAAAAAAATAAGCGTGATTTGACTAAAATGCAGTCATATTTTTAAATGCATTAATCAGTATTTTCCAGACTTGAATTGAAAGCGATTAGGTTTCATATTAAGCTGCGGTAATGCACATTTATCCATAAACGTAATAACATCACAGGCACAACTTCTCGAAAATCTCAAAAGTTCAACGATATCCGCTTAACTATAAATTATGTTATTTATACACTTATAGCTATTGTCCCTACTATTTGAACATTGCTGGGAGCAAGCTGTGCGCTGTTTTGTTTTGTTTTGTTTTGTTTTTTTTGCTTTTTTTCCCGTAATTTTTACATTATTTCAATGCGTATAATATTAATGTACGAAGTTTATCAAAAGACGGCGAAATTTTATATTATTCCTGGGCATGAGGAAGTTGCCACCACAGAGTCTGACACATCTGTTTCGTTCTTGGATATTTTACTTAAAAAGACGTTTATGGTAATCTAACAACCAAGCTATATGATAGACGCTATAACTTTAACTTTTCTATCGTCAACTTCCCTTACTTATGCAGCAATATACCTTCATCACCTGCATACTGAGTGTATGTTTCTCAGTTGATTCGATACGCAAGAGTTTGCTCAACGTATAACAATTTCTAAATCGAGGTAAATTGTTGACAAGCAAGTTGATGAAACAAGAATATCAGCCGTCTCGTTTAAAGTCATCATTTCGTAAGTTCGATACAATGACCTTGTCAGGAAATACAATTATCATTGAGACAAATGCTGACTTACGTTTTTTTACACTAATTGTTAGTCCATTATTTATACACTGAATTGACGAAGGATTTTTCCGTTATTTCCTGATCATGACAAGGAGCACATAGCGGTGTGACCGGTCAGCAGGGGACGCTCACGCCTCCATTGCACCTGATCCCACCGCTGATGTTTCGGAGGTCCGTGTTTGCTCTTCTCTTATTTTGTATTGTTTTATGGATTTTGAGATTGAATACTGTTCGTTATCTCCATATCCTTCCCAGCACTTTTAGTGTTAAAGAATTTGTCCTTAACAAAACACAATCAATATCAGAGTTAATAATTATTCGTATATAGTTGAACTTTAGCGATCTTTATCGTCGTACATTTTTTCCTAATTTTAAACGTGTCACGTGACAAACAGCTGATGTAAGTGAAGTCGCTTTGGCCAAACTTTTGACAGAGACCCCATACATACATATGCAACACATGTTGTAGAATTCCCATTAAATAAAAACTCATGCTAATAAAAATAATATCAACATAATATTGATTTCCACAGAATATTTTAAGATGTATTTCTTATGAACGGCCTTAACCTAGCTGCGAAGAAAACACTTGTTTTGGCCTTCAACTCGACATTTAGATATATCGACCATGTATTGTCAATTGCACAATGTAGCAATGGTAATTTCCATTCTTATGTCGATACGATATATTCTGGTGAGCTTGAGATAAAAGGTACCACAGACTCTGACACATCTGTAACATATTTGGATATTTTACTTGAAAAAACATTAATGGTAATCTAACAACCAAGCTCTATGATAAACGTGATGACTTTATCTTTTCTTTCGTCAACCTCCCTTACTTATGCAGTAATAAACCTTTATCACCTGCATACGGAGTTTCTGATTATTTCGTAAGTTCTATGGTCGATATTTATACATTGAATTGACGACAGATTTTCCTGTTTTTCCCGATCATGAAAAAGAGCACGCGGCGGGTGTGACCGGTTGGCAGGGGATGCTACCTCTCCATGGCACTTGATCCCACGTCCGATGTTTTGGAAGTCCCTGTTTGCTCTGCTCCTTTTTTGTATTGTTTAATGGACATTTGATATTGAATACTCTTTGTTATCTCTATATGTTTCGTTCTAGAGTACATACTTTGTGCTCAAAATCATAGTCTCCTCTCCAATATCATGAACATCATCTAAATTTATATACATATCGGAGTGGATACGGGTTTGGATTTGGAGCACTATGAATTTGAGCACGGGGTACGTTTTTGAGCATCAGGCCAAGATTTCCAACAACCTTTTGAAATTGTCAATTGTACTTAACGAGATCGAGTCTACTTCGAGTTTTTAATTTCATGCAGACAGAAGTGCGACAATACACCTTTCACAAATATTGTGATTTTAAAATAATATTAACATTACCTGTAACGCCTACAGGTCTGAAAATGGGATTTTACGACAATAATTAGGAAAAACGATGAAATGGCTCCAACAACGTCACAGTTTAAGCTATGAACGAATGACACGTAACTCGATTATACAGGTGTGTGTTCGTAGACGTCCAGAAATATTATACTATAAACGGATGACAAAAATGACAAAAAATCAAAGGAAACATATAAGCAATCTAAATATTCCTATTTTTTTTTACTGAAACTATTATCTGCACCGATATGTGTATAAATACCGCAATATAGCAATTATAGAGGTATTGGCATCGAAATAACCTTGTAATTAAGACCTTGACCAACCTAGATGGTAAACATTTTACAATACCTTCTACCTTCATGACTGAAAAAATCTCTAAGGGAGAAATACAAAAAATATGGGGAAAATGTGATAATTTGGCACTTTTCCAACAAATTCCCATAGAGTTCAATAGTAAAATCTTATAACTTTTGAAATGGTTCCCTAAGAAACCGGGAAGGTAAACATTCGATTTTTAGTACAAATCTTACTACAGTAAAAACTAATTTAAGAAAATTATCAAAATCCCTTGGGTAGAAAAAATTAGACTCGGCCTCGTTAATTAACAGCAGACCTCTTTCTATATTATTTTGAAGCACAATATAGTTTAAAACTGGTAAAATTGCAACTGGAAAGGAAAATCTCTCGCTTTTGTCTTGAATAAGACACTCTTGACTTATCGACAATGTTTAATAAATTTGCAATATACATACGTATTTATTTCATACGTTGATTTTATATATCCTAACAAACTCGAAACTGGATACACAGGGGAGACAAACATGTCAAAGTTCTATTTGAATTTTTAACTTAAGATAATCGTTGGTGTCAAACTAACAACGAAACTGTCTAATATGCGTGATGATTATAAACAATCTAAATGTATTATCATCTCCAGATTCACGTAACAGTATATATCATTATCACCCGCATATTGGGATTGTGTCTCCCATTGATATCGTTTATGTTTCTATATTTCCAAACACGTCTATTTTAAAGTTAAAATATTTTAGAAATGATTTTTCGAGGATTTTAAAATTTATTTTTTTAACTTTTAGATTTGACAAATAGTGATATCTCTCTTATTGTTGCTGGGAGTGTTCTTGGTTTCATTCTTGCAATATTTGGTTTTGTTTGCATCACCAGGTTTGTAAAAAGAACGTAATTTTTGTTTTCATCTATAAATTTCTGCTGATGGTTTAACTGCGAGCTTTTTTAAAGAAAAGGTTTAGAAGCATTAACTCTCTTAATCTATTAATTATTTACCTTTCCTAATGTCTTTTTTTTAGACAAGTAATCAGAAAGATTGGTTTTCGAGAAAAATTTCCCATTCAAACTATTCCAATTGAAGGTAGCGAACAAACTGTAAGTATTGAGATTTACTATTCCAGAATATGTATTTAATTTAATGACTTGAATCATTTGGAAAATTATTGTTTAAGAATCATACTTTAATTTTTAAAAAATGCAATCAAAAAGAAATCAATAAGAATTGCACTTTAATAACTAAGTTTATAACATCCTGAGATTTTGTTTATTTTACAATAGAAAACCAGTCGATATATAGATCCGGATTATACTGAAGAGGTTCTTTCCTTTATGCAAACTGAGGTTAGATTCGAGATAAGACAGAGTTCTAATAAGATAGACTTTAAATCTGAAGGAAAAAAAGAATTCTCTACATTTTAAATCCACTCACAGTCTTAGTTACAAACACTTAAAACAATCCACATATCAAAAAACCTAACAGTCAAGGTTAGAAACACTTATAATCTAAGTAGGAAAATGAATGTCGTGTTGTAAGTCAGAGACAATCAAAATCGAAGGAAGAAAAAAGTAGACTTGTGACCCACTCTACATTTATAAAGACACCATTGCAAATAAAAGATACAATCTGAGTATATAGTAAGAACGCTACGTTTCTCCCTGTTTCATTCCCCTTTTTTGTAATTATTAGACTATTTTCTTAAAGATCCATATTTACACGTAATACACGATATTTACACGATATATGTAAATTACTAGGGTTGTTATCTTTCGCCATTTGTGATGTTGTTTTTGTTGGTTTGATACAAGGCGATCTTATAAAAGTGCAATGAACTCAAGTATACAATATTTATGCATTTTAGGTATCTGATCTCCCTCTAGAGTACAAACAGTACACGAAAGAACTCAACAGAGATAGTGGTCACAGCAGCAACTCCTCAGCACAAAGTGATTCACATTTAAACCATGACTATTTGTTGATAGAAGATCAGAAACCTCATTTTTATGGTATTATAAATCATATTTATTATTATGATATAATAAAACCACATTATGTTTTTTACATAATGAGTTATATTCGATACTGTTTATGACATTAATAAGATACAGATTCATGCACTCAAATCAGTGGTATCAATTCAAATTTTATTTTTTATTATTAAAAATAAAATCCATTCGTTATAAAGTACTTGAAAACAACCAGTAAAAGATTCTAGAAATGCATTTAAAACATAAATATTTTACCCATACTCATAGGACATGGTATACATATATTATATATATATTATATTTTAAAATTCTTTAATCAGCTCACAAGTCAACAATCAACTATTCAGAAAGAATATTAAGATCAGATACAAACGAAGAGTTGAGATCGTCTAGCAGTGAAAGCTTGACGTATATTCCCCCGCTTAAAGAAATCATGGATCCTGGCAGATCCTGTGGGGAAGATAAAGCTTTGGTATACAAGTACAATAAAGATTCCATACAAAACCAGCTTGGGGAATCAAAATGCCCTAAAGATGTTGACTATTTGAGTAAAAGCACACTTCAAGGAAAGTCTGAGCTTTCTTCAAAAGGAGACCATTCTGAAGAATGCAAAGGTACCGAAGTTGAGAGTTTAATGGACAGTGGGTATTTGCAGAACACAGCAATACCAGGACAAAATCTCAGCGCAGAGACAATATCTGATTATATAAGTGGAAAGTTATTCACCAAGAACTCAAGAGAATGTCTTCTTAACAAATATTCAAGAAAGATTACTCCAGTGCTCAAAACATATAAGAAGAATATGGAATTTAATACCAACAACCAAACAGACTCTTCCAATGATGATTCAGATCTCAATAGTTCTAGTGCATCCGATAACATAATAGTATCTTCAATTAATCCAGTTCCCCAATCAATCAGTCTGTGCAGTTCTAGTTCTAACCAAAATGATCAAATGGGAAATTTCGAATTAATACAGACCAAGAATATGGTTGATTGCAATGATTCCTACATTCCTTTCGAAGCCTCTTTACAACAGTCGCATTTGTGTTACTAAAATGTGAACTGTTCAGACAAATACTCGTTGACTACATGATTACAACTGTTGACATTTAAGCAATAAGATTTAAAGTATAGTTTTTATTGTCCATCATAGGATTTCATTATGCACAATAAAAAACATAATCATACATTGATATATAATTCAATGACCATTTACAGTATACAAGTTTTCTTCAAGATAACTGTGAATTATTCAAATTATTTTAAAGAAGAATGTACAATTTAGTCCACGTACATTTTTCGACCAGGTTTTCTTTATTCACATTTTGTATAGTATATTAAAGAAGATATTGAATCTTAAACTACAAACCGTGTTGCTTCATGAAAAATATCTAAGAGTATGAATACTATTATAATAATATTAACAGACAGTTAACTGGAATAAAAAAAATCATTTCAATGATCGCGTCTTGTGTTATTGACAAACCATTGGGAAAAAAAATGAAAAACAACAATATTTATGTCAGTTGGGTATATTTATTTATAGTATTTTATTTTTGTAATGAGATTTTATTTCTTGTATTAATGGAACATATGGAGATATGTATATTATTAAAACAGTAACTTGATCCGAAGGGTCGTATCACGTCGAGTTGACAGGGCGGATCATCAGATCTAACGAGACGTGATACGGCTCTTCGAATCAAGTTACTGTTATAATGATAAAGAACGAGGGCGCTTTTGATTGGCATTCGGCAGGAATCTGGGCATAATTGAAAAGTGAAAATTTTATCGACATGTCACATGAAATTTTAACATTTTTTTTATTTATCGAGTTCCTGTGCAACAGGAAAGGAAAATATTTTCCCGAAATTGAGCTTTGATTTGCAAAAAAATCACTTTAAAATTGGCCAGATCAGACATCTGGTACAAAATGGTACATTTTTAAACACTTTTTTCTAAAATTTTTCTATCTCTGGGTCTTCTCTCCATGATTTTGAAACGTTATTTGTGTGTATTTTAATTCAAAGAAACGAATACACTTTTTTAAAAAATGGAGAGAAGACCCAGAGACCACGAAAAATGAACTTTCCCCCCCCAAAATCCAAATGTGAGAATGTGGTGCTTCTTAAAATCATCTGTGAATATGAAGCGGTGATAGCTCAGTGAGTTGGGATATCTGTTCAGTGCACTGCTATTGAAAAGTTTTTGGTTCGAGCCTGGCATGGGGCGTTAATTACTAAGTAATTGTTTTTTTTTCATGCAAACAACCATTTATTTTGTCAGTTTCGTTTTATGTACTGGTGTATTAAACTTTTGAATTAGATAAATTTTGATTCAGTTTGGTTCTCGAACGAAATCAATTCTAATCTTCTATTCTATAATGTACATGTACACGTATCATGTATCTATATGCATTAAGTATGTTAGGTGTTTATTTTTTGTGAAACACTACTATGTTATAGTACCCTCCAGGAAAAACGGACAAAAATGATACAATCTCACACTTTCAAACTAAATGAAAAAAAACCTATGGACGTGTTTGTAAAATCTGACCAGCTATGTTCAGCCAACCAAATCATGGACATTTAAACCATAAATGTTTCGCACAAATGATTCCTGCAGATCACACGCCAAATACGCCCATCTTCTTTATTATATACCCCCTAATAACTAGCTAACTTTAGCAAAATTAAACTCTAAAGATCAAATGTATAATATTTATCAATAAAACAAAGCATAAAAACAATGGACTTCTTAACGCGTAAGAAAGATAACGTCATGTTTTTGCGTATCACGTCATCAGTTTCAGAGAGTGGTGATATGGATTCAGAAAACCACAGTATGGTGATCCGGAAAGTCGGATCACGACGTCACGTGATTGCGTTTTATTATATACCCATCAATTTCCTTGTTTTTGTTACTGTTAATTTTACAGAGTTTGATCCGATTTTCCGGATCACCACACTGTGGTTTTCTGAATCCATATCGCCACTCTCTGAAACTGATGACGTAGTACGCAGAAAAATGACGTTATTTTTCCTGCGCGTTAAAAAGTCCCTTGTTATTATGCTTTGTTTTACTGATAAATATTGTACAATTGATCTCCAAAGTTTTATTTTGCTATATCTTGCTAGTTATATGAGTGGATATATAATAAATCTATCATTATAACAGAAAATTGATCCGAAGAGCCGAATCACGTCTCGTTGACAGGCGCGGATCATCAGATCAAACTCTACGCTTCGCGTCTCGTTAGATCTGATGATCCGCGCCTGTCAACTCGACGTGATACGACCCTTCGGATCAAGTTACTGTTATAATAATATATATATATATATCTACAGTAAAATTGAGTGATACACATTAGGTACATAATAAAGAACAGTATTCAATATCAAAAGTCCACAAAACAATACAAATTAGGAGCAGGGCAAATACAAACCTCCAAAACATTAGGGGTAGGATCAGATGTCATTGAGGAGTGAGTAACACCTACCGAACGGTCACACCCGCCGTGTGCTCCTTGTCATGATCGGGAAATAACGAAAAAAATCCGTCGTCAATTCTGTAAATAATGGACTAACAAAAAGTATGAAAAATTTCAAAATTTGACACAATGATAAATTGTATTTGCTAATAAGGTCATGGTATAGACCACAGAATTTACGAAATGATGACTTTAAATGAGACTGTTAATATTAATTCGTGTTTCATCAACTTCTTTGTCAATAATTTACTTTGTATTAGAAATTGCTCATACATAGAGCATGCTCTTATGTATCAAATCATCTAAGATATATAAACTCCGTATGCAGGTGATGAAGATACTAGTATATTGCTGCATAACTAATCTTATGATTTTTTACGATTAAAAAGGTAAAGTCGTCCCGTTTATCATATAGCTTGGTTGTTAGATTACCTTGAACACATTTTTCAAGTAAAATATTCAAATATGAACAGAGTTGCCCGATTCTTTGGTATCTTTTATCTCAAGCTCACAAGAATATATCGTATTGACATAAGAATGGAAATTAACATTGTTAATATTGACAATACGTCGTCAATATATCTAAATGTCGAGTTGAAGGCCGTTGCAAGTGTTTTCTTCCATTCACGCATTAGATTTTGGACAAATTCCGCTTCATGTGAATACAAAAATAGGTCTTTCAATAATGGGATGCAATTGATACCCATTGGAATTCCAATAGATTGAGGGAAAAACCTGGTCTTCAAAAACACCATAGATATTGTTGATCAAAACCTAGAGCATCTTTTTGATGTCAACTTCAGAGTATTTGTGTTTACAATCAGAATGTTTTTAAAAAAATAATTTTGTACATGACCAATAACAAGATAAGTAAATTTACGAGTTCCATTTTTATTGATATGATATTATATCAATGATATTAAAAAGCCTGGACTTTAATCTATCGTGTAGAATGGTTGTTTATAAAGTAAATTCGTAAATTTTAAGCAGTCGATTTTGGTAAAAATGTGAATTACTCTTATAATGGTTTTAGTAATCAAAAAATGACTAAGACCTGTTTATGAAAAAAGGTGCTTGAATCATTTCTTTATATTTGTGCCCTTCAATCACCTAACATTGTCACCAATAAAAACTTACAGCTATTTTCTCTTCCCTAAATACAAATAATCTGATCAAAACATTATCCTTCCTAAAAAAAAATTAAATTTTGAGTATAATATTATTTAAACGTAATTAAAAAAAAACAGCTGTCATATTCGACCAGATTAAAGAAAAAGTATAGATATAGATTGGCCAAGTCACGAGAATGGAAACATCACATAAACCAAGTGTAGCCGTTAGATGGACTCCACTGGAAAAGTGAAACATGGCGACATTCAGTCAAAAAAGAGATAACAGATCGGAGATGGACTTAAGTGAGGCATCTTACAGCAAATGTTAGTGGACAGGCAGAGATGTAGGTCTTAAGAAAAGGCCTTACGTGTGCAATGCATGAAGAGGTCTAAGTAAGTTACTTTCATATATGCTTCCTTGGAAAGGCTTTTTTTCTCTCAAAATAAAATAGAAATTTAGTTTATCCGTGACGGACTAAGTAGTGCAATCTTGCAGGGCGTCATTTGCTTTTAAAAATGTATATATTTTTTAATTGCAGTATTTGTAAAAAAAAAAAAAAAAGGGAAACTTTTAAGGTAATTTTTAAATTCATTTATCACTCTGCTTTTTATTCGCTTCTAAAAACTTATTTTTATATTTAAGTGTTTTTCGTGCTTTGTGAAACATACAATATACATGTATTCTAAGCCCCAAATACATTCATAAGCACTTTTTCTTCCTTGTACTCATCTGATGTTTAAAATTTACTTTAAATATTTAGTCTGCTTAATATTATGGGAAAAATTATAATCAAGTTCTTTAAAAAAGGAAACGTGTTTAAAAGAAATAAAAGGAGTAACGAAGCCGCGTGCTTTTATTGAAATGCAGATTTATAATTCGCACACAGAGAAATTTGAAAATGTTATCTGTGTTTATATTTATACAAAGCGCACCCTGATAAGATATGTAATTAAACTTCCTTCTTTATTCAGTTATCAAAATGACTTCTTTTTTTCTGTCCAGTTGTTAGTAGCATTGTTTTCCTTTAGTTACGGTACGTTTTGCTTGCTTTTTATAATTTATATCGGTTTATCAAATCTCTTATCAACTTCCTTAAGATTATAAACCTACAAAAATTATTTTACAACTCAAATGTAAAACCTGCTATTTGACAACGTAATTAATTCTCTGATAACTTTTCCACTAACAGCACGCTTCTGCGCGTTCAAACCTGGTAGAACATTTTACAACAAGGATACTTGTACAGCGTTGGAACATTGTGAAAATGATCAGTTTAATAGCACAACAGGACAATGTACATCAGGTGGACAATGTCAACCAGAATGGATGGGACCAAGCTGTCAGTATAGTAAGGGAAGCTTTATAATCAAGTCAGCTAAATATATGTGATCGTCAACTTACTTGAATCCACACAATTAAATATCAATCGTGAATGTCAGACAGTTGTGATGTTTTATCTTATAAACTTAAAGTTAAACATAAAGATAACACAGGTTTGATTTTTAAGGTAATGTAACAAGATTTACATTGCAAGAAGGGTACATTTCAAGCTAGTGTTTTTATCTCAGTGTTTAAAATCAGATTTCAAGAGCAAATATTGATTTTTTTCTTAACAGGCAAGTTTTTAGCTCACCTGAGCCAAAGGTTCAAGTGAGCTTTTCTGATCAAAATTTGTCCGTCGTCTGTCGTTGTCGTCGTTGTTGTTGTCGTCGTAAACTTTTCACATTTTCATCTTCTTCTCAAGAACCACTAGACCAATTTCAACCAAACTTGCTACAAAGTATCCTTGGGTAAAGGGGATTCAAGTTTGTTCAAATGAAGGGCCACGCCCTTTTCCAAGGGGAGATAATTATGAATTAGAGAAAAATTAATGGCATTTTTAAAAAATCTTCTTCTCAAGAACCACTGGGCCAGGAAAGATGAAACACATATGTAATCAGGCTCAGGTAGTGTAGATTCAAGTTTGTTCAAATCATGACCCCCCAGGGGTAGGGTGGGGCCAAAATGGCCGATCAAAGTTTTACATAGGAATATATAGGAAAAATCTTTTAAAATCTTCTTCTCAAGAACCACTGGACCAGGAAAGATGAAACCCATGTGAAATTATCCTCAGGTAGTGTAGATTCAAGTTTGTTCAAATCATGACCCCCGGGGCTAGGATGGGGCCAAAATAATCGACCAAAGTTTTACATAGGAATATATAGGAAACATCTTTAAAAATCTTCTTTTCAATTTTATCAAAGCCATGATTAGTAATATTTACATGGAATCATCCTCAGGTAGTGTATATTCCAGCACGTTCAAATCATGATCCCCTGGGGGGTTAACATTCAAGCTCCCCCCCCCAACCTTAGTAAATCTTAAGTTCTGATCTGATATGTGTTTTTTCCTAGCCGATGTGCTCAGGTGAGCGCTGTGGCCCCTGGGCCTCTTGTTTTTATAAGTTATGCTAGTCGCAATCTCATAGATACGAACAAATTAAAGGAACTTCTTAAATAAAATTTACTGATTAATGGCACGCTGACCAAATTCAAGATTTAAAGTAAAGAAATCCAGCACTGAAATGCTCTTTCACATGATTCGAAATTGCATCCAAATTTCCCCCCAATAAATTATTGTTTCCCTTGTCATTTAAACATGTAGACACGACCGATGGTCGGGCGACTAAATTTTTCAGGTATTGCCGGCTGAAACAACATGATAGACTGACATGAGTATCGAGCGACACGGAGGAGTCACATTTATTCATAGGAACACCGATGACTAGGATAAATAACACAAAAACTTTTTTCTCTTAAAAATCATCAATATTTTTCATAGATCTATATTCAGATAGGTGACGTGATAAATGTTTGCAAGACAGAGTGGCAGAAGTTTGCAAGATTGTGACTCAATGTTAAAATGTGTGCAAAATTGTGTATAGAATTGCATAAAACACGACTAATGATGCATATATAAGCAGCAAAGAATACTTAAGATTTCTTGATTTCTTATGGATTAATTATTTATGTTATTTCCAATCAAAAAATGTATATAAATCCAAGCATCAAAATTGTGTTTGTGTTATGTATCCTTAATAGGTTAAATATTCACAAGTCGGCCAATCGAAGAAGATTTCTTCAATTTAAGTTATCCCTCGATCATCGTCCGACCATCGGCTGTCAGTTTATTAACTAATGATATCGATGATATCGATCGGGCGAATATTGGCTGACTTGTGTATATTTAACCAATTAAGGTTAAACAGAATTTTGATGCATGGGTTGATTTCAATTTACTAAATCAAAATAGGTAAAATCTCAAGAAGACCCCACACCCCTCCAATTAAAATATTTTAGGCCAAATGCATTTGGAAATAATTTTAAAAATAATAACGACCAAAAATAAACATTCACCCTGAATTTAATTACCATATTATAACTAAAGATGCTACTTTATCATAAGGTCGAAATAAACATATATTTCCCATTTCCCTTACTTGCAACATGATTAGGTATGATAAATTTCTAAACAAATTTTAGCAAATGACCTCATTTCATCTATTCATCTATAGATAATGATTGGTTAAAATAAATATGTGTCCGCATAATGACATGTCTTCTTTCAATAAACTCAGGAAATATACCTATGTTTCTGAAAACCACAACTTGCACACAACCACTCAGTCTCGACATTGTCAGCCATTACACATTTTCTTTCGAGTAGAATGCCATAATACAACTAGACATTAGCAAGCATCACATTTTTCTTAATATTTCAACGCCTTTGACTATAAAAACAATTAAACTTCAAAATGTTGATATAAACTGTCCGGCATTTGCTCAAAGCATGAGAAAAATCGTTAGCATTTTTTCAATCTTATTTCTCCAAACACAGTTCGGTTATCTTTTGGTTCAAGTGCAACTTTTACACATAAACAAGAGGCTTCTGGACCACATCGCAAACCTGAGTAAATTTGGCTATTCTTTTTTTTAACAGGTTTCCAATTTGTAATACCTATTACCTTGCCAAATCCCAATGAGTCATGATTCGAACAATTTAGAATCTGTATACAACCCCGTATGTTTCCACATAAGATTCAGCTTTTCTGGCCTAGTGGTTCTTGAGGAGAAAATTTGTAAAGAGTTTTCCAATATATTTCTATGTAAAATTTGGATTTCCTATGGATTTCCTATCCCTACCCCCGTAGATTATGGTTTGAACAATTCAGAATCTACAATTCTATAATGTCCCAGGATGCTTCCCCATAAGTTTCAGCTTTTTTGCCAAGTGGTTCTATAGAGGAAGTCTTTTTTAAAGTTTTATTCCTATATACTTCAATGTATAACTTGGATTACCTATTGTGGCTCACCCTAAACTTGGGGGTCATGATTTAACCAATTTAAACTCTACACTACCCTAAGTTGCTTCCCCATAAGGTTCAGCTTTTCTGGCCCAGTGGTTCTTGAGAAGAAGATTTTTAATGATTTACCCTATATATTTCTATGTAAAATTTGGAATTTCTATTTTGGTTCCACCCTACCCCCGGGGGACATGGTGTGAACAATTTAGAAACTACAATTCTATAATACCGCAGGATGCTTCCCCAAAAGTTTCAGCTTTTCTGGTCTAGTTGTTTCGTAGATTTTTTTTTTTTTAGGTTTTTCCTATATACTGTGAAATCGAAAATTATCGGGAGGGGGTAATTTTCGTTGCTTTCGAGGTATGGAGAGACCCACGAATTAATGAATACCACGAAATGTAAACTTTCAAATGAAGAAGTACTCAACACTTCCCCGACAACGAAATCAAATCCCCAGACATCAATAACTTTGTTCTCAAACTGCGAAAATTTGACCCCATGAAATAAGTGATTTTACAATACTTCAATTTATAAACTGGGTTCTCTATGTGGCCTGTCCAAACCCCTGGGGGTCAGGATTTGATCAATTTATAATCTACACTACCCCAGAATGCTTCCCAATATGTTTCAGCTTTTGTTATCCAGTGGTTCTGGAGGAGAATATTTTCAAATAAAAATTCCTAAATATTTCTATGTAAAAATTTGGATTTCCTTATGTGACCCTCTCCCTATCCTCGGGGTCATGATTTGAACAATTTAGAATCTATACTATCCCACAATACTTTCACAAAAGTTTAAGCTTTTTTGGCCTAGTGGTTCTTGAAAAGTTTTTAAAAACAAAATCCTTATATATTTCTATGTTGAACTTGGATTTCCTATTGTTGCCCCGCCATACCCCCGGGTGTCATGATTTGAATAATTAGAATCTACACTAGCCCACAAAGCTTTCACAAAAGTTTTAGCTTTTCTGACCCAGTGGTTCTAGAGAAATAAAAAAAAAATTCTATATATATATTTCTATGTAAAACTTGACGTTCCTATTGTTGCCCCGCCATACCCCTGGGGTTTATGATTTGAAGATATTAGAATCTACACTAGCCAAGGACACTTCAACATAAGTTTCAGCAGGTTCTTGAGAAGAAGATTTTTCAAATTTTTTCCCATAAACTTCAAAGTAAAATTTGGATTCCCTAATAATATCGCCACACCCTACCCCTGGGGGTCATGATTTGAACAATCTAGAATCTTCACTACCCTCAGGATGCTTCCCCTTAAGTTTCAGCTTTTCTGGCCCAGTGGTTCTTGAAAAAAAAAAGATTTTTAAGTTTGTCCCTAAATATTTAAATGAAAAATAGATTCCCTATTGTGGCACCGCCCAACCACCGGAGGTCATGTTCAATTTAGAATGTACACAATATGTACCCCAGGATGCTTTCCCAAAAGAATCAGCTTTTCTGGTCAAGTGGTTCTTGAGAAGAAGGCTTATAATTTTTTTCCCTATATATATATATATATTTCTATGTTAAACTTGGATTTCCGATTGTGGCCCTGCCATACCCCCGGAGGTCATGATTTGAAGAATTTAGAATCTACAATACCCAAGGACACTTCCACATACCTTTCAGCTTTTCTGGCCCAGTGGTTCTTGATTAGAAGCTTTATATTGACCCCACTCTATTTTTGTATTTTCTTTTTCTTATCTCCCTTTGGAAGGAAACTTGGTCCTTTATTTTAATAATTTAGATTTCCCTTTACCCGAGGATGCTTTGTAATAAGTTTGGCTAAAATTAGCCCAGTGGTTTTTGAGAAGAAGTTGAAAATGTGAAAAGTTTACGGACAGCTAGACGGACAGACGGAAGACGGACAACGGGTGATCATAAAAGTTCGCTAAGGTGAGTTAAAAATCGTGTCTTTAGTTTTATTGAATCCTACATGTAGGATAGAACCAACTTTTTTATATTAAACTCCCTCTCTCTCTCTCCTCTCGTTCTCTTCCTCTCCTTTACTCCTCTTTCTACCTCTTTCTATTTAAAAAAAATACATCATGTACTAATTCAATGTATGATATTGTAGAAAGAGATGTGAACTGAAAAAAAAGAATCCTAAATGTATTTGTATGATAAGGGTCATTTTCAAAAAATGTCCAAATTCCTGTTATACAAGCTTTTTTGAAAATATTGCAATAAAATCGAAATTTTTTTTTACCCGATGAATTTAACATCAATCTATAAGTGTAGAAAAAAATTAAGTGCGATTAAAAATTGACTTGAATACTGAAAAAAGTCCTTCAACCTGAGTTAAATTAGAGAGAATTGCTTGTGATTTCGCCGGATGTTTGACTTCAACTCTGATTATTGATGTAGTAAATATAATTAAGCAGTGTAAAATGACCTTTATTGTGTTGTACATGTTTAATACTGTCTAAATGCATGCTAAAATGTGATTGAAAAAGAGTAAGAATATGATTTTTTTAATGGTAAGTGTGTGTTATTTTTGCCGTGTCCTTGGAGTAACCAGGACATAAAAGTTATCTGTAACAGTTATCTTTCCTAAAGAAACTCTTCACTATCAGCCTCCTTCTTTTGACCTTGTTCCCGCCAAAATATCATGAGACACTTAACACAGATCTTTTATACCATAGGCACAATATGTGGTTGAAGGCAAGTTTGATTGCAATAGTAATTTATTTTTGAGTCCTAGGAGTTACTTAGATATTGTGAGGATAAATTCATTTACCATTTCTTTGATGCATTGAGCAAGTTTATAACAAAATACCTATCATCTAGGAGCTGTGCTTTATGTTCATAAGTCAGCTATTGCTTTTATGATTCCAATTATGTATATAATAATTCCCTGGTGTTACTGTCCATTTTGTTACTGCAAGAAAAGTTACTCTAAGGACGCATCTAATAACTCCATGGACAATTTACATAGAAAATAATTAAAAAGAATGCAAGTTGGAGTCGTATGTTTTATTTTCCTCCCTTATTTAAAGCTAATCGGTAACTAATTTTTTTTAAATGCCAAATTATTTACTAAATGTTTTTACCATTTGAAAATCATATGATTTTGCAGTCTTGGTTATGCAAAGGACAGAATTGGGTAACTCCGTGGACCAATTGAAAAAAAATCCTTTAAATTGCCAATTTTAATACAACATTTGTGTAAAGTTTATTACAATATAAAATAACAGAAATATTTTTATCAAATTGGCATTTATTTTTCATATTATGTTTCCATGAGCTATAAATTAATTCAATAAATAATTTGAGCAACACAAAGGACAATGTTTGGTAACACAATGGATTTAAAAACGATTAAATATTTAAGTTATTAATATACTATTGCTTGTTCTTTTGTTTCTGTAGGAAAATATACAACTTTTATTCCTTTTGAATAAATTGAAATATCAAAATTCATTATGTAACACAATCATATCCCCTTTTATGCTCTTTAATAGTAACCTATGGTAACACCATAGACAAATTCAGTTACTCAAGGGACACAGCAAGGATTAAAGATAGAAAAATGAAACAAGCGTATTGCATATGGAGTGTTAATTGTGTTCATTGTATTGCAGAAAACAATTGTGATGGGATATTGCAATTAAAGTAAAAATAAAATAATGAAGTGCTAAAAATAAATGATGGTTAAAAATGGTAACACAAAGGAAGTTTTATGTAACACAAGGGAATGTGAAATAAGGCAGAATATGATTTGTTGTCTTCAGTCTGAGGATTCTAGTTATGTTCTCTTGATGAAGATGATGTAAACAAGACACATTAAAAAGTTGCAATGAAGCCAATAGAATCCAAGACGTAAAAGATAGATTTATATCATTGAATTGCAAATACCTTTAAAGTTATATCAGATATGGAACATTTCTTTGCAAATGCATTTAAAATCCTTTAATCATGTAAACCCTTAGATGAAAAAGTCACAAATTGTTCATAACTGATCTAAAAGGATTTCAAAAGATGTTTTTAAGGAGACAATGTAACAGTCATTACCATAGAATACAGTTTTGCATTTAGTTGAGGATGTTCTTCAGATTTGTCTAACTGAAATCCCTCAGGACTGTGTTCTACATCCTGTAAAAGTTGGTGCTGAAAGAAGTTTTTAACCTTGGATGTACATAAGCTTTTGGAAAGTGGTGGTGAAGATTATATAGTCGAGGCAGCATTGGACAACAACAAGGCCAGATATGGTGGCAGGCCACTACATTTCAAGCCACTTTGTTGGATTGTTACCCTGAAGAACTGACAATGAAAGTTTGGCAAACGATCAGTGGATACAAGAACAAAAAGGGCGGAAAAAATATCTATGAAAAAGAGTACAGATTGAAAAAAGTCAAGAGTTTCTGATAGGAAATCCGACTAAAGAAACTGAAAAGACTGACACCCCGGAAGAGAAACAATTGGAGTTCAATAATGAACATCAGACTACAGATGAAGAGAAATCAGATCCTTGGAAGAGAGATTGGATAAAAATACCGAAAAAATGAACTTAAATGTATGCACAGGGTTAGACAGAACCTAAAACCATGTTACATTTTAACAGGCCAAAAACTCTAAAAGATAAAAGCTGGTATAGCATTGCTAATGTTTTAATTATATTGTCACCATCATATCTTGTAGATGTGTATTATGTAGAGAGCTCATTGTGGATAGAGGCTAGCTGTAGATAAATGAAATGAAAATGTAAAATCCATAAAAAGATTAATGCATTCTATATGTTTGAAATCTGGTCATTTACAAATACATGTACATGTATTAGTTTCACAATTATTTCTTCATTAAAAATTAGTTCTAGCTGATCTAAGACTCGTCTATGTAAACCTATGGATCTTTTAAAGATGTCCTTTGTGTTATTTTTTGTCATTGGTGTTACAGCTTCTGCTTGGATATGTAAATACACTAACAAGTACTGATCAATGATTCAAAGTCATGTGATAGTAATCATTTATTATTCGGGCATATCAATTTGATTTCATTTTTCTATTGTCATATATCTTTATGATTGGATAGTTATGTCTATGTCGTTACTGTTTTATCCTTGGTGTTACTAGTCAGACTCAAAATGTATAATGAAAGAAATCCCCCGCCAATTTTTTATCTTAAAACCATATACTCTTATATTCACCTCTAGGGTAATTTCATTACTATCCTTTTTGGAAGGAAGGAGAACAACTTTATTATTTCTTTCTAAGTATTACACAAAATATCCTTAGTGTAACCTTTATGTCCTTTGTGTTATGCAAATATCCTTGGTGTTACCAACACATCTTTCCTATATTCATGTTCTAAATCTTTATACAATTTTATCGAAACTTGCAACACAATACTGTCGTTTTCTAATACTAAGTTTATTTGCAAAGCAAGTATTTTGTGCTGAGGTAAATGATGTATGCTTTAAGTAAACATGTAAGATATAGGCAAAAGTTACAACACTTACAACTTCCAGCAATACTTTATCTGATAATTTTCTGTTATGAAACTTCAGTTTGATTCAATAGAATAATTTTATCACTATGTTGAGATTGTTATCCTAAAAACCTGAATTTTTTTTTTTAATTATGATTTTACTACGACTTTTAAGTAAGTAACACCATGGACATTTATTGTTGAGTCCATGTACATATAATGTTTTTTTTAGTATATGTTAATAGAATTCTTTGTGCTTTAACATCGTTTATGCATCTATGATGTTTGAATGCTAAAATAAAACTTTAAAAAGTTTAGATCGCCACATTTATTTTTGCAAAAAACTGGTGGTGGAATTTGGACAAATTTTGAAAATGACTCATAAATGTATTCATAAATAACAATTCTGGTTTCTCTGACTGATATTTTTTTTTTTCTAATTCTGTCATAAGATTTAATAGGACAGTATTAATGTTTACTTTTAGTTAACCTGGCATACAGATTAAGTACCCTTGATCCTCTTTTTGACGGAAATTGGAGCACTGATGCAACTAGAAAGAATGTGGTTATACAGCTTGAAAATACTTTCATCGTGTCGGCCATAAATATAATAGGTAAAATATACTGAAACTTTAAAAAAAAACAACGCAACAAGCAGCAATCTACAAATATTTGATTTTTTATCTTATGATTTTCAAAAATGAATACATTGAGGCTAAACATCACTCGCGAGGAGTGGTTAGAGCGTCTGCTCTAGAATTGCGAAGTAAGTAGTGAATCCTTACAGAGCGTGTTCAAATCCCATTGTGGGACGTGGAGACCGTTCCTTCGGATGAGACCATATACATTGATTAACGAGATCTCATGTCGCAGTAGGTGCTAGCACGAAAAAGATCCCTCCATGCTCAATGGCCCTGAGAGCCGAGTTTTGGAAAAAAATTGCAGCTCTCCGCCTGCATATGGTGGTGTCTCCATATGAGTGAAAAATTCTCTAGAAGGACGTTACACAATAATCAATCAATCGATCAATCAAAAAACTCACAGATATTTGATAAAAATTTTAAACGTTTATATTCTAACTTTAGAAAGTTATACGAGGGTTGTCCCAAAAAAACGCGAACTTTTTAACTATACTAATTTCATAAACTACCGAACCAAAATTAATCATTTTAATTGGTACAATGTTGGAGAACGATATTTTCTTCATTTTGGATTAATAACATAAGATTGTCACGTAATATACATTTAGAAACAGCATTAAAAGGGTTTTCAATATCGATGGTCGGCGCACGAGGTAATTTCTTGAATAATGAAATAAAAATAGGAAATGAATTATTTTGGTCCGGTTTATGACATATGTAAAAAAAAAAACAACAACACTCGTACAGATAAGAGGTTTATAATACAAATAGGAAATTATAAAATACAAATGGATAAATTTAGAATGCTAGTGAAAAAATATACAATTCAAATGATTTTGTTGGAATACAACTGGGAAATAACAGAATACAAAAGGGAAAAGAAAATATATTGCAACGTTTGATATGCCAGAAGAATTTACTTTTATAATTCAGCTCTCATATAAAATGTTGATCTCAAAAGTAAATTACACATCGAAAACAACTATTATGTTAACAATACATGTACAAGTTAATATAATTTTATTATCCAGGCACGCAAGAATTTAGTGAAAACTGAACGTACATTTCTTTAGTTAGTTTAAATACAATTTTAATATCAAAATTGAACATTGATGCATAATTTGATGTTGTTCTAAACCGTTTGTATTTCTTTACAAGGCAACTTTTCGTCTGGATTGACAGTATCAGTCGAAGACAATATTGGAAATAGCTGTTACCGAGGTTTATTTCCTGAGAATACCTGGACTATATTCTGTCATAGAGTGTTGAAAACGAGTGTTTTAAGTATATCACTCGGTTTTCAAATTAATGTCAAAGAAATAGAAGTTTTTGGAGGTAAGATTTGGCAACGTTTAAGAGAATCAAAATCTCGCTATTTAAATTTCTATTGAATTAAAAATCTGAATATCTCTATTGAATTAAATCGTGTGTTATCCATGACATTTAAAGGCATAAACGTTGCACTGTGGAAGCGGGCCTATCAGTCAAGTGTCTATCAGAGCAGTACATATGAAGCCGACAAAGCTGTGGATGGATCAGATGGCGGACATGATTTTAACTCTAATTCCTGTACTCATACATCCGGTAATGAATTTCCTTCGTGGACAGTAGCACTGGGAGACTTTTACTCTATTATGTCAATACTCATAGCCAACAGAGACGACCAAAATAGTAAGAATACTCGTAAATAGAAATCTATTATTTTACAAATACAAACCCAACTGTTCTTCCCAACTTGGAGTCAGAAAAATGATATACGAGGGTTGTCCGTAAAGTTCGTAGACAAGCTAAAAATTAAATAAAAGTTGTGTCATTGATATTTCTTATTAGATATTTTTAATCCTTTACATAATGTGAATTGAAAAATGTAAAATTTTATTCAATTTCAAATGTTTAATTGCAATTATGGCTTCATAATTAGACTTGGAATTGAGACCCGGAGCACCGCAAAATTTTAATTAAAACATTATTTATTATGTTTATAAATTACATTTGTATTCTATAAAATTCCTCAGAAATCTGGCTGACTTTTACATTATGTGGTTGACAGAAGTTATCACATCAAACCTGCAAAATTTGAACGTTCAAAGTTTCGAAATGGCTGAACAATCTTATATAAAGACAGGACCAGAATTGTTCAAAAAATGGACATTTTCGGAATAGGTGGTGCTGTGGGCAATGATAAAATTCTGCGTAGACATCGGGAAAACACCCACAGAGAACAATACATTCTGTAAGCAATCGGAAAAACATAGTTAAAGAGGCTGTTAATTAGTATTTAAGTGACATACATGTATAACATTTTCGGACAGAGTTAACAGTATACAGGATGACATGCGTTAAGGAAAACCATCATTTCGAAATAGCAGTGCTGTAAAAAATGAATTTCATAACGTGACATTGCCATATATCCGTGAATAAGTCTCCGAACGGAGTTTCGATGATTGCAGGATATGAGACAGGCATTGTTAAATATATTTTACGTCTGAAACCTGAACATTTGTGCACATTTTTATGACTGGATAAAGCGACATAACAAATGTATTGAGTTAAACGGTGACTATGTTGAGAAAAGTACCATGTACACGTATTAAGCTTTTGACGTCGGGTAACGTCAAGAATTATTCGTTTTAGTGCTCCGGGTATGAGTGTGTGTCTTTTTTGTATCTGATCAAAATATATCTAGTTGTGCTTTGTTTTTGTTGAAAACTTGCATAATAATAAAATGAAACATGACTTTAATGAAAATTATAGTTTCATATATTTTATCAAATGTTTGTCAGTAATTATCAATGTTGTCCACGAACTTTACGGACAACCCTCGTACATGTAAGATATGAAAGCAAATAGTAAGAAGAAGGTATGGTTTTAGCTTTATTGCGCCCTAAAAATGTAATGACATCAAAACGTTTTGAAACTGGCTTAAATATTAGTTAAATAAATGATTCTGATAAATCAGGAAAGAATATGGCCTGAAAATTTACCATTCTGCAAATATGACATCATAAATGTGAAGCATTTCTCTGTTTTCAACAGAAAAGGCCTCAAAATGGCACATTTCAAGGGTGATTTTCCTTTAGAAAACAGTGTCCACAGCCGTCGCCCACGTTAATTTTTTGATATTTTGTGCAAAATTCAATAACAAATCACATATCTCAAGATCTTTGTGGGCGATGCCTGTGGACAATGTTATCTGAAGGAAAATTCCATTGAAAATTGCTGTCTTCTGCAACTTTTTAAGAAAATACGGGAAAATGCACATGTTTATGACGTCATAATTAGCATTTAAAATCACATTTGAGATTAATGACTTGTATGATTTTTTTTCATTGAATTTCAATTATTTAAAAAGCATGAGTTTTCAACTTTTAGACCAGTTTCATTTTTTAGAAAATCACGGGGCAAAATTTGTATAGAAACCATACCTTCTTCTTTCTGTTTGTACAGTTAAAAAATGTATTTGTAAAACACTTATACCCTAGTGTAACGTAAAATAAGTGGTGACGGTTAAAGTTTCTCTAATGCAAATCAAACTTCAAAGTCAAGAGATAAAGAAATGCTGATACCCCAATAAGAAATTGTATCATTGAATGTACCTGGGAAGTAAAAAGCCAAGCATAAAACATTTAAAAGTTATGGCCAAGATGAGGAGATTTCAAAAGTAAGTCAAATTCCAAGGTCTAGGTCAAATTGTCGAAATTATTGATATTCAAAGTCCCTCGAGGACATGTTACAAGGATATAAAAACCCTAGGACTAAATGTTTAAAAAGTTATTGCCAATGTTAAAGTTTTCAACAGTTTGTCAAACTCTAAGGCCAATGTTAAAAGTTCATATGTATATTGATACCCAAGAAAGTCACAAAAATATGATTTAATAATAAATTATTATAATTAACAAAAAAAAAAATATTGGGAACAGCAGGTCAAATGCGTTGAAACCAACAGAGATGACTTGTCACAAGAATTTTTTTTTAGCCTAAATTCAATAATAACTGGGTTTGTTTTTTGCTATAAAAACAGCCTTGAGGGGAAATATGCTTCTTGATGAAAAAAAAAAAAAAAAAAAATAAAAATAAAAAAATAACCAAAGGGCTAAGATTAAAGCTCCAGTAGTTCTGGAAAAGTTGAATTCTAAAATCAGACTACTTAAAAGACTTAGCCCTCCCCAACTTTTTTTTTGCAAATTACATAATAAATTGGAGTGTACCTTTTTTTGTTGGTTTAGCCCCCCCCCCCTTTCAATAAGCCCACCCCCACTTTCAATTTGCTTCAGACGCTTTTGAAACATATAAATGTGTAATAGGAAACCTTGCTTTGAGCTTCGACACTAGCTGCGATAAATTAAGTGTGATCCATAGACTAATGATTAAGGCATGCAGTATTTTTCTTGAAAGGAAAACGAATAGATGGATTTTCTATAACCGGTAAAACAAGAAGTGGGACGGCTATACCTTTCTATTCTGATGTAAGCCCACCGTCAACCGGAAGGAGGGATATCTGGATAAACTCGGGAAATATCACCTCGGAACCTGTGAATGAGATTACAATTCATGGTAATAACCGTACCACGAAGAACGAAGAAATTTCCATTTTTCTGCCTAGCGAGAAGACATACGAGCCCAATATGCATTTTTTCAAAGACCCCGCATATTTCCAAATTACCCCACTAAGTGTCTTAATAACGAATTATCCTGCAAATGGTTCTCTGAAAGACTAAATATTTATAGTGTCGATATATCGCTTTCACTGAGAGAGGCAAATTGTTTTGCATCCACTATGTTGATGTTGTCGCCTGACGCACTGTGACGTCAGAAATGAAGCTCATTGATGATGTGTGGTTGGTAAATTTCATGTATGTTTAATTTCTGGTGGGTAGGTCAAATGGAGGGGCACATTAGCAATGTAATGTGGGTTGGCAGCATTACATTGTTAAATACAGTATTCCTCTGAACCAATGAGACTTCCAACATTTTTATCAGAGACAGGATAAACTGTTATATCCGAAGTCTCACAGTGGGATTCAAAACTGGCGTGCGACTTAATTTCGCGAATCTATATCGCGTACGTCCCATCAGTTCTCTTTCACCAAATGATGTTTTGTGGCAAGTATGGTTTTTTCTGGAGAAGTGAAGAACAGGCAGCACACAGAGTTTTAAAATAGTTTTTGTTGTCTCGTCACAGATGTTTGCATTATATGAATGTGACATGGATTTGTGCGAAAAACCATGCGAAATGAAAAAGTGCGTAGAGCTGTACATTTATAATGCCGTATTGGTTTTAATGTGCACCTACTGTTTTTATATTTATGTTATATTTATCATTTTACATTAGTTTAAATATCATTGCAAATGCTCCAAGTAGACGTATAATTAAGGATGTAGAAGAGAAATGTTGAAAAGGATAGCATATCTATAATTAGGACAGCATTCGAAATCGATCCTGGTGCAAATTACGTCACTTCCTTTTCGCAGAGGACTTACTACATGTACCACGCACTCAATCACGCATAAATGTTTTACTATCTCCGTTGCGAGGGGATACTGAACTAACAAGTATTTATATTTATTGAAACAATTTTTAGCATGTGTACCCAGTGAAAGTGGACAAAGAAAGTGTGTGGGATATTGTCCCCAAAACTGTGAATCTTCAGACGAATGTCTTAATGACAACTTTTCTTGCTCAAAATGTCTTCCCGGTTGGAGTGGACCGTTCTGTGATCAAGGTAACTAGGTGTAAACAAAATATTAAAATGATTTTTATAAAATTGTATTGTGAAAAATAATATTTGTTTGTTTTTATAGTTCATGTACTTTCTACAATTTTCCCATGTAAGACATAATAAATTATTCATTTAAGTTTATATTTCAAAGAATTTATCAAGATGTTTTTTTTCAGAAGATAAAAAAAACTGAAGACATTCAGAATATTTATAAAGAATCTTAAGATAAACCAATTAATTTTTTTAACACAAAAGCTCAAAATCGTGCTTAAAAACTAATATTCAATTAATATTTTTTTAACAAAGTATATTTTGCATTCCTCTCTCAATGCTTACACATTAATCTTAACTGGTTCTATATATTAAAAAAATACAAATGAGAAATTAAAAATGTCTCTTTCTGACATTAAAAAAGTAAAGTGTTTTTTAAAATATCATATGTTGAAATATTGTGTATTGATATACCAATCGCAAACACAAAACATTTTAAAGCCCTTCTATTTGATGTTAATGCAATTGTGATTTGCTGTTACATGCATTATTTATTAAAACAATTAATTGAAGACAATTTTCATATAAAAAGGTAGTCTTAGCCACACACAGTATGGTTTGCAAAGGAATTTAAACGTTATATTTACGTATAAGTACGGAAGCCCATTTAGGACCTATCAAAAATATTTTTGAATTCGTTATAACGATTTTTAGAATTCGTTATAACGAATTTAATTTTTTTTATAACAGATTTATTGAATTCGTTATAACAAATTTAATTTGTTATAACAGATTCATTGAATTCGTTGTAACGAATTTAATTTGTTAAAACAGATTCATTGAATTCGTTGTAACAGATCAATTTAATCTGTTATTACAGATTTGTTGAATTCGTTATAACCAATTCAAAATTCGTTAAAACAAATTCTTGAATTGATTATAACGAATTCAACAAATCTGTAATAACAGATTAAATTCGTAATAACGAATTCAATAAATCTGTTATAACAAATTAAATTCGTTATAACGAATTCAGTGAATCTGTGATAACAAATTAAATTCGTTATAACCCATTCTAAAAATCGTAATCATGAATTCAATTATATAACGAATTTCTAAAAATCGTAATCATGAATTCAATTATATTTTTGATAGGTCCTAAATGGGCTTCCGTATATAAGAAAAAAAAGCAAAATTTTATTTATTTCACTTTCAGGATCTCTCATGCATTTATACAATTTAAATTGTCCAAAAAGGTCTTTTCCCCATTTACATATGCATGAACTTCTGTTCTTTTTTGTAAGGGAGTGGGTATGGATCAATTCAAAGTTGTACATGTTATACGTTTAGTTGTGAAATGTAATTTTATGTGCGAAATGATGACAATAAAATCCAAAGATTTTCTTCTTAGAGCAAATAGAAGAATGTGTCTTTTTCTAGCGTTAAACTACGGTAGTAATCGTATATACGTATATTCAAAAAATTATCTTCCCTTGGTATAGGGATAAAATAAAATCCAAATTTAAATGACACACTCAAAGGTTGAGTTTGTCATTTAAATTTGGATTTTACGCATATTCATACAAACTTGTATACGTAGTTACTAATAATGCAATTCATTCATCTCTAATTCGCAGCTTTAGAAGTCATACTGGTACTTCAATCAGCTTTTTTAGTCCAAAAAGAAAAGGATGACTGCACTTAACGCCGGTTTTTTGGTCTTTTTCAATCTCTGTTGTCACATTTATTTTTGTTTTTATTTTTGCCTTAAGTCATTTGTTATAGAGTTTGGTCTATTTCCAAATGAAATGCGATGTCAAATTGGTTATAAACTGCCTTGCAATAAAAAAATTTGTTGTTTTCTTACCCCACCTCTCTGCAAATATCGAGAAATTAGACTTATCTGCCTTGACTGAAGATAAGATTGATAAATATGCACAAGAGGTGGAACTAATATTGTAATGAGTGGTCTAAAATTAGAATAGTTATACTGTATTTATACTTAGTGCATTTCTCTCTCTCTCTCTCTCTCTCTCTCTCTCTCTCTCTCTCTCTCTCTCGTCATATATTTGTCACTATTTTTTTTAAGTTTTCAAATAAAGTATATAACTAATAACATCGACCGGTAGAAGTAGCCATTGATAATCAACAGCAATGGCTGATGTCAACAATTCGCGTTTTAGAATATAAGTACCTACTAGCTCAGTCGGTAATGCACAGAATCAAGAGAAAGAAAATGCACAGAATCAATAATATTGAGGTCTGGGATCGAGACCCGCTAACAACAGTAAGACGTACTTTGTTTTTCCCTTTTTATAAAAAAAAAGAAACAAAAACATAACAATTACTTGAGTTTTTTTTATTTCTTTATACCCGCACTTTCTAAAGAAAGTTCGGGTATATTGTTTATAATTACTTTTCCCCATAAATAAGCGTGCTAAGGATGGTATGATTTCATTTTTAGACGGAGGCTGTCCTACAGCCTCCGGTTATAGGGATTGTCTTGCCCATGGAATGTAAACAGGAAAGATTTCTCAAGCACCATCTATCGGTGGAATTGTTTTCATTACCTTGAGAATCGACTCTTAGTAACACCGACCGCAAGGTTAGGCATAGTCTAAAACAAAGATCGCGTCACATACAAGTATGAACAAACAGTTCTACTTTTTCTAAATAAACAGGATTTGTCTAATATTTAAAAATGACGTGTATGTAAATACATTTCCTACGGAATATGTAACAAAGAATGTGATTTATACTGTTTGTTTTTTATCAGACAAAATATTAGGAGATTTTGTTCCAACAGACGATGATAAAACGTGTTTTACAATATGCCGAGCCTTTTCCCACTGATTCTCACACCAAAACAAGAACGAGAAGAAATGAAGTGGCGATCTAGAGGGAGTTGGGGGGGGGGGTTTAACATCCGCGGAGAGTGATCGAGGCATCCCACTTATCAATTGCTTCTTTTATTAAAGTAAAAACTATCTCTAGTTAAAGATATAAGTTTAACTTTAGTTTTATATTTAATTGTAAAAACGTCCACCAGAATTCGCCTGTATCAAACTAAGTGTGGAGACGCAGGCCCCAGGATCATGAAGCATCTTAGAGTCAAAAAATGCATTAGATGCTGAAATTATTTAGATGTTAAGTAGCCCAAAATTAAATAGCCATCTGATTTTGTATCATCAGTCTGCTGTTGTATGCAAATTATGAGTTTCCTTTAACAAGTTTTAAAGATTTTATAGATAATTGAAATTTTGACTTAAGTCTTAGTCTGTTTCATGATCCCGGGGCCAGATGTACTTGTATTATGTATTGAAGAAAATCCTTTAATGCCGCATGCAAATTTTTTATGTCGCACGTTTAAATATAAGATATTTTAATAATAGATCAAGCATTTCAGTTTTAATGGAATTTTTTGTGCTTGATTTGTAATCTCATTTTCACTCCTTTTCTAATTTCTTCTTGAAAGGGCCGATAAATTGGTTTGCGGCCGATTTTTGACGCTTGCATCAATAGGTTTTATGGAGTTTTTTAATCTGAAAAGGATCGATGAATGACCAAATGCATAGTATTTTTATCTGTAGGAATATTAACAGTTTAGTTTTGGATTCTTTATTTGTAATTATGTATAATTTTAGGAAACACATGAAAATAGATTTACACTTTTTACAAGCGGTTTGAGTGTTTGGGGTACCCTCACATTACATTTGTAACTTTTGACCTTTGGGCACAACCCAAATCTTGGTTCATAGGATTTACATGATTTATCACATTATTTCCTAATTAATAATTAAAAATTATATCTTCTGAAATAATTAAGTTGTCTTATTGTCATATCATTGATCCTTATTTGCAGTTGATACTTGTGTTTTACCTCTTTCACATCTCACATCTCAAACTTTTTTTTATATACAAGATTACATGTATTTCTGATCATTGGTATTCATGTCAACTTTTTTTTTTTTTTTTTTTTTTTACATTTTTTGGGTTAAATCTGTCATATGATAAAATACTACATTTAATAATTCCAGAAATATTGGTTGTCGAATTTGTCAAGATATATCTTTGTTATTGTAAGCAATACCCCAGTTCTCCAAAAACAATTTAAACTTGTGAAATAGCAAGTATTATGAACTTTATTGTTCTGTTTACTTTAAGTAAGAAAGTATATTTTATTCCACTCAAAAATTGTGTTCTGGAACGAACATTTATTGCATGTTAATGACTTTATATTACTTAAAGAAAATTCTGTGTTGCATAAAGCCAGATCACTCCATTTTGTATCACAAAGGTTTAAGACAAACTGTACTATATTATGTTGTTCATGTCCAATTACCTGGCTGCTTCTTTTTCCATGTTAGCTCATATCATAACTTTATTACAATAAGGCCGAAAAATGTTGATTTTGGTAGCTGTTACATGTCATAATTATGTTAAAAGTAGGTCTCTGTGACGTATAAAGAAGATATCTTGAAATATGGAAACTCCTGACTGGCTGAGGCCTATTGCTGAATCCAGAAATTCTGGAAAAGGGGGGCCAGTTTGAGGTCAGGGAAGGGGCCAACAGCCGCAATTAAAACACTCATTTATCAAATATTGTGTATTTTTTTGGACTCAAAAGGGAGGGGGCCAGGGGCCCCTTTTAATTCCGCCAGTGGGCTCATGACTAGAACATACTAGACCTACATTCATCAAATCGGGCCTGGGGGCATACAACTTATATTAGACAAGCTCACCTTTGATCTCAGTCTTGCTTTTCCAATATATATTCTTTAAGTGAGACTGGGATAAAAAGTTAGCCCGTCTAAGTTTTATGTTAACCAGGCCTAGTCAATTAATACTGTTTCTTACGTTGAAATGTTTAATATTGAAAGTATCTCATCTAACATCTTTGCTAGCCAAGGGTTTCCGATCCGATACCTACTTTACAACCATTGGCAGATTTGGCCGAAAATTTTAGAACTCGCGCAAACGAATTTGATTGGCTGCGAAGTCCGAGTCTTCACAAGGTTTTTACTAATCGACGATTATCGGCTGAATTAAAGTCTGTTCATGTTTTATGCACAAAATAAAAGGAATATTTACAATGGATGAAAGTTAGGACGTGATCTATGCTTAAAAAACAAGGGATTTATTAATTTGATTTTTTTCTTTTAATTATATATGTTTTCAAGAATTATTGAAAGGACCAAATAAGTCCGTGTTCCACATTTTAGATGCATCAATTTAAGCCAATCAAATGTCACGGCTCATTGATAATAATTGATACGGCAACAAGTAGAAAGTAGCGTCAAACTCTTGACTAAAAATCCAAGAAGAACGATACTTTCTTCCACTTTTGAGGTGTGCCCACTGCCCACAGCTGTATGAAGTTATTTGGAATATATTCCACATGGAGGTCGCCATATTGTTTCAAACGTCATATTGATCTTCATATGTTACAGCTATTTTCATCAGACAAATATTAAAGAGCTTCAAGGGACTTTACGGCGATAGGCGGCGCAATCAAAGTTCCCGTTTGATAGGACTAAATCTGCCAAGGGTTGTAGAGTAGGTATCGGATCGGAATCCCTTGGCTAGCGAAGATGCTCATCTAAATAACAGTGAACTTTAATCATGGCGAAGTTTACATTACAAAGATGAAATTATAATATCCCCAAAACCTCATGAATATTGGAGTATCCTTTGAAAAAAATGTTGAATTGAAAAAAAACACACATTATTTCTCAAAATATTCTTTACAGCTATGTATGATATATATATATTTCTTTTGTGTTCTCTCATACATGAAGCCTCCGTCTAACAGTACTTTCAGTACTTTGATTATTTACTGGATCTTATTCTGGATGTTCATGTTAAGCAATGGATCAACACATTATAAATAAATCTCTTTTTTCTTGTAGACTACGAACATGTAGAGACATATAATATACTCAAAAATATATAAATATAGTAAAATGAAACGCTTTTGAGATAAATATAAGAATAACTTTATAGATATCTAAGAGAAAAAAGAATAGCTCGTGGCTCGATGGGAATGGATTGAAACAGATATGGACAAACACTATCGCCCAGCAGAATGCGTGTTTCCTTACACGTCACGTGATGGAATTTTAGTATTCACAGAGTTACCTGGGTATAGAAATCACGTGGTTAATTATAATATTCAACAGGTAACAACGTGGTCAAAATGGCCTGTTTACTTTAGAGAAAGTGAACAAACGAAGAAACAGTTTTTTCTCTTTTTAACCATGAGCACATGTTTGTCTATTGATCTCCTTTAAATATGAGGTAATATATATAAATATACAACTACCATAAAAAGGAGAACAATAGACAAACATGCGTTGACTATGTGTCAAGCCTGTAAAAAGGTGGGCGTACTCATTAGCCTATGGAGATTCCAGAATATGCGATGACCCCTCCCAATACGAACTTTTAATTAACGTAATTACACAAAATTGCAGTCAAGACATTGGCCATTTCTACCATTAAAAGAAAAATGCCCATTTTTTAAAATTAATTATATGTCGCAATATCTAAGATTCCTTAAGGTTCATAAACCCTCTGCTCACTCATATGAAATTTTTCTTTAACTTTTATGATTTTCCAAAGGAAGTGTATATGCTGAATAAAATTCATACAATTAAAGCATGGCTTGTGGGGCAAAATTTGACAAAATATTCACGTAAACTTGACAAATTTATAAAGGAATAATAGACATCTGTGTCATTAAGAGTTAACTCTCTTATCAGAGTATCATTGTACCTTTCCTGCAGTCATCCTTTACTAAATAGCTTCAACGTTAATCATATAAAGATTTACTGATTTAAAAAAAATCTTTATTTTAAGGTGAAATTAATGTTCTTTTTATTTGAAAACAGCTGATTTCTGTTTATCCTACCTCCACATGCTATACACTTTCGTGAATATTTTATCTTATTCATAAACAGTCTCACTTAATTTTACCAGAGCTACTTCTAACTTCTCAAGCATAATATTCTTTTAATTTAAATCGATAAATAAAAAGTTCCAAATTTACACACTTGAAAGATGACCTTGTTATAAAGCATACATCCATTTCTATTTGTTTTTTCTGTGATAACTCTTTGAAAGCTAGTGGAGTTGATTTAAGGAATAACTGTCTTATTTTTCGATTTAATGATGTGATCAATCGATTGGCCATGAATTGCGTCGGCGTTTATGCATAAAAATATCACGCAAGCCAATCGATTGATTATCGTAATGAAATTGAAAAAAATCTGACAGTTATTCCTTATATTTACATGCTTTGTTTCCGCCAATCCACGTGCCCCAAGCCCTGCTTCTGTCTAGCTATTTGTCCCACCCTGCACGTGATATTTTTAACCGCGCCAAAACATAGATTAGGAAATAAGGTACATTTACAATTTGTAATTTTATATAGGATAAAGACATTGGAAATGTAAATATTTCTTGATAATTCTACCGGAATGCAAATTAGGCAAATCAATAGGTCAGGAGCTAAGGAGGCCTAGTATGCAAGTAAATCTCGTGCACGTCAGTCTTTGTGTCTGATGCTAAGGGGACCAAATATGCATGTAAATCTCATGCTACTGTATCTGTGTTTGACGTCAGTGGGTGAGGATTATTGAAATTGATATTGTGATATTGGAGTCCTCGCGTAAATTAAATCTATCAGTCTACATTTTTAAAATCTAAATCTACAAATCTTGTTTACAATGAAATGGAAATATAAGGAATCGCTGTCGAGTTGTATAGTATGCCAGGGACATCAACGATAGTAGGAAATATGGAATAAATTTATGCATAGTAGCCTTCGCCTGTTCTGCAAATTATCCCACGTATGCCCTGACATATTGTACTAACTATACATTGGTTTCTTAATAAGCTCGCGACGAAAATTAGTTTAAAAGTTTATATATTTAGAAGAAGCTCGAAATGATTCTCGTTAAAATTGTTGCGTTAATTGTATTTTATTTTCTAGAAACATCAAGTCAGCAACGTGAAAAGTACTGTAATTATCAACTTAATCGTAAAGCAAACAACACGAACGGTTGCACAGCACTTCAACACTGTAATAACGTTAACAAATTTGATGAGAGAACTGGTGATTGTACTGGACAGAATAATCAATGTAAGAAAGGCTGGATGGGACCAGGATGTCAATACGGTAAAGTATAGTGATTCGGCGAATTTTATTTTAATTAATATAAAAGTGAACACATATTTATTTCGTTTCACTTGCAGTCTAGATAATGCATGGCACCTCACTTAGCAGACCTATTTTTCTATTCATATGAAGCGGAATTTTTTTTCCAAAATCTTATACGTGAAAAGAAGAAAACACTTGCTATGGCCCTCGACTCCACAATTAGATATATATCGAAGACGTATTGTCAACTAAAAATAGCAATTTCCATTCTTATGTCGATACGATATATCCTGGTGAGCTTTAGATGAAAGATACCACAGAGTTTGTCTTATCAGTTTCAAATTTGTATATTTTACTTGAAAAAACGTTCGTGATAATCTAACAACCAAGCTGTATGATAAAGGTGATGATTTTAACTTTACAATCGCCAACTTCCCTTACTGATGCAGCAATATACCTTCAGCACCTGCATACGAGGGAGTTTATATCTCATTTGATTCGATACGTACGGAAGAGCATGCTCTACGTATGAACACTTTCTGAAACGAAGTAAGTAATTGACAAACAAATTGATGAAACAAAAATATCAGCTGTCTCGTTTAAAGTCACAATTTCGTAAGTTCTATGGTTGATACAATGACAATGTCAACAAATACAATTTATCATTTCGTGAAATGCTGACTGTCGTTTGTTTTACTAGTTGTTAGTCCGTTATTTATACACTGAATTGACTACGGATTTTCCCGATTATGGCATGGAGCACACGGTGGGTGTGACCGGCAGGGGATGCTCACTCCTCCATTTCACCTGATCCCACCTCTGATGTTTTGGAGGTCCTTGTTTGCTCTGCTCCTATTTTTGTTATTTGATGGACTTCTGATCTTGAATACGGTTTGTTGTCTCCGTATGTTTCATTCTAAATCTTTTCTTGCAAAATCCGTAATAAGAAATTTAAAAAAATCATGTCTACCCTAAATGAAATTTGTTTCATTTCATCACATTTTTTGCAAAAATGAGCGATATAGAGCAATTATATTAAGGGGGGACCTATGTCGTTCGACGTCAAAGCAGCTTTATGTGACGTCACAATAGCGACGTTTGTTTTTTTCCCGCTGACTTTTGCAACTGTGATTATAGGCATAACATTGTTATTAATCAAAAACGTACACATTTTACAATAAGAATTTTTTTTTCATCATTTAAAACAGTTTTATTTGATTTATGGAGTTTGTTAATATCTCTTCCTTTGGTTGATAATTCATAGCAATTTCAGTTGTGAAGAAATACCTCTATGATATGCTGGTATAAAAATGAAAAAAATATAAGATAAAATTCAGCAAAGACAGCGGCTTAAATAAGGGAAATATGTTTAATTTTATGATTACCATTAATTGTATTTTCTGGATAAAACTAAGAAAAATAAAGAAATGTACTTGGACCTATATTTACTTATTGATTTATAGTGTATGTAGATTTTATTGTATAAAGTCATTCCTATTAGGTGGTGGTTGTTGACGGGGGGGGGGGGGGGGGGCAGAATGATTAGAATGAAGAAAAAAAGAGTATATCTGTTTAAAATTTTAAAATATTTCTTATCAAAACAAAATACTCGTTTTTTGCAAAATAGTTTTATATTCAGATGTTTGTCAGTGCTAACTTACCTTTTATTTTTTTAGTGCATAAAGGTCAATATTTATGACAAAAAAGTACGAAAATAAAAGAAAACGTTATATTTCTCGTTTATTTTATCATAAAGGTATACTTTTTTCCTTGTTAAAATAAAGGGAGGGGTCATTTCTTTCAAAAAATATGAATTACCACATTTTCACACAAAGACTTTTTAAGATATTACCTGTTATGCATGTCGGAATTGTAAAAAATACGACAAGAAAAACGGGGTGATACTTACATTGTGCTCCTGTATAATTTTTCATGCGAGATGAATTACAATGAATTTGCCTTCATTTTAAAGATACAAGTCATATAAATTAAATACATGTTGATTTCGAATGTGATTTGACATTTTTGGTTCTTTTTAGCGCATAATTTGGAGTAGAACAATAACGTCTGAAAATAATCTATTTTTAGTATTTCACACTGTTTTTGCACGTGCTCCTGTGTAAAAATAAGCATATAAAGGTATTGTTTTTAATACCTAAAAATTAAGATCAAGTGGTCAGGAAAGAAATGTCACAGTTTTGAAAATTTCACACAAAGACTTTTCGGACATACATGTAGGTCCCCCCTTAAAACAAAGTATATTTTAGAAGTATTATAAAGTAGTTAATAAAGTAATCAAGTTCAATGAAATTTGGTTCCCTGGATGTGTACAAAAACAAATTACATAATGATTGAATTAAATCAGTTAATTACCGTGTAGCTGTAGATCTGCAGCTCTTTGGTAAGGAAAATATGAGATGGCGACCCAAAGAGCTACAGTGCCCCCCTCCCCACCCCCTTTTCGATTAAAGTTCTCTGTATCTCGATTTTTTTTGCGGATATCTTTAAATGTTACATTTTCTTATGCAAATTTCCACCTTGTACACTCATATATTAACAGGACGTATATCAGTATAAGCAATACCGCGGGTATGCATGCATATGCGATGCGCTAATATGTTCTTTGTCTTGATTATTCAGTCAATCTTGCTACCAACCCTCGGAACAGTGATGCTGTTTTTGATGGAGACTTAAACAATGGCCGTGACATACCATTGGCAAATGTTCTTCTAAACGGAATATTCACAGTAACAGCAGTCAACATTTATGGTATTTTTTCTTCATTGCTCTGAAAAAGGAGTTTTCATTTTTATTTATGCAAACTTCCAGACATAAGGTACATGTACATAATTTTATCAAAAATTCAAATGTTTCTTTTTAAATACCGTAAATCTGGAAATTTTTGCTGTAGATAAATTTTTAGCAAAGGATCACTTCATTATAAATAGGGATCTGACCTATAGGACCGGGCTTGGTTTTATTCTCTACAAAAAGCTTGTCGATTTCCGTTCTGATTAATGACATTAGGCTGAATACATATAACAATTTGTTTTTCCTAAATCTTTATTTCAGTGAGTAGAGATAGGAGGAACCCTTTTTATTGATTTTCTGAGTTTGTTATCTCCAAATGTAATAATTGATATGTCTTTACTTCTCATTGTGCATAAAGTAATGTCTACTGCCTCTGAAATTCTATTCTTAATGTCTAGGCTATTTATCCGTGGATATAATAAAAACTTGTCTTTAATGTGTGCAAATTATAAAGGCCTACATGAAATCCAAGTGAGTGCATTTACTGAAATATGAAGCCAAAATCAATGTGATTAAATTCTAAGGGATATATACAATTGAAATTCATCGCAGCTCAATGCTGCCAGGAATACCTGTATTGAGTAACACATAATGAGTTATTCTTGTCCTCGGAGAAAGTGTGCTTATACTGAGGTTCGTTCCACCTGACTGACAACTGTACATTGGATTGTTACGATTTGATATCTTTTTAGTGTTTCTTATATCAAGAATGGGAATGCATAAGGGATAAACAATCGAAGGAAAAATACACAAGTCTATAATAAAATTTAAAATAGTCTTTAGAAAGGCGAATTTAAAAACTGGAAAAGTGTTGTACCAGGTGGATTCGAACCCCCGACTTTAAAAAGAGAGTATCCAAGGTGTAAAAGTCAGCGCATATATCAATTGAGCTAGTCTGACTATAAGAATGACTGGCATAAATTTAGAGAAGATTTTGAAAATCTGGTTTCCTTCTTTCGGGCCTTTCGTTCACATAAAAACGAACGAAAGGCCCAAGTGAGTGTTTCTAATTAACGTTTGTCTGTCGAGCGCTTGTCTGTTGACAGCCTACAAGACATATGGTGGCTAAGGGCAATAACTCTTAGGCAAAATACGTTATAGGAAAAGGGTCTATTATGACAATTAAGTTTCGTCAAGATTGACATGGCCATCTTTGCTAAATTCTGCTGACAGCATTATAGGTCGAACAATAGCAATGATATCCCAGACCTCGTCCAGGATGAAAAAAAATGATTTCTTTTACAAAAATGTCGTGATAAGTTGGGAACACATAATATTAATGTAAAGTGAAATATATTCTAAATTTAGTTTTATTATATTTTTCATGAAACTATGCGGAAACCTTGCTGAAACTTGGCGTTGAAGTTTCCTGTATGGTTTCCGCAATGCGGAAACTATATAATAGTTTCAGCAAGTTTCATGAGGGTTTCCGTATACTGAAACCATTAGGTTTGTTTCCTAATAGTTTCCGCAAAACGGAAACCAATGTAAAATTTAATGAAACGTCAATTTAACGATACGTTTTAGTTTCAGTAGGTTTCAGTTTCCGGAAACTATTAATTTCGATTCCATATGGTTTCCGCATGCTGAAACCGTACTGAAACTTTTTCTATTTTTTTTTTTCAAAAGGGTAGAAAAATCAACTCATGCATATGATCTTTTTACTATTGATTTCGATTCCATATGGTTTCCGCATGCTGAAACCGAACTGAAACTTTTTCTCTATAATTTTTTTTCAAAAGGGTAGAAAAATCAACTCATATCATCCTTATATTTATTTACACATTTAAAAAAAAATGATTTTATTTTTAAATATCTAATAGTTCATATTCAGATTTTGAGATGTGCCTGCTCTGTGTAAACTTACACATACCGATATTGATATCAATGATAAGCATATTATACAAGATCCTTGCTTCATATTAAATGTATAAAAATTGTTTTTTTTTCATATTGTGTCGGAATTCAAAAATATTATTTTTAAACAAAATCGATTCCTCTCACAAGGATTTTCTACATTACCCAACTCAATACTCCCCCTCGGGAATTGATTATTTTGAAAACATACATCATTTTCACAAAACTACGATTACGTTTAATGTAAAGTTGTTTAAAAAGAAAATTAGTGTGTCTTCATGGTGCATGAAATACAGATAATTACGAGAGTGAACATAATCTGAGATAGAAAGGTTTGCATTTATATTCTTTATACATGTTTCTATCTATATATTCCTTAATGGATATCATTTCAATAATTTCAATTTGTTAATTAACAATACATATTGACTAGGAAGCCTTTTTTTACTATTCATATATATATAGTTCAATAGTTACATGTACTAGTTATTTTTATAATAACTTTGATTTAATATCTACATATATGTATTTTTATTTCCGTCTTCGTGAAAACATTTTATTCGTAAGCCGCAGTTTTACAGCATTAAAAATATTACAAGAAAACATGTCCTGAAAATTTGATGTCATGGTTCCAAGGATTTGCAGCATTTTATGTCAATCTAATTAAAATTAAATCTTCCATTTGTTCCCCAAATGTTTATTTACACGAGGAACTCTTATATGTAAAAAGTCTGCTTTTGTGAAACAATACCCTGGGAGCGAATGGAAAATCTCAAAATTTTAATTAGATTGTATATTATGTGTAGGCTTTTTTTTTTTTTTTAATTTTGTTTTATTTCATATATCTTGATTCGTGATGTTAATTAATGCAAGATCACTGAAAACACGGTATAGTTTTTAGTAATATGTTCAATTATATTCGTATTGAGATGTAATTGTGCTAAATGTGTGATTTAGAACTTAGTTTTTTTAAAAATAAATTTAAAGTAGTCTGTAAGTTGATCAAATTTTCAATTCTTTACATTGAACCCCACTCGCGGGCACCTGTCCTCACGTGCCACAGGTGGGGAGACACGTGTTGCGAAGACACCTGCTACCGTGTTGGTGTATTTTTTGTATATTCTGTGTGGATTGAGAGGTTTTTCTACCTTAGAGGAACAATGGACTGTGACCAGGCGTAATATATACACGCAGTACATGGTATACACAACTAGCCTTTTCTAATGACACCAAGGTTTCTGAACATTCAAAATTAAAAATAAATCACACTATATAAAACTTCACCTAAAATCAAACATGTCATATGTATAATGTGTTATGTAAAATATTTCATAGAATGTTTCATATTTAGCATAAGAAGTTTTTATTTTATGTGTTGGTGATTAAAAGAAAATAGACAAACCTCTTAAATATTTATCTATCAATTTAATATAATAAAATTAATCTATTGGTAAGGAGAATATTTGCTATAGCTAGTTCAACAGACTATTTCAAAAATTTCAATACTATTTTACAATTTCTCCACAAAAAAAATCGGCAATCACAAAAAGAAATCGACAATTAATGGTATTCCTTGTTTGCCACCATTGTAAACTTCAAATATTGAAAATATTTAGAGGTCAATAAAACGCAACCTACTGAAAACTAAGTCTATTTTATTTCATAACTTTTTTCTATAGGTTATTTCTAAAACAACGTTTTATTTCTAATTTAGAGTCCAAAATAGAAAAGTGTGAGATTATTACAATAATAAGGAAAAGATAAGTCAATCAATAGCAAAACAATTATTAAAAGCAATTAAAAATCCTGTATTATAAAGGAATAAAGAAGAATTTACATTTGACATGTGTAAAGGACTATGACCACTTCTATTACATGATATCATTTATATAAATTTGCCTGCAAAATTAAGAGTTTATATCTTCTGTATTGAGTGACCAATATTTTTTGGTCCATCATCTAAAGCTGAGAAGTATGGAGATTTACTATTAATAAACTGAAATATTTTTTTTTTTGGGGGGGGGGGCATGTTTGACGATCATATTTTTTTTTACATGACAATGTTATAAAAACAAAATGAATTTTACATCTACATAATCGATCTTCAGGAGAAATATTGGTAAATCTCCCCACTTCAATTTGTAAGCTGTGACAGGAAATTCCTAGATAACAATAGACTTGTACATTCATGTTGATATTTTCTGAGTAGAAAATTTTCAACAATTGATGAATAATTCTTATAACCCCAATTTTGCTTTTGAGTTGCACATATGTGGTTAATATGCCATCAGCATAACTTTGTTGACTTGTATACCATTTTCTTTTTTCTTTTCTTTCTTTTTTTTTTTAACACAATAATCGAAGTACATGTGTACATGTGACTTTAAATCATTCTATTTGAAAACATTAGGACAGTCGGAGTCCGTTTCAACAATTACCATAATCATGTAATAAAGGTCCGAAATTCGCTTTTTATCCCCTTCGATTCCATGATCAATTTTATTTTATCGTTCAAAACTGTTCATTCTGTTGCCATAGCAGAAGGATAAAACGTACGCTGAACTAGGACCTTAGGTCCCCCGCGCAGTTCACGTCTATCGGGTCTCCGCTACAAAATGTAGTGCGTTGCATATACGTAAAGTGAAAATAGAATAAATCGTAATACTGTGAAGCCTTTTCAGTGTTTAAAAAAACCCCGAAAATTATTTTTGTCAAGGGAAGAACCATCTGTGATGGATATTAGAAAACAAAGAGGGGGAGGGGGGTTGCTGAGCAACATTAACTGCAATATTATAAGATATATGATATATTAGAGTTTAACATTTATGGTTTATGTTGGGTGACCTGTGGTCTCCCCTTTGATTTTATTATTCCTTGTATGGTTATAGTACCTATATAACACAGTGCCAAACCTCTGATCTCCTTACTAATAGTAAGCGACTCAGAGTAAACGACGTACACCAGTCTCTGCATTCGCAGATCTCTAACAAGCAGGGGGCGGGGGGGGGGGTGGTGGTAAAGATTTTGCCCCCTAGCACCCCCTTTTCATTTCGCTCGGACTTTTCACCAATCCTTTAACATAATGGAATAATTTTTTGTTAATAAATTATTTAATGTCTCTTTTGTCTTCCTTATCAGGTCATGCTTTAATAGGTGACCTCATCACTTTAACACTCTTTGCCGGAAATCCCTGATTTTTATTTATCTTACAAAGAAGATGTACACCCTGTATTACAAAGTTTGGGACTGCTTGGAGTTCTCCTCCCCTTTCCCTGGAATTAACACATCAAATTCATAAACCCATCAAACAACAAAAAAAGGAAATAAAATTTAAAAAATGCACCAATCGTTATTTAACTTTGGGATACATATACTGTATTTGAAGACAAGCAAGTTGACTAATCCTCAAATTCCAATTACATACATGTACACTTAGAGAATTCGGAGAAGCACTTTTTCCTCGGTCAAAAAATTAGGATCACAATTCTTATTTTGAGAGGATTTGAAAAATAATTCTACACATACCATGATTTTAAATTATTGCCTACTTACAACTTTCAATAACATCGTAATAATGTACAATATAAGATTACCTATGTCTCATTCATATACTACAATTTGTGAAGTATGAAATTCTTATTGATTGACAATATAAGACTTCCGCTTGTTTCCATAATCTTTATGCGAATACCAGGGGTAATAAAAATTTAATAAGACCAGAGGTCACTTTATATCGTACATCTTTAGGGTGACCATAGGTCATCTTATACTGTATATCAAAAGGGAGACCAGAAGTCATCTTCTGTTCTACATCATATGGGGGACCAGAGACCACCTTATTTTGTACATCAGTAGGGGGACCAGAGGTAACCTTATATTGTATATCAGTAGGGGGACCATAGGATACCTTATATTGTACATCAGTAGGGGGACCAGGGATCACATTATATTGTACATCAGTAGGGGAACCAGAGGCCACCTTATTTTGTACATCAGTAGGGGGATCAGAGGTAACCTTATACTGTATATCAGTAGGGGGACCATAGGATACCTTATATTGTACATCAGTAGGGGGGCCAGAGGACACCCAATATAAAACTTTAGATCAATAGGGGGACCAGAGGTAACCTTATATTGTATATCAGTAGGGGGACCAGAAGTACCCTTATATTGTACATCATTAGGGGGACCAGAGGACACCATATATCGTTCATTGGTAGGGGGACTAGGGGTCACCTTATATTGTACATCAGTAGGGGACCTAGAGGACATCTTATATTTTACATCAGTAGGGGACTTCAGTAGGTGGACCAGAGGTCACCTTATATTGTAAATCAGTAGTGGACCTGTGGTCACCTTGTATTGAACATCAGTAGGGGACCTGAGAACACTTAATATTACACTTTACATCAATAGGGGGACCAGAGGAAACCCTGTATTGTACATCAGTAGTGGGACCAGAGGGCACCTTATATTGTACATCAGTAGGGCGACCAGAGGTCACCTTATATTGTACATCAGTAGTGGGACCAGAGGACACTCAATATTACACATTAGATCAATAGGGGGACCAGAGGGCACCTTTTATTGTACAACAGTAGGGGACATCAGTAGGGGGACTAGAGTTCACCTTATATTGAATATCAATAGGGGGACCAGAAGTAACCTTATATTGTACATCAGTAGGGGGACCAGAGGACACCATATATCATACATTGCTAGGGGGACTAGGGGTCACCTTATATTGTACATCAGTAGGGGGACATCAGTAGGGGACCTAGAGGACACCTTATATTTAACATCAGTAGGGGACCTGTGCTCACCTTATATTGAACATCAGTAGGGGACAAGAGGACACTTAATATTACACTTTTCATCAATAGGGGGACCAGAGGTAACCCTGTATTGTACATCAGTACGGGAACCAGAGGTCACCTTATATTGTATATCAGTAGGGGTACCAGAGGACACTTAATATTACACTTTACATCTATAGGGGGACCAGAGGTAACCCTGTATTGTACATAAATAGGGGGACCAGAGGTCACCTTATATTGTACATCAGTAGGGGGATACCAGAGGACACTCAATATTACACATGAGATCAATAGGGGGACCAGAGGGCACCTTATATTGTACATCAGTAGGGGACATCACTAGGGGGACTAGAGGTCACCTTATATTGTATATCAATAGGGGACCAGAGGTAACCTTATATTGTACATCAGTAGGGGAACCAGAGGACACCATATATCGTACATTGGTAGGGGGACTATGGGTCACCTTATATTGTACATCAGTAGGGGGACATCAGAAGGGGACCTAGGGGACACCTTATATTTAACATCAGTAGGGGACTTCAGTAGGGGGACCAGAGGTCACTTTATATTGTACATCAGTAGGAGACCTGTGGTCACCTTATATTGAACATCAGTAGGGGACCTGAGGACACTTAATATTACACTTTACATCAATAGGGGGACCAGAGGTAACCTTATATTGTACATCAGTAGGGGGACTAGAGGACACCTTATAATGTACATCAGTAGTGGGAGCAGAGGACACCTTATATTGTACATCAGTAGGGGCACCAGAGGGCACCTTATATTGTACATTAGTAGAGGGACCAGAGGTTACCTTATATTATACATCATATTGGGGACAAGAGGACACCTTTTATTGTACATCAGTAGGGGGACCAGGGCTCACCTTATATTGTACATCAGTAGGGGGACCAGAGGTCACTTTACATTGTACAAAAGTACGGGGAAAGAGCCTTCAGTTCAGTTTTAACGTTCGTTACTAGGTCGATCAGAGGTAAACTAATATTGTACATCAATAAGTTGACCAATGGTCACCTTATATGTTATTTGATTATGGAGACTAATGGTCATCCTTATATTGTACAACAGAAAGGGGGCCATAGGTCAACTTATACTGTACAAGAGCAAACGTCAGATTATATATTGTACATCATAAGGGGAAACGGAGGTCACCTTATACATCAATAAGGGGTCAGAGGTCACCCTATGTTGTAGATCATTATGAGGACCTTAGGTAACATCAGTAGGGGACCAGAGGTCACCTTGTATTGTACATAAATGGGGAGACCAGTGGTCCCCTTTGTTGTACATTTTTAAAGAAATCAGACATAAAAAAATTATATGAATGAGAGATGAAGCATCAACGATTCTAGACCCGTCGTAACCAACAGAAACCTAAAAAGAAAACAAGGGCGGACCAGAGGGTACAGATAAAATGCATATTAACGAGATGCTAGAGGTTCACTTAAGAACACGACAAGAGGTCTATGGATCTTATAGGTCATCTGAACATCTTGTAAAACTTTAAAACTTTCATTTCAAATAAGCGGTAATAATAAGCTATAATTAGTAGTGCTCATTGACCACAAAAACCCTCATCCTGAGGTCATACGTCTCACAGTTTTGAAAAAAATGACCATTGTTCATGAAAAAAAAAATTGGTTTATACCAAAGAACAAATTTCAAAGCATTAATACAATTACAGTATTGTCTACAAATAACATGGTGCCCATGAGCCATGGGCCTTGAAATTTATAATTCTGGAAGAAGCTCCCTTGCTTGTCATAACTATATGTAGTTAGTTTAATTAATAACCAGGAGCAGAGAGGAAGATTTTTTTAACGAATTAAGGAGGCTGGGGGTCAACAAATTAACCACAAATTAACCATCAGTTTTAACTTATTTTTTCAGATACGGTATCATAAGCTGTCAACTATCATTTGGGAAAGAAAAAGTTCATACATTTTAGTTTTAAAATTTGATCATTTTTGTATATCTTTATATGGAGCTCTTCTTTTAAAGGAGATCAAAATAGTCTGAAAATGGCTGCCACCCCTCAGCCTCTTTAATGAATTTAAACTTAACAGTTTATATAGCCCCACCGTAACACCGGAACCCCTGACCTTTGGGTCACGAATTTCAAAACTTTGGAGAGAATACCCTTCCTCATCACAACTTTGCATGTAGTTAGTTTGTTTGATATCCAGGGGCAGAGGGAAATATTTTCAAAGAATAAATGCATTTCATAATTATTGTTATTGTCGTTATGGGTATTTCCTGTGTGAACAGAGTGGTGGATCTGTGTGGTTTTTATGTCACGTGACATGGTCATATAAATAGCAGGTGCGTGCTTAAAAAGTTACTCTACCGCTCGTACAGAACGTGTAAGGAATGGAAACCAGTAAATTAGGCACACACGCATACATGTATGTATATAAGTATTATTTAATGTGTAAAAATAACGTGTGTTGAAATGAATACAAATGTGTTAAATTTGTAATAAACGTTCTAACGAGCAGAATTCCATACATGTGAGTTGATTATTCTTTCAATACAGAATAAAAAGTATAATTAATTTATATTCGGACAAACGAAGTGAGGGAGAATATAAATTAATATAAATTTTATAGCCCTGTCCTAACCCCAGGGCCCCTGACCCTGAGACAATGAATTTCACAATTTTGGTATGGAGTCAATGCTTATAATAATTATGCCAACAGTTCGACGGCTTGATGTTAATGAGTAAAGAAGATTTTTAAAGATTTCATCAATTGTAGTAATTTCGCTCAAACTTTCTTGCCTTAGGGGGTGGAGGGCAGGGACCATGAATTAATATATCTCCCCTTCACCCATAGATGCTTTATGCCAAAATTGGTTGTAAATGGTTGAGGGATTACAGAGAAAAGCTGAAAATGTTCGAATGTTAACGCACAATGCACAGCGCACGACGCCAGAAAAAAACTGATAGCAATAAGTCACATGCGTTGATTCAGGTGTCCAAATAAGGAGTCCTTTGGTCTCAATATTTATGTAAAATATTAGATGTCTCTGGTCTCCCTGTCGACTTACAATATAATATTATAAGATGACCTAAATACAATATAATATTATAAGATGACCTCTGGCTTCTTATTGATGTAAAATATAAAGTGTCTTCCGGTTTCTTCATTGTCGTTCAAAATAACGTTATCATTAGTTTTAATGATGTACAATATAATGTGATCTCTTGTCCCCCTACTGATGTACAAATTACGAGGGCTGTTCAATAAATAATGTCCTGAACTGTATGACATACAATACTAAGCTTGAATTTTTCGCATTATTGCATCTTTAATGAATTTATAACAATTAATGTGACTACTTTTCATCACATACTTTAACTGTGAGTAGCTGGAAAACAAGGGTATTCGAGACACTGCATTAAAAATGAATTGTAAAGAATCAGTAAATTAAAGTAAAATTAAACCGTCCATTAAAGCTGCTGTAAAACTTGTTAATCCCAAAGAAATACTCACTGAAATATGTAAAAATTTACTGCAATCAGTATTTGTTTTATAGACAATTGAGCATGTGGATTTCACTGATAAAAATATATATAATGGGCATCAAAAATGGATACCGTACTTGCAAACAAAAATTAAACAAATAATGTACTGTTTGCCAAATTTTAACAAATAATCACTAATGGTGTATGATTGACTATACGACACATAGCAAAGAATGGAGGCGTACAAGGCGAGGACAATCCCCCGCTCTGAAAAAAGATATTTTTCAATTCGAAAAGTAATATTTTTTTCAAAATGTTATGGTTTATATCATCTTTTACATATCAATCTCTGTATTTCATTGGTTTAATAATTTATGAATAATTTATTTTTTATTCATGTTTTTATGACATTTGAAAACAAAAAAAAAAGGAAGAAGAAAAAGCTTCATGTATGATTCGAACTCTCTTCATAACTCAGGTTTAGTCCAAGACCAACCGCTTTAACCACTACGCTACGAAGTATATGCACTATTGACGTCTTTCAGTGTGATTTAAATGGACGGGTTTGTTGAAGCAGAAATTTTTTTCAGAAAAGTTCGATTTTCATATAGAATGGGTTCAGATTCCATTTTTTGGATAAATGAAATAGATTTCACATTTACATTTCCATCATTTAGGCGTTCACGAAGAATGGAGACTTGACCTATTCATGTTCAAATTTCGTTTTTTATAGCTCTATTAAACCGATTTTCCACTAAATATACTTAACTGTCAACTTTGAAATAAATATTATCAAATGATAAGTCGTTCAGTAAAATAAAAGATAAAATATTTTGAGGATGACATTACTGAGAACATGATTTTAGAAAAATTAGCTTTTTTGTGGATTTTGAAAATTGAAAAGCATTTTGTCTCAGAGTAGGGGATTGTATACGCCTTATACGCCCTCTTTCAAAATAGATATCATTTCGGGAGTAGTTCACACTGTTTTAAAAACGTTTGACAAAAAAAAGCTTAGTACTCAAAAGTAACCCTTTAAAAAAATGAGTGAAAACGACTGCGTATAAGAATATATGAACAATTATTAAAAATATCAGCAATTGTAGTTATCCACGTTTATTTGAATTTCAAACAGATAATGAAACTTGAATCTATTGCTTAAAACCCCGAAACAAGATTTACAATAAAATGTACTTGACAAAAACAGCAAAGGTCTGAGAAAAGCAGAGAATTGCAAGAGCACAAAGATAGACTTATAGGCAATTTTCTTAAATATTAGTGGTCTTCTTGTTCAAATTCGTATTCGGGGATGCAGTTTAATTTCTGGAGGAATCTAGAAAGCAATTTTATGGCAAAAAATCAAAAGGTTAATGAGAATAAGGAATCCACAACATTAGATTTTTTTTCATGACAGCATCCAAACCCGAAAGCCCTGAAGAGTAAAAGAGTCTTGGGGATAAACAAAAGTTAATGTTCATTCACATTAACAATATTCGCCAGATTTTTCGCCTTTTGACTTGTGTTTTAATGAAAAGATAATTTTAGGTTAAATCATTATAACTAAATTATTGAAAAGCGACTTTTGTTTCTTTCCAAGCACGGAAGACATTTTCTATTAAACGACCCTTGTATAAGGTGACCTACCGATGTACAATATCAGGTGTCCTCTGGTCCCCATAATTATGAACAATATGAGGTGACCTCTAGTCCAGCTACTGATGTACAATATACGGTGACCTCTGGACCCCTACTGATGTGCAATATAAAGTGACCTCTGATCCCCTTACTGACGTACAATATAAGGTGACATCTGGTCCTCCTTCTGATGTACAATATGAGGTGACCTCTAGTCCTCCTACTGATGTATAATATAAGGTGACCTCTGGTCCCCTTACTGGTCTCCTACTGATGTACAATATGAAGTGACCTCTGGTCCCCATACTGGCGTACAATATAAGGTGGCCTCTGGTTTTACTGATTCACAATATAAGGTGACCCCTGGCTGATGTACAATATAAAGTGTCCTCTGATCCCCTTACTGATGTGCAATATTAGGTGACCTCTGGTCCCCCTTCTGATGTTCAATTAAAGGTGACCTCTGGTCCCCCTACTGATATACAATAAAAAGTGGCCTCAGGTCCTCCTACTGATGTACAATATAAGATGTCCTCTGGTCCCCTTCTAATGTACAATATAAAGTGATCTCTGGTCCCCCTGCTGATGTACAATATAAGGTTACCCCTGGTACCCCTGCTGATGATTAATATAACGTGACCTCTCATCCCCTTACTGATGTACAATAAAAGGTGACCTCTAGTCCCCTTTCTGGTGTTAAATATAAGGTGACCTCTGGTCCCCCTTTTGATGTACAATATAAAGTGGTCTCTGGTCCCCCTACTGATGTACAATATAATATGACCTCTGGTACCCCTTCTGATTTTAAATATAAGGTGACCCCTGGTCCCCCGCTGATATACAATATAACGTGGCCTCTGGTTCTCCACTGATGTACAATATAAGGTGACCTCTGTTCCCCCTTCTGATGTTAGATATAAGGTGACCTCTGGTCCCCCTTACTGATGAACAATATAAGGTAGCCTCTGGCCCCCCTACTAATGCACAATATAAGGTGACCTTTGGTCCCCCTTCCGATGTACAATATAAGGTGACCCTTGGTCCCCCTGCCGATGTACAATATAAGGTGAACTCTGGTCATCCTACTGATGTTAAATATAAGGTGACCTCTGGTCCCCCTACTTATGTACAATATAAAGTGACCTCTGGTCCCCCTACTTATGTGCAATATAAGGTGACCTCTGGTCCTTCTGCTGATTTACAATATAAGATGACCTCTGGTCCTACTACTGATGTACAATATAAGGTGTCCTCTGGTCCCCTTATTGCTGTTCAATATAAGGTGACCTCTGGTCCCTCTACTGATGTACAGTACAATATTAGGTGACCACAAGTCTCCGTACTAATGAAAAATATCGGGTGATTGATGTACAATATAAGGTAACCCCTGGTACAACTGCTAATGATCAATATAAAGTGACTCTCATCCCCTTACCGATGTATAATATAAGATGAACTCTAGTCCCCTTTCTGGTGTTAAATATAAGGTGTCCTCTGGTCCTGCTACAGATGTACAGTACAATATTAGGTGACCACAAGTCCCCGGGCAATATAAGGTGACCTCTGGTCATCCTTCTGATGCACAATATAAGGTGACCTCTGGTCACCCTTCTGATGTACAATATAAGGTGACCCTTGGTCCCCCTGCCGCTGTACAATATATGGTGAACTCTGGTCATCATACTGATGTTAAATATAAGGTGACCTCTGGTCCCCCTACTTATGTACAATATAAGGTGACCTCTGGTCCCCCTACTTATGTACAATATAAGGTGACTTCTGGTCCTTCTGCTGATTTACAATATAAGATGACCTCTGGTCCTACTACTGATGTACAATATAAGGTTACCCCTGGTACAACTGCTAATGATCAATATAAAGTGACCTCTCATCCCCTTAATGATGTACAATATAAGGTGACCTCTAGTCCCCTTTCTGGTGTTAAATATAAGGTGACCTCTGGTCCCCCTACTGATATACAATATAAGGTGACCCTAGGTACCCCTGCTGATGCACATATGTGACCTCTGGTCATCCTTCTCATGTTTAATATAAGGTGACCTCTGGTCCCCCCAATATAAAGTGACCTCTGGTCCCCCTACTGATGTTCAATATAAGGTGAACTCTGGTCCTGCTACATATGTACAGTACAATATCAGGTGACCACTAGTCCTCGTACAATATAAGGTGACCTCTGGTCATCTTTCTGATGTTAAATATAAGGTGATCTCTGGTCCCCTACTGATGTACAATATAAGGTGATCCTAGGAACCCCTGCTGATGTACATAAGATGACCTCTGGTCCTACTACTGATGTACTATATAAGGTGACCTCTGGTCCCCCCTACTTATGTACAATATAAAGTGACCTCTGGTCCCCCTACTGATGTTCAATATATAAGGTGAACTCTGTTCCTCCTACTGATGTACAATATAAGGTGACCTCAGGTCCCTCTACTGATGTACAGTACAATATTAGGTGACCACTAGTCCCCGTAACAATGTAAAATATCGGGTGACCTCTAGTCCCCGTACTGATGTACAATATAAGGTGTCCTCTGGTCCCCCTACTGATGTACAATAATAGGTGACCCCTGGTCCCCCTACCGATGTACAATATAAGGTGTCCTCTGGTCCCCCTACAGATGTATAGTATAAGGTGTCCTCTGGTCCCCCTATTGATATACAAGAGAAGAACTCAGGTCCTTCTGCTGATGCACAATATAAGATGACCTCTCGTCCTACTACTAATGTAAAATAAAAGGTGACCTCTGGTCCCGCTACAGATGTACAGTACAATATTAAGTGACCACTAGTCCCCGTACAATATAAAGTGACCTCTGGTCCTTCTGCTGATTTACAATATACGATGACTTCTGGTCCCCCTACTGATGTACAAGATGAGGTGATCTCTGGTCTCTCTACTGATGTACAGTACAATATTAGGTGACCACTAGTCCCCGTATTAATGTAAAATATCGGGTGACCTCTAGTCCCCGTACTGATATACTAAATAAGGTGTCCTCTCGTCCTCTGATGTACAATATAAGGTGACCTCTGTCCCCCTTACTTATGTACAATGTAAGGTGTCCGCTGGTCCCCCCTACAGAAGTATAGTATAAGGTGTCCTCTGCCCCCCCCCCCCCCCCACTGATGCACAATATCAGGTGCCCTCTGGTCTCCCTACTGATGTACAATATAAGGTGTCCTCTGGTCCCTCTACTGATGTACATTACAATATTAGGTGACAACTAGTCCCCGTATTAATGTAAAATATCGGGTGACCTCTAGTCCCCGTACTGATGTACAATATAAGGTGTCCTCTCGTCCCCCTACTGATGTACAGTATAAGGTGACCTGTGCCCCCCTTACTTATGTACAATGTAAGATGTCCGCTGGTCCCCCCTACAGAAGTATAGTATAAGGTGTCCTCTGCCCCCCCCCCCCCCCGATGCACAATATAAGGTGCCCTCTGGTCTCCCTACTGATGTACAATATAAGGTGTCCTCTGGTCCCTCTACTGATGTACAGTACAATATTAGGTTACCTGTAGTCCCCCTACTGATGTACAATATAGGGTGATCTCTGGTCCCCCAAATGATGTACGATATAAAGTATCCCCAAGTCCCCCCTATTATGTGCAATAAAAGATTACATTTGGACCCCTATTGATTTAAAATGTAAGGTGACCTATGATCCCTCTGATGATGTACAATATAAGGTGACTACTGGTCTCCCTAATAATATTAAATATAAGGTGGCCTCTGGTCCCCCTATTGATGTACAATATGAGGTTACCTCTGGTCACCCTTTATTACTTTCACGTTTCTGCTAATATATATATTAGAAAGTTGATCTTTATAAAGTTATAAATATGATTATTTTGGAGCAAGACAAAGAAAATTGTCTATCATATAAAATTCAATTAATATATAAGGTGACCTGAGGTCTCCGTGTTGATATCGATGAATTTACTTTTGTGCCTTTAATGCCTGGAGAGTTCCTAGAATGTTTCATTACTACGCAAAATGACGAACTATTTGCGGGGGACCCCAGGTCCTAGTTGAGCGTACGTTTTATCCTTCTGCGTTGCCATATATATACAAGGACATTTGCATTTAAAACGTAGAAAAAAAATTGCCAAAAGAGAAATGCAAAATTTCCGTAAAGAATTTGAATCACTAGGTGGCGTATCGCGGCAGAATGCTCTCATTGGTTAGGTTTTCAGCGGTAACTGGAAAAACCCGAAACCCCCCGATTTTTGGAGAATACCCATACAGTAGGGGTGAAACCCCAATAAAGTGGTGGAAACCCCATAAAATTGAATGTAATGGGGTACTATAAGGCCTAAGGTGATGTTTAATTGAATGATATTGACATCCGTAAATTTTTATAGCCAATTTTACCTCAGAATCGACGGGTTTCTTCTTGTCTTGATATACTGCACACCACGCCCTATCTAAATTCGCGATCGCTGAAGTCGTTTCGAGTAATCCGTGGAAATAATTACTGTAATCTTGATCAATATGAATATTATATTATGTATGAATATTATTTAAAAAAAAAATATTTGTAAGGAAACCATAAGAATATAAAAGAAGTATGAAATATTTATCATGTTGAAAGAAATTACAGTGCAATTACAGTTTAATTGAACTTTTTTTAATGAATTTAACTAGTCCATTAATCAAGAAATAAAGTCATTTTTATAAATTCCAATCATTTATAATATGTAATTAAATTAAATTAATTAATGAATGAATTTGTTAATGTAATTATTATAATGAAAAACATTACAGTGAAATTTTTAATTGAATGTTGTTTTTTTTTAATGAATTTAACTAGTCCATTAATCAAGGAATAAAGGAATTTTTCTCAATTCCAATCAGTTATAACATGTAATTAAATTAAATTAACTAATAAATGAATTTGTTAATTTAAAAGTGTTTGTTTTGAAATGTTTTCTTCTATGTTTAATAATTAATTTTTAAATTCAGTATTCATTCATTATTATTTTCCAGTTACTAATTTTTTGTTTTAATGTTTTTGGTTCTGTTTTTTTGGGAGAGTGTGTTGGTTTTTTTTCTTTTTTTTTTTTGTTTTGTTTTGTTTTTTATGCAAGTAAATAGAAAAAAATATACTCATTGATATGACAAAGCAACGTGTATCCATTACAATGAAATTATTAGAATCCAGGTCTATGAAATAAAAAAGTCTGATAAAAAATAATAAAAATGTGCATGTTGCATATGTGAATTCTTGTACAGTTGGTATTGTAACATTATCGTGAGAATATTATTCACACCTCAGCTAGCTCTGTTGTTTTGTACTGGGATAGACAGGCACCCCTGTGTGTGTACATGCACTATATACACAGCTGTTGACACCTTTTGTTTAAACACCTGGGTTCCCAGCTAGTCTGACCAACCCCCCTCTGGCAGGGCATGTGTATATACATTGAAACTTTACTATTCTCAATTGTACAGTTATGCTTTACAGAATTTCATTTTAAACACCCAATTTTATGTTAACGCCCCTAAAATCTACCTGATTCAAGATCAATAATTTACCGCCTGTCAATCATTAAAAAAACAATAGCTTCTGATTTGATTGACAGGCCAGCTACTCGTGCTACTTGATAGTCTGAGTTTGTGTCTTTTGAAAACGATTGCCTGGTCACGCGTCAAACACTTTCATGTAGCCGCCTTGTATACACGGGGGTTAAAAAAAAGAATCTTGGTAATTTTTTTTTCAAAAACAATTGAGAGCAGATAATTAAAACATGACTTCATAAAATATTTGCTTTCAATCTCAACGGCTATATTGTATTTTAGGCGATATGTCGTCCAAGATATCTGCTGTAGAATTTAGAGCAGTCCGTGCACAGAAACGCTATTTGCCGATTAAAATTGGAATATGATAAATAAGAAAAGATATATTAGCACAAACGGCATGGATAAAAAATTCCTTTATCCAATGTTTTATCAATGTATATTTGAATACAATCTACACCATGTTCCGTTGTAATTGAAATGTCAGAAACATGCGTTTCGAGATTGTAACTTTTAGTTCGAATTTCCTAACGTCTGTCAATACCCAATATTCGAAGTTAAAAAGTGAATATATAAAGCCAAAGATCAATTCTTAAAAGTATAAAAGAAATCTTGCAAACAGTAAAAATTTTTAAACACACGAACACCCGGAAATGGTGAATATTTTCGACACTATTGTTGGTCAGAACGTAGGCAAAATATATACCTGCGGCACATTGTATATATGTTCACAAAACGGATAGGCCTATGAATGGAACATTTTATCATTTTTTAAAATTTCGATATTTACACAAAATTAATTAAAAAATGTTTGCTTTTTAGTTTTACTCTGTGTTCTTGTCTTTAATTTTATATTTTTTTTTAAATAGAAAAACGATATTTCTTTATAACTTTTTTTCTTCATAAAATATCGCTGAAAGTATAATAAATAAATAAATAAATTTTATATTGAAATATTTCAATTATTTCAAGCAGTTTCACTCCGATTTAGACATGAAACACGGAATGTTGACCCTGATCACCAGACACAGACTTCCTGTGTAATGCTACGTGTATATAGATTTTTGACGTCTTGGGTATTGGGGGTCTCCAGGTAAATAACAGCACTGTTACTTGGACCACTCCCCCTCCTCAGGTAACCGTACGGTAAAAAAATTGGGTCTTTAAGGACGTTAGCACACACATAAGGAAAATATGAATTTTGATAATTTTGATAATTCATGACAAATTAATAAATAAAGACCTTTTAAATTAGTAATAACTGAAAATATTCATAGTTTCCTTATGTTCCCAGCTCTAGCCACGTGGAGGCCTCCTTAAGTGTAGAGCCATGATTTGAATTTTGAAACAAAAATATTAAAACCAAAGGACCGAAAGATGACCGAAAGATAAAAAATAAAAAAAAACTTTAAAAAGATTTTTAAAAAACTTAAAGATACTGGATCATTATTCCTAGTCAATTTTTTGTTCATATATAAAAATATTACAGTCAAATGAAAGTAATATACATGAAATAAAATAACATAATAAAAACTTTAGAGAAAGGAATTTATAATTTAATTAGGAACATTTAAAAAAACAATAAAATTCCTAACCTAACCTAACCTAACACAACACCAAACAGTATTCACTGGTCTGCACCCATCTGGCGGAGGAGGAATACTGCCTGATACTAATCCTACTCTAATTTCTAACCTAACACAACACCAAACATGCAGTATTCACAGGTCTTTCAGTGACAAAGATACTACAACAAAAAGCTTTATTTATAGTCAATCTTTTGGAAGAGCAGTTGAATTTTGTCCAACAAAAGTGTTTCTACAAGTGGGACTGGGAGAAAAAGATATAAATTCATCTTCTGTGTCAGAAATAGTGTTAGGAATCCAAAACATTATTGAAAAACTGTTAAAAAAATATTTATTGGAAGTCTGTTTAGGCAAATGATTTGTGGTACTATGGATCCAGGAAAGTACAATTCTGCGGTTTTTGATATAAATAACACACTCCGGAGGAAATATGGAAATTCTCAGAATGTGATATTTTGGAGATGTAAGGGTTTAACATAGACCTAAAACGAAGGGTTCGTTTTAGGTCTACGGGTTTAATGAATTCGAATAAAAACATTTGGCATGTCAATGGGATTAGTTTGAACAGAGAGGAAATGGAAATTTTTAGTCGACAGATTCAGCTTGCAATGAAATGTAAATTTACATGAAATACCTGTGCTTAGAGATGATCAAATAATTTCAGTTATCTTTCAACCAGTTTAGACAGACATTTTTCATAGTTAAAATTCCATCAAAACTTCAGTTCTTTTATTTTGTTGTGTGATTTTTTTCCCTCTGTTTTTTTTCTTTTATTTCATATTTGTTGTAATTTAAAGACAATTCAAAATGTAAACAACTGATGTAAAATATATATATATTTTTTTTTCTAAGAAAAGAACATAAAAAAGTTATAGATGAATAGTAAAAATACTTTGAAATAAAATATCTATATGTTTGAAAATTGATATTTATTTTAATTTACTATTTATTCAGGTTTCAGTATTTTCATCTTTTGACATTGATTTATTTTTTGTTCTCTTTGTAACATATAAGTAATTAGTATTTTTATTTTTAATTATTATTGTTGCTTTGAACCTTTGAATTTCAAATTTTTATATACCTACATTCAGAATTTGTCTAAAATCTCAAAAATAACTTCAGTATTTTCATATTTTGAATTTTATTTATTTTTTTGTTCTCTTTGTAACAAATAAGTAATGAATTATCTTGTACTATTTTTTTTTTGTTAATGTTGCTTTGAAGATTTTGGATATTTTCATATCTCTAAATTCAGATTTTCTCTAAAATATCCTAAATGAATTTTTTTTTTTAATTATGGCTCTACCCTTACATTTTTTGTTAAATACTTATTACATAATTAATATTTTACTATTATGATTGTAAAACAAATATAATTGTGGAAATTATTATGAATTATTTTAATATTATCTATACAATTATATTGACAAACAGCTCGCTTCGAATTTAGACTCGTAATGGCGCCCGATTTCTGTCGATTCTGAGGTAAAATTAGCTATAAAAATTTACGGATGTCAGTATCATTCATTTAAACATCACCTTAAGCCTTATTGTACCCCATTACGTTCAATTTTATGGGGTTTCCACCACTTTATTGGGGTTTCACCCCTCCTGTATGGGTATTCTCCAAAAATTGGGGGGTTTCGGGTTTCTCCAGTCACCCGGTTTTCAGAGAAGAAAGAAGGACAAAATGGCGAAGAAAACACCAAGAATTTGCTCAAGAAAAACAACAGAGATGAGAAGATCTTTTGAATCTACACAGAAGAAAGGCACCCCAAACGGCAGATTAGATACAGGTAGTTATTTGTTACAGTTCAGAGCACCTTTTATTTTTGTTTTTATCGTCTGAAATCGTAAGAATAATGTTGACATAAAATGGCGCGTTCCAAAAATTCAAAATGACCATTGTACAGTTGTAATTATTGTGAAAAAGCGCCTTGTAAATCATTCTCAGCTTAGGTTGTTATACAGATAATTAACTGCTGTTTAAACGCATGCATGTATTTTGCACCATTGTATTTATCTTTCATGTTTTTCGTATGAATATTAGAATATGCTATTGTATTTTCTGCATCGTCCCGATCATGTAAAATTTACATAATTTTAAAATTACAACGTGTTGTAGTATTCCGGAATTTTAAATGTAGGTTGGTTTTAGAGGATAATATCGTTATGTACTTGTATCCGGTGTTAACTTTTTCATTTGGAAAATCGAAAGATTTGACCCCACGCTTATGTTTTTTCAGAAAATGTGAGCTTTATTGTTCATTATAGCTGCTGGATGTGTTCAATGTTATTCTCAGAAGTAGTTTCTTGAATCGTACATTTATTTTTCGCTGAATTGTTTTTATTATTGATGGAAAACTGTGCTGCACAGCTGAGGAAGGGGTTCAATATATTTTTAACATACACTGTACATGCAATCTAGAATCGTAAATATTAGACATGTAAGAGGGCATCATGATGGGAGAATGCCATCGTGTAGTACTGTATCACTGTGAAGTGCCAATTTGTACATGTTGTAGTCATGAAAGTAAAATTCCTGAGAACTTGCAGATTTTTGGGCTATGAAAGTGACTTGATAATTTTCATAATGCCGCACATTATTCAAGTTGAAGTATTTTATATTCATAGCATACATAAGGATTTTAAAGCAAATGTCAAAAGTGAATAAACTATTTATATACAAAGATACATAAGCGTCTTTTCGTACAAGGCATAATTATGATGAATTAAACTTTAAAAAATGATATTTATTTTAAATTAAATTTTAATTTCACGTTGACACATATGCATGTTTTGATCTATATGAAATAAATAAGACTATTTAAGCAACCTAAAACTTGATTTAGTGTGCATGGTTTAATTTTTCATTAGAAATACTTATGTTATTTTTGTACCTTGGGCTTCAAATATTAAATGTGGTGCTGCACTGTGCAGTTTCTAAATATCAGAAATCACTTTTAAATCATATTAACCATAAACATGATTCTCTTGATAACAGCAGAACAGCTATTGTTTACCTGTATATAAATTCTGCATTATGATAGACTGGAGCTTGATGAAATGAGCAATTGGCCATTTTCAATTTCTTAAGTTGCATGCATTGATATTATATAGTCATATACTAGTATTTGTTTGTTGCTCGTAGAAATTATGATATCCGTTTAGAGAACTTTTTATTCATGTGGATACATCACCAACACAGTCTCTGCTCTCATCCGAGGGAGCGGTCTCTATGTACTACATTGGATTCAGACCCGTGATGTAAGAATCAGCACCTACTTCCCGATTTGAGGCGTGTCGCTCATACCACTGGGCCACACTGTGTGACCCATTATGAAAATTTGACATAATACTTTTACGTCTATATGACTTCTAAATTTTACTGACTTGATAAAATGACTGATACACAAATAAGATTTTTGTAATCTCTCTGTTTATAGCTGTTTACCATTTGCCATATTTCTATCACTAATTACATCAATTTTCAACAATGGCCATTAAAGAGTCATAGTTCTGTCTTATTATATAAATAGTTATCTGCCCTTGATGCAAAGTGGAATAAATAAAATAAAGTATTAAATGGATTATAATTTTGAATCAAAGAAGGCCAACATATCTTTAACAAACATAATTTAGATGTAGTCTTGCTTTTATGAAAAATTGCAACTTATTTAATTTTTCTCACTCTCAGATATAATTGCTTTTCAAGAACTTTTAAATTGTGGTTGTGATAGGACTGCCACTTAGAATTAGACCAGAGTGTGTCCATTTTAAAATGATACAATTTTCCATCATTTTTTTTCTTTGTCATGTGTCTATTAGAATTTTAACTGAATGTCAGATGCAAGGAAATGGACATGCAAGTGGTTTTTGGGACTTTTCTTAGCTCATGCTAAAAACAAAAACAGTTATTAATGTACAGTACTGTACTAACTTGATCTATTTTAATTTCAGATATCCACTGAACAAATCATCTGAAAACTAAGGCTAATAGGAGAGGATGAAGAATACATCTGTTAAAAGGTATGTTTTAACAGTGAGTAAGAACTTAATATAATTTATATAGCTCTATTTTAGGAAATTAAGGACTAAAGCATAAAGTTTATGCTTTTATTTTCTATTGTGTTGTTAATCTCACTGTGTAATGTTAAGCTCTCTATTTAGTGTTTATCATCATGATCATAGTCAGTGTGTTGTGGGGTTGGGGGGGAGGGGGTTTACATGTAAGCTGCTTTCCTCTACTTTTTAAGTTTTATATAATATATAATTTTGGTGAAGAGGAACAAAATTTATAAATTTTATCCCCCCTCCCCCCGCGGGCCTGAGAGGTGGGGCCAAAACCACTAAAATTCATGCAATCTTTGAAAATCCCCTTCTTCTTTTCCCCTCCTGAACATCAAGCAGTCAAACTGTTGGTATGATTGTAATCGGCATTGAGTCCTCTACCATAATTATGAAATTCATGACCCCAGGGTCAAGGATTCTAGTATTAGGGTGGGTCTTATAGCACTTTGGAATTAATCAAACCATTTAAGATGAAATAAAACCTATGAAAACATTCAGTAAATTTTGAAATGTGTGGCCCCAGGGTTAGTGGTTCCTTTGGGGTGGGGTACACAACTGGTGGTTATAAAATGGAATTGCATTGTATCTTTATTACTCTGATCTACCTTTGGGTATTAAGTAACCAAAGTAAGCATGTTAACTAAGTGTATAATTATGATAAACAAAGGTGCGTCTTTCAAAATTGTGAATTTCATGGCTTTTTGTTTAAATTACGAACAAAATTCAATTGAGTGGAAGTTGTTAGGCCTAGAAAAAAAATATATTTGTTTCCCCTTTCAGGCTGAAAAAATATAGGTAGATAGGTAGGTAATTAGTTTTTTTTTTGAAACATTTTTTTTTTTTTGCTTCTTGAATCAAAAAGTGTATAGAAGTAACATTAATGACAAAAGAAATGGTGTTTTCAAGTATTTCTGTGACTTAAAAGAAAGGTAACTCAAACTTCTTTCTGTCTTGAACATGTTGAAAAGCTTGCAAAGTTGGAGACTATAATTCCCCAAGTGAAATCTTGCACTTCATGGGACAAAAGCATTAAAAAAAAATTTAGGGTCAGCACTATATATTAGGGTCGGTCGGGAACAAACATATTTTTAGGTCACCTGAGTAAACTCAGGTGACCTATTGCTATCCGTTTTCGTCCGTCGTCGTCCGTCGTCCATCGTGTGTTAACATTTGAACATTTTCATCTTCTTCTCTGCAACCACTGCACCAATTTCAACCAAATTTGGCACAAAGCATCTATGGCTAAAGGGGAACAAAAATTGTGAATTCCATGATCCCTGCCCCCCTGGGGCCTGGGGGGTGGGGCCAAAACCACTAAAATTAATGCAATCTTTAAAAATCTTCTTCTTTACTCCTGGACATCAAGCAGTCAAACTGTTTGCATGATTGTAATCAGCATTGAGTCCTCTACCAAAATTGTGAAATTCATGGCCCTGGGGTCAGGGGTTCTAGTGCTAGGGCGGGGCTAAATAAGTATATAGTGAAAATGCATTATTTCTTTGAAAATCTTCTTCTCTGCTCCTGGGTATTAAATAAACCAACTAAGTGCATAGTTATGATGAGCAAGAGTGCTTCAACAAAAATTGTGAATTTTATGGTCCCAGGGTCAGGGGTTCTGGTGTTAGGGCGGGGCTCTATAGATTATATAGTAAAAATACATGAATTCTTTGAAAATCTTCTTCTCTGCTCCTAGGTATTAAATAAACTAACTAAGTGTATAGTTATGTTGAGCAAGAGTGCTTTTACCAAAATTGTGAATTTTATGGCCCCAGGGTCAAGGGTTCTTGTGTGTGTGTGTGGGGGGGAGGGGGGCTCTATTGATTATATAGTGAAAATACATTAATTCTTTGAAAATCTTCTTCTCTGCTCCTAGGTATTAAATAAACTAACTAAGTGCATAGTTATGATGAGCAAGAGTGCCTCAACCAAAATTGTGAATTTTATGGCCCCAGGGTCAAGGGTTCTGGTGTTGAGGGGGGGGGGGGGGGCTCTATTGATTATATAGTGAAAATTCATGAATTCTTTGAAAACCTTCTTCTCTGCTCCTAGGTATTAAATAAACTAACTAAGTGCATAGTTATGATGAGCAAGAGTGCCTCAACCAAAATTGTAAATTTTATGGTCCCAGGGTCAGGGGTTCTGGTGTTGAGGAGGGGGGGGTCTATAGATTATATAGTAAAAATACATGAATTCTTTGAAAATCTTCTTCTCTGCTCCTAGGTATTAAATAAACTAACTAAGTGTATAGTAATGATGAGCAAGAGTGCTTTTACCTAAATTGTGAATTTTATGGTCCCAGGGTCAGGGGTTCTGGTGTTAAGGCAGGGCTAGTTTGATTATATATTGAAAATATGTGAATTCTTTGAAAATCTTCTTCTCTGCTCCTAGGAATTAAATAAACTAACTAAGTACATAGTTATGATGAGCAAGAATGCCTCTTCTAAAATTATGAATTTTATGGCCCCAGGGTCAGGGGTTCTGATGTTAGGGCGGGGCTCTATTGATTATATAGTGAAAATACATTAAATCTTTGAAAATTTTCTTCTCTGTCTCTGGGTATGAAGCAGATGAACTACCTATATAGTCATGATGAGCAAGGGCCCTAATCTTGCAGAATTGTGAATTTCAAGGACCCTGGGTCAGGGGTGGGGGGGGGGGGCTCTACTTATATACTGAAAATGAATTAATTGTTTGAAATCTGCTCCTTTGTATTTATAAAACATTTATTTATTTTTTGATAGGCAATTTTAAGAGTGCCTTTTTAAAATTTGTGTAATATGTGGACCTAGGGTCAGGGGTTTATGTCACAGTGTTAGGGGCACTACTGATTATTGCTGAATATTACTGATTAGTTGGAATGCATTTTTGTTCCCCTACCCTGTGTATGGGTATTCAGTAACCAAGCTAAGCAACTGCTAAGTGTACTGTTATGATGATCAATGGTGCCTCTTTCGAAATTGTGAATGCCATATATCATCTGGCTTAAGTTAAAACATGAATCAAATTCAATAACTGGAAAGTTGTTGCATAATGCTCAGGTGACCTATAAGGCCCGTGGGCCTCTTGTTTTTTCTAGGCTTTACATGATACTCAGGTGACCTATAAGGTCTGTGGGCCTCTAGTTGTTATTCAAATATCATGAATCATGGTCTAAGGGTCTAGGTTAGGGGTACAAAAAATATTTTGATGAACAAGTAAAATGAAGAAAAAAATCCTTAATTTACTTTGAAAATCTTATCAGAAACAAGTCCATACATACATATTCAGTACATTTAAATACATTCAAGTTTGTTTATTTCATTATCCCTTGTCAAGTGTTTAAAAGAGGCAACTTTAATAAACTAATGAGATTTTACACTTGATAAATTTTTAGATTTTATTTTAAATCATTCTGATCAAAAATGCTGAAAATCTGAAATTAATCAAACAAAGGCTTGTACTAGAACAGTTTTAGGAACTTTCAGTTTGTCAATCTTATTAAAATTAAATGTTAGATCTGCGCACATACTGGCTAAAATCTAATGGCATCCTGTAGAGTGTCACGTCAGACGTTAAATTCTATTTACCAATCAAATACTCGAATGCAAAAATTATTGTATTTAATTTATTGGAATGAATAAGTCTAGAGTCTGAGTTGTTCCATATTTGACATTTGACGTGACCTTCTATGGATGCTGTTAGATGTTGTGTAGCGAGTATGCAAGAGGATCTAACATGTTGTTTTATTTAGATCGGGATTTTGTTAAACTATATTTTTACATATTTTCAATAGGTTGAAGTAACTGACGAGCAGGTCAATCCAACTTGAAGTGCAAGTGGGTCTTCAAAAATGTGGACCACTCAAGGACTTTTCTGTTGGTTGATGATGTACTACAAACAGAATATTTAACAAAGAAATCCACTTTGGTGCTTACTGGCTACTAATGATGTGAACTTGTGCATTTAGTATACCAAGTACTTTTACATTTCCTTGATGATACTAGACTTGCATATACCGAATTCAGGTTTAGTTGATTGATTGCAGTTCTAAGTTCCTCTCGCAAGATTATATCTCTCATGTATCAGACATCATTAAATGCAGACATTTTCTCTGTCCTCCTGTTGTGACATGAGAGCTCGGACTTAGTTGTAAAAATATTTATGATGCAAGAGAAAATAAATGGCCAAGCCAATTTATGTAAATGTTGATAATAACATTAAATATTCTTTGATAACTAGTGTGAGTGTGTTTTGTTTTTTCCAACATGAAAATTCAGGGGGAAAATGAGTTTTGGTTGAAAAACTGGGCTAAATTGTATAATTTATAGTGTTTCTGTTGCGGAAACCTATGGTACACCATATGTATTTCAACCATATACGCATACTGAAACCTTGCGTAAACCTCAAGTTTCAGCAAGTTTCAGTTGCGGAAACCTATGGTACACCATATGTATTCCAACCGTATACGCATAATGAAACCTTGCGTAAACCTCAAGTTTCAGTTGCGGAAACCTATGGTACACCATATGTATTTCAACCATATACGCATACTGAAACCTTGCGTATACCTCAAGTTTCAGCAAGTTTCAGTTGCGGAAACTATTTGGATTCGTGGACACCTTTGGTTTCCGCACTGCGGAAACTTGATGAAACTTGAAGTTTCCGCACTGAAACTTTGTGGAAACTATTAGTAACCTTAAGTTTCCACAGAGTTTCAGTAGAGTTTCAGCCATGCGGAAACTGTATTTTTCATCCAGTGCGCGTGAAAAATGTTCTATAGATAAAATATATACCTCCTGTAAATTATAAAGAGCGAAAGCCAGACCACTCTTTTGAACCACAGCTTGTTAAAATGTACAAAATTTATATAACATAACAGGGTCTGAGGGATCCATAACATATAAGGTACGTACAGGCTTGGACCAAAGTACTGGTGAAAAACTGGGATTCCGAAGTCCGAATTTTCTTGGTTCTAGTGGAAATCTATATAGTCTAGAGAGCATTCATTATTTATCGTTGTAAGAAATACAGATAGGTATTCGAATAAGTGATATCACCTATTTGAAAAGGTGACATCACCTATTGGAAATGGATAGGTGATATCACCTATTCAAATAAGTGATATCACTTTTTGGCAGTAAATACCAAAACGGCGCCTCATACATTATTCCTAAGAACTGAGCTGGGATGGAACCATATACATGTATGGTGGCATTTTTGCCTTTTGTCATCAAATAGAAAGATTGATTGATTGTTTATTGTTAAACGTCCTACTCGAGAATTGTTCGCTCATATGGAGAAGGAAGGGGAATCTTTTATTCAACAGGACTGACGTTAATCAGATAAGGGTTGTGTCTATTTGTCTTTTGCTTTCAGTCAATCCTATGCAGTCCCCCACAACTGTGACGATCAGTGATATCTCTAATCATAACTGCTACAACGGGAGAATTCCCACGCGGTCCCCCACTATCTTTTTCAACAGATTGTGTAAAACAAGCAAAATGACAATACAATTTGGAAGACAGATATTTGTGAAAGAGATTGAAGTTTTTGGAGGTATGTAAGAACAAACTCTGCGATAAAGCGGACGAGAGCGCTGTCCAGCTTGTCTGTGTCTTGGCGAAAGTCAGCCGATATCTGTCCACAATTTTTTTTTTCAAAATCATAGAATATTACATAATTTTACATTAATATATTTTAAAGAATCTTCAGTTATTCCTGACATTGAGTCAATTTTGTACACATGAAAGTATTTTGGATAAAATTGGCAACACTTTTACAATAGCCCCTGCAGGCCGTTTGCTATTGTTCTTGTAGAATTAAAAAAAAAATATATATATCTATCTGAAATTCGAAGTAAAACTACATTAATTTACGATTGTAAAAACTTTGATTTACTATAGTAAGGGTAAACTACATCAGGCTTAAATAAGTTCAAAAGAATAAAACATTTTTTTTCAACATTGCTTGAAATGCACTTTATCGAAAAGATTTTTATAAAACTGCAGGTAAAAACGTTGCTTTATGGAAAACAACCCGCCAAACCTCAACTCTAGATGTTTGGACCTCTGATAAAGCTGTAGATGGTAGAGATAGTCGTGGAGATTTTGGTACTAATACATGTTCTCACACACAACAATATATTACTACCCAGCCACAATGGACTGTTAACCTAGGGAATTCATTCTCCATCACATCAATTCGAATTCGCAATAGGAATGGACTGCGTAAGTTGTTAAGATCTTCTCATACAGCGAGGATATACTAGTAATCAGAAAATAGAGATTTTTCTTTATTCTTCATACTTTGAAAAATCATTTGGCTCCTATTAATCACGACCAAATCTTATTTGATTATTTTAAAGAAAATTTTGAACTTTTTTGAAATTATTTGTTTCATAAGTATTTTGTTTTCATTCAAGGATTTCCATAAAGACGAATTATGATTTTCTCCATGTCTTTTTTTTTTCAAACACGCAAACAGGAGAAATATTTAATTATTTAATTTTTAAATTATATATATTTTTATCATTATTTTTTTTACCTTTGGTAAGAGGAAAGAATTAATGGTTTTATGGTAATTGGGGTGACAAATGGTGGACAAAAAATAACCATTTATGAGGATAAAGAACCAAATTGCATAACTGATCGAGACGATATATGGATAGATTCCTCCCGGATGCCACAGGTGCGAGTTCAGGAAATACAAATCGAGTTACCTTATGGGAATAACAAGATATTAACACTATGTGAAGTTTATGTGTTTGGTAAGAGTTTTTTTTATTGTATATCATATTTTAGCTGTGAAATGCTATAATTAATAGTTTCAATAAAGGAATAGTGATATTTTGAAAGTTATATGGCAATATGTTCATGAAAATATCAAAGTACGTAGCGCTGGGTCTTGGTACTATAATAATTAACTCTTACATGTATGATGCTACTTGTTTGTCACAATGGCACGGACGTTTTCAAGATCGAAGAAACTACTCAAACAGATAAAAGCTATTCAAAATTGATCGAAAGCGTGTAATTGTGCGTACTCGATTACCACAGCTTTATATAATAGGTAACCTATCGCTATCTGTTTTCGTGTGTCATCATCTGTTGTGCGTTAACATGAGAACATTTTCAGCATCTTCTCTGCAACCGCTCAATCAATTTCAACCATTTGACATAGGTATCTATAGATAAAGGGTAATAAAAATTGTAAATTTTATGGTCCCTGACCCCTTGGGCATGAGAGATTCAGAAAAATCCACTCAAATTAATACAATTTTTAAACCCACTTACATAAATACAATTTTTAAACTATTTTCTCCTTGACTCCTGGACATTAAGAAGTAGTATTCAAACTGTTGACATGATTGTAATAAATATTGAAGCAACTTCCAAAGTTGCGAATTTCATGACCCAAGGGTCAGAAATTCTGGTGCTAGATTATGTAGTGAAAATGCATTAATTCTTTGAAAATATTCTTCTCTGCTCCTGGGTATTAAACAAACTAACTACATACTAGATACAAAGTTTTGATGATGGAGGGGGTTTCTTGTTAAAAATTGTGAATTCCATGACCCCAGAGTCAGGGGTTCTGGTGTAAGGGCGGGGCTTTACAACTTATATAGTGAAAATGCATTCATTCTTTGAAAATCTTCTCTGCTTCTGGGTGTTAAACAAACCACAGGTACATGTAACTTCATACATAGTAGGGATGGGAAAAGGTGCCTTTTCGAAAATTATGAATTTTATGGCACCAGGTTCAAGAGTTTTGATTTGATGGCTATATTAAATAACATAGGGAAGTAAAAATGCATTTATATTGAAATCTTCGCCTCTGCTCCATGGTTTTGAGAATATGAATTACCTATATAGCTATGATGATGAACAAGGGTCCTTCTTCCAGGATTTTGAATTTCAAGGTCCCTGGGTCAGGGGTACACATAGAGGGCTCTAATTATATACTGAAAATGGAGCACTGTTGATTATTTGTTGAACATTACTGATTGATTGAAATATCTTGTATTGTTCCCCTACTCTGCCTATGGGTATCGAGTTACCAAACTAAGCATGGTAAGTGTATAGTTATCATGAACAATGGTGAAAAATTTGTCATTACCTCTTGTTTGAAACATATACCAAATTCAATGGTTTGAAAGTTGTGCGATTGACGTAGAAGGCCCATAGATATCTTTTATAGGAAAGATACAAGAAGGACCATTGAAACCTTTCAACATGCATGTAAAAATACCTGTGGAATGAGTGTTAAGACAAAAAAATGTATACGTAATGTAGAAAATTTAGTTATATAATTATATGAATTAATATTGTTAAATTAATTGTTAATTTCATCAACAAAATGTATCCATATGTTTTAGCTTGCAGTCCTACAGAGAATGGAAAGGATAATTGTCTAAGCTTTTGTTCATACAATTGCTCCGAATCGGACACATGTGTAAACGAAAACTTTTCCTGCAGCAGTTGCAAAAAAGGATGGACAGGCTCCAGATGCAATCAGGGTAACATATTTAAGATTGCAAGAGTCACTTTGCTGATCACTGAAAAATATTATCGATATTAAACACTTTAGGTTCCATGATAACGTTTGTAATAGTTGTTTTACGAAATAGTTTATGTCATGCCTTAAAGACATCGATCATTTGACTTTCAGAAACCACCACTGTTACCGTTCTGTATTGCTGAAAGTGTTAGTAATGCTCTGAGAACGATCATATTTTTAAGCGAGACAGGCCACCAACAGATAGATTAATGTTACGGGAATTTTAATAACTTTGTTTAAAGTCAGCATTGTGTTAACGAGGCCGAGTCTGATTCGAGTGCGCATGACTTTGCGCAACTTTTCAAATTTAACTATTAATTTCAATTTAATAGTCTCTTGTGCGACAGCACACCTTTGCCAAATATTTTGATTTTAATACAAAATTAACTTTATCTATAACCCCTACTGGTTTGAAAATGTAAATTTACGACATTAATCAGGGAAAAACGCTGAAATGGCTTTAACGACGTCACCATTTTTGGATTTTGAAAGCAATGCATGACGCTGAAGAATGACGCATGACTCGCATGTATGTTCAAGATGTCCGTGGATATTATACTAGAAACTGATGACAGAACATTCAGAGAAACATACTAGCAATGTGATCATTGCTATTTTTACCGAAAAAATCATAAACGCCGATAATTCATCTGCGCTGATATGTATTTATACCGTAATATGGCAATTTTAGAGGTATTGGGCCTTGAAAAAAAAATTAACTTAATAATTAATTCCTAGACCAACCTAGATGGTAAACCTTTTTGAAATTTCACAATTTGGTGACTTTTTACAATAATTTTCATCAACTTGAATGAAAAAGAAATCTCTAGGGCAGATACTAGTATACAAAAAATATGGGGAAAATAATTTGGCTTGTTTGCAACAAATTCATATAGGGTCCAGTAGTAAAATCTGACAACTTTTGAGATGACCGCCTAAGAAATCGGGATTTCTTAAGGGGTCATTCGATTTTTTAATCTTAAAACAATAAATATAAAAGTTAAAATTAATTATCAAAAAATTATTAAAATCCCTAGGGCAGAAATAATTAGACTCGGCCCCGTTAAATCTGTGGTGGCCATAATTATCTTTAAGCAATTATGAATTATTAAACTCAACAATGTTTTTGTTGAGTTCACGAAACATCCGAGGAGTTCCGATTGCCTATGCACACGATAACTTCCCCGGAATTTCCTGAGTTCTGTGTTTATGCCCTGTTCAAAAAAATTATAGTTTTAACATTGATCATTGTTCGTTTTCATTCAAAGACTCCTCACATTGCTGTTACTACGCTTCGCACTTTAAAGATTCCCATTGCAGAAAAGATGTCATTGAAACCATATTGAAAATATTTGCCTAGTTTTTTTTTATCCATCATTTTCTCCTTTTTCTACGGAATAGTGTGCTTTAATTGGGTTGATGATTATTTTTCCTTTTAAAAACTACAATTTACTTGTAAAATGAAATTCCAGTATTCCGGAGAATAAGAATGTTTGTAAAGACGCTGCAGACCTTTGTTCATAGTTTTAAACGTTTGCCAGATTGTTCTTGTATTTAGAAACTTTCATCGATTTTTGACTTTCCTGTTTTATGTACTAGATTATTATATGGAAAATATTTAAGTGGTATTTATGGTATTTTTATTTTCAAGAAGTATGTTTCCATTCCATTGTTCTTTTCTTGCAGTTGTAACATGCAATCAGCCGCCAATTTCAACGGGGATGACTGTAAGCCCTGTCCAAAACAAATACGATTATAACACAACTATCAGTGTTTCTTGTAAAGAAGGGTACAAGTTACAAGGATCTTCGATGGGAGTGTGCGGATCGAATTCGAGTTTTATCTTTCAAAGTCCCCCAAACTGTACCGGTAGAGTATTATTTGAGCGTAAGAACGTCTATAATCTGATTATGTAATGATTATGATTGAAACCATTCACTAAGCTGACTCTTTGTAAAAAAAAAAAGTGCCTTATATATGTGTTAAACTTACGCAGAGTTTTTTGTTTACAATATTAATTACTTTGTCGGCAAATGAATTTTTTCCTTGAAGGTGAATGCAACCGGCGTAATTTATGTACATGTATTTACCTCTACAATAATAACTGTTTTACACATGTATTATTTATTACAAAATTTTAATCAGTCATCAAATGTGGAAAACCCATCTTGCCAAACTCGGTAATATTACCCAGTGGACCGGAATTCATTTACAAAACGACGATAAATATTACCTGTGAAGAGGGTTACTATCTTCAAGGATCCTCTTTTGCAATATGTGGATCTAATGGTTCCTTTACATTTGAACACAATTCTTCATGTCATAGTAAGTACTATGCTACTGATAATTTTGTTTCAGGATTGTGGTATTTTCACTTCATTTTATCCTTTTAGCCTACATTTGAAATAATAAGTCTTAGATTGATGTGCACCTATCCCATTTTAAGAGAAATAGCAATTGTGTTGGATATTGCATTGCAATCTTGTACCATTACTTGGAATCAAAATCAATAGTGTATATTTTAAAAATAATAATATTGATATTAAGAAATGAACGAAATGAACGATACTTCCATTGAATAATTAGTAGCATATTGCATTTAAAGCCTTTTTATAGCAATATAATTAGGGTTTAAAACAAAAGCTTGGTCAAATATACTTTTGGAATTATTCTGAGGGGTCATTTTTACCTACCCTACATTAGATTCATTAAGTTTAGGTAACCCATGTGGCGCAGTAGTTAGAGCGTCTGCTCTAGATTTGCAAGGTAAGGAGTCAATCCTTACGTCGTGAGATCAAATCCCGCTGTGGTACGTGGAGGCTGATCCTTCGTATGAGACCGTATAAACCGAGTTCCCGGTGCTGGTATGAAAAAGATCCCTCACTGCTCAATCTTCCTGAGTATAGGAAAAAATGTGTAGCTCTCCATTGGCAAATTGTGGCGTCTCCATATGAGTGAAACATCCTCCAGACGGAGTTAAACAAGATGCAATCAATCAATCATTGAGTATAGTTTTCAATGCAACACTGTCTTGTTCCTTATCTTTAGCAAGAGCTTGTAACCACACAATAATGATATCGGAAAATGAATGCAGCTTTTATATATTTGTATTGCAGGGATTAAGTGCCAAGTTCCTGATATTTCCAAAAATGACACGCTCTTAATAAATGAGACAAGACAAGCGGTATTCTACGGTGAATCAATTTGGTTTACTTGTGAAACGGGATTCAAATTAAACGCAACATCAGTTGCAGTCTGTGGATTGAACGGCACATTTAATTTTCAAAGTTTACCTCACTGTTCACGTACGTATGTAGTTGCCGTAAAAAAAATTAATGTATATGGAATAAGAAAAGGAATTATTAAATTATACACTATCTTGGAAAATTTTAATTTTTTTTTTACCTAACTTCCAATTTCCGTGCCAAATTTTAAAAAAAGAATAAATATTTAGGATTTTTTTTTCCAATTGATTAAATTTGAAAATAGACTCATATGAACATTAAGTTTTTCGGTAAATTCTACTCATATTTTAAAATATTGAATTATTAATACCATGAAGGATGTGGAGGTAACGAACAGTATTCGAGCTCGAAAGTCCATTAAACATTACAAAAGAGAAGCGAAGCAAACATGAGTCTCCAAAACATCAGAGGTGGGATCAGATGGTATGGAACAGTGGGCATACATGTATATAGAAATGTTAAAATACATGTAGATCTCTTAGTGCGTCAGAAGTAAAACTATGGTTCTTGCACTGTCAGTACTTTATTCTTGACCATTTATGGGTTGTTTGTGCAATTATTCTACTAGGTCACAAACTGATGCCCATTTCCATTATGACTTGAACAAAACACATACTGACAGAGATATTTTTAATGCTGCAGACTTCTTTCATCATTCTTGCCGAAAGCATAGTATACACGTACTTAAGTTTTACCTCCACTTTATATTATTTGTAGGAATTCGGTGTGATGTTCCTAATTTTTTTTATTTTTTAGGAATTCAATGTGATGTTCCTAAAAAATTTAGTCTAAATAATCTTATTTTGAACGAGACAAGGCAATCTGTATTTTACGGAGAAGCTATCCAATTTACGTGTGAAGAAGGATTTAACATTAACGGGACAACAGTCTCTTCTTGTGAATCGGATGGCAAATTTAATATTCATGTTCCTCCTGTTTGTAAAAGTAAGTATAATTCTACAAATTGAAACGACAAATTAACCCGCTATTTTCTTATGATATCAAAATAGCGGAAATTGAGAATAAACAAAAAGAGCTACTACGATTGAAGAAAATGTGCTACACCTGAAATATATTTATACTACAAATACGATGTATATCATATACTTGCAGGCGTTCAGTGTGTTATTAAGGAGGCACCACATCGGAAAGTTTCTCCAGAGTACTTGAAGTATTCTTTCAATGATATCATATCTTTTTCTTGTACTGAGGGTTTTTACATATCTGACAATGCCACTGCAACATGCGATTATGGGAATCAATGGAGAATACCAAAATGGCCAAAATGCAACCGTACGTTCCATATAAATCAAATACTATTTGTGAAATTAAATATCAAAGTAAATCATTACATTGTTTATATAAAATGTGAAATTTTGCCGTTTAATATATTTTTATCTATAGGTATAAAATGCCGCTTACCCACAGATTTTCATAATAGAAGTATTATCCTATCACCAAATTTGACGGAGTTTGATTACAATGTTACTATTACTATATCATGCTTAAAGGGACACCCTATAAATGGAGAAAAACATAAAACCTGTCAACTTAATGGAAATCTTCAGCTACCGGGATGTGTAGGTAGGAACCTAGATAATGTGATATAGAAGAACAATTGAACTCGATTCTAGACTATCAAGCACATGCACATGTAATAAGTACAAGTGTTTGGAAAACTTCATGAACTGCAACAGAGAAAATAAAATACATGTATGTGTCTGTAGTCTAAATGTTCAAAACAAATAAATGTTAAAGACAATTAAAGGTCGCCCGCATGGCGCAGTGGTTAGAGCTTCAGCTCAAGAGTAGGGAAGTAAGGAGTTGATAATTACTTTGCGGGTTCAAATCCCACTGTGGGACGTGGAGACCAGTCCTTCTGATGTGACCGAGGTCCCGTGCCGCAGTTGGTGCTGGCACGAAAAATACCCTTCACTGCTCCTTGGCCCTGAGTGAAGAGCATAGAAAAAAAATGGAGCTTTCCATTGGCAAGTGGTGGCGTCTCTTTGAAATATATGGAGATAACGAATATTATTCAAGATCAACAGTCCATAAAACAAGTAGTAAATAAAACACGAACCTCCAAGACATAAGAGATGGGATCAGGTGCCATGGAGGAGTGAGTGAAACATTCTTGAGAGTGATGTTGAGCAACATACAATCAATCAATCAAAACAATTAATGAAAATATCAATATCTTTTTCAAATTTCTTGCACTAAAAGTACACTTGAATGTAAAACCTAACAGATTTTATTTGATAAATGATAGTCTGTATGATGTTTTTAAGAGAATTATTACATCAGATTCAAATATATCATTACGAAATGATTAAAATTTAAAAACAAAATTATTCACAATTTTATTTTATAGGTTTCTTTTCAAGAATGACTCGTTTTCAATATTAAGACTACTTAAAACAGCCTGTAATGACAAGTTGAATTTGTACAATTTTTACATTTTGATTTCAGAGGAGAGTCAATCAATGTCATCATCATCATCATCTCCCAATGGTGTAATAGCTGGGGGTGTAGTGGGTGCAATTTTATTTGTTACAATTCCATTCATCATCCTTGTCATCATAGTTTGGAGGTAAAATATATGCTCTGTTCGGTTTTTCTGATCGATCATTTTGTTCTCATCTTCATCTTTTATCATTCATACCAAATTGCGAAATGCTTATTAAAATGATGGTTTTTGCATAATTTACACTTTCAAAACTTTTCAAAACTCGGCACATTTTCTCTTCTAGAAATGAAAAGTTCAGACATATATTAATTAATAAATCAAATTATTTCAGGTAGAATACCATTGTTAACTAACATTTAACTAAAGACAAAAAAAATTGTGAAATTATATTGGTAGTTGATAAACAGAACTTATGCACAACATATTAATGAAACAGAAGACGACGTGAAAAACCCAATTATACCAGAAAACCTGAAACCCATTCCATGAGCAGTCTTAATAATCTTGATTCAAAAGATACCAATAGAATGCTGCAGAAAGATCAACCAAAATCAAGTTTGTAATTTCTTTGTTTGTTTGATTGTTAACTCACCTGAGCCGAAGGCTTAAGTGAGCTTTTCTGATCAAAATTTGTTTGTTGTCTGTCGTTGTCGTTGTAAACTTTTCACATTTTCATCTTCTCAAGAACCACTGGGCCAATTTCAACCAAACTTGGCATAAAGTATCCTTGGGTGAAGGGGATTCAAGTTTGTTCAAATAATGGGCCAAGCCCTCTTTAAAGGGGAGATAATGATGAATTAATGAAAAAATAATGGCATCTTTTAAAAAACTTCTCCAGAACCACTGGGCCAAGAAAGATGAAACTCATTTAAAAGCATCCTCAGGTAGTGTAGATTCAATTTTGTTCAAATCATGACCCCCATGGGTAGGGTGGGGCCACAATGGGGTATCAAAGTTTAACATAGGAATGGGGATTGGGTAATTGTAATCAGCTGTAATCGACATATAGTGGACCATACAGTGGACAAATGAATACAAAGGCTATATCAATAAAAATTTTCATCTTGTAAACAACAAAACCATAATTTGTCACAAAAGCATTCTATGGAAGTGTAGATTTGTTTAAATACCTCTCCCCTGCCCAGAACCCATTTTCATAATTTATGTAAACTTTTCAATACTGAACTAATTTTGGCTTTTACCTGGCCAGTTGCTCAGTTGAGCGATGTGGCCCCTGGGCCTCTTGTTTTTTTTTTTGAAAAATTGATATGGAAATTTATAAATCTAATTGAAAATGTAAAATAAAGCTTTAAATTTTTAATATATTTTTTGTAAAAAAAAAAAAAAGAAAAGCGTGCATTATTGATAATCGATTTATGATCTTTATATATCGCATTTGCAAAGTATATATAATTTTACATGCAGTAGATGAGACATCTACCTATTACAACCTCAATAGCTCAGATGCAGAAAAGGCAAAGACGGCGCGACAGGATGTTTATTATGAATTCTCACCAAATTTAGCACCGTCAGCAACATCTGTTAAAGTTAAAGAGTTTAAAGATTTCGTGGAAAAGAAAAGGAGACAAAAAGAATACTTCAACGAAGAATTCATGGTATCTTTTGTAAAAATTGCGAGCATTATTGATATTCAATTTATGATTTTTAAGTATTTGCAATGCCAAAGATATATAATAATAATTATCTGAATTTCTTTTTCTTAGTTTTTAAAAATAATGACTATAATTTTGTTTTATTAATTTCAGAAATTTTTCACTGGACTTCAATTTCCTACGACTGCAGCTACATCCCCAGGAAATAGATCAAAGAATAAATATAAAAATATTTACCCTTGTATGAACGTTTCCATAAGTATTTCCTATGTGACAACAAAGTTATATATCTTTGAACAAATACATTTTCAGAAATACTTTATAATAACATTTTATAAATTGTTTTTTTTTTCCCTACAGATGATGACACGCGAGTAAAATTAAAAACTGACAATGAGCATTTCAAGTCGGATTTCATAAACGCTTCCACAATACACGTAGGTCTCTCTTTCATATAACTTTCTCTCTCTCTCTCTCTCTCTCTCTCTCTCTCTCTCTCTTTCTCTCTCTTTCTCTCTATGTAAAGTCCTACATTGCAGCTCAAGGTATTTATATTAAGAAGACATTTAATTATTTTATGAATGAAACCAAATTAAAGTAAAAAAAAGTGTCCCACTATATCAAGATTTCATTATTTTAAGATTACTTAAAGTTTTTTAATAACCATTTAATATTGGGTTTCATAGGACCATTAGTTGCAACAATTGGAGATTTTTGGTGGATGGTTTGGAATGAAAATTGTGAAAAAATTGTCATGCTTACTAATCTTATTGAGGATGACAAGGTAATGCAAGGTTTTATTCTTTGTTTGTTGAATCAAGATTTTATTGTTTGTTTGTTTGATTAAATTGACCTTGAAAATTTTTCTCCGATATATTGAGATGCAACTACTTGTCGTGGAAGGGCTACAAATTACTGTCATTGAGTAGTGAGGGATCTTTTCCATGCTAGCACCTGCATTTACACAAGACCTCAGTTTCTTAAACGGTCTTATCTGAAGGACTAGGCTCTACGTTCTGCAGTAGGATTCGAACCGGGGCGTAAGGATAAAATCCTTACTCATTGACTCTAGAGCAAACGGACTCAGCACTGCACCATGCAGATGACTTCTAGATTTGTAAAATAAGTTCATCACCCTTTTTTTTAAAAATTCTTTCATGTATATTGCTTAAGCTATATTCTACAGAAGCCCATTTAGGACCTATCAAAAAATATTTTTGAATTCGTTATATCGAATTTGTTATAACAGATTTATTGAATTCGTTATAACGAATTTAATCTGTTATTATAGATTTGTTGAATTCGTTATAGCGAATTTAATCTGTTATTACAGATTCGTTGATAACGAATTTAATCTGTTATAACGTTATAACGAATTTAATCTTTTATTATAGATTTGTTTAATTCGTTATAACCAAATTCTTGAATTGGTTATAACGAATTCAACAAATCTGTAATAACAGATTAAATTCATTATACCGAATTCAATGAATCTGTAAAAACAAATTAAATTCGTTATAACAAATTCAATGAATCTGTTATAACAAATTAAATTCGTTATAATTCAGATTAACAGATTAATTCATTATAACGAATTCTAGGAAATTGTTATAACCAATTAAATTCCTTTTTACAAATTCGACAATTCGTTATATCGAATTCAAAAAGATTTTTTGATAGGTCCTAGATGGGCTTCCGTAATATATCATTACACGTAGTAAATATACATTTAAAAGAAACGTTGATGCATTATGACTGTTGCAAAATGTGTATAAATTACGATCATACGATTATGGAGAGGGTTTGTATAGGTTATGCCTGCTGCCCAATCCATTTAAGTATTTCCTACATAATAAAATATGTATCAAATTAAATCATATCATAAATTACGATGATCATAAGTAGTTTTAAATTTGAACAATTATTTTAATGCTATCGAATCTTTATTAATACATGTATACAAATTTTGTTTCATACATAAACGAGGAACTCACTGTGAGTGTGATAGGTCGACAGAGATGCCTTACTTCTAAGTACCACATTTTGAGGTTTTCCCCTCTTGACCAACTTTCTTGTTTATGGGATAAATACCATTGATCACTATTCGCCATCATAGCTTCTATGAAATAATACCCGAAACGTTGACTTTATAAAATATGATATTGAACTGGGATTATTTTTCTCATTATGTAGGTTAAATGCATTCAATACTGGCCAGAAAAGAATGAAATGTCTGCCAAAAATTTGAATATAGAAGTGGTAGATGTTGAAAACTTCGCTGACTATACTATTCGAACATTACTTTTGAGGAAAGTAAGTAACATCTATCTGGTCTTTTTTTGCAAACACCTATTTAATTCCAACCCCCAGCCTACCCAAGAAGAAACTATAATTGTTACCTATATTCCTAAAACAAAAACAAAAACATTAGTACAATTAGTGCATTAAGATAAAGCACACGTGAAGGTGGACCTCAATCGTCATGACTTTAGAATGACCAACAACACAGTTTCAGAAACTCTTTGATTGCAGTCTGTATGCACTAATAATGATTTGAAAAATTCAATATTACCTTGTACGGGATTTTCGTTTTCCTGACATGTTTGTAAGACAATCTCGAGTACAATTACATTGAGCCTTTCATTAAATCGCTTTAAAACTTCCCAAATTGAATATTCCAGTGACTCTGGGAAGAAGTTATGACAATTGTTTGTAAAATACTATTGGAACATAACATGTGTGAAATCCTTGAGGTAGGTCGTAGAAAAATACTTAATACGGAACAACATTTTACAGATGTTAGAAAAATCTAAGAGGAAATTGAAACTGTTCATCTATGCTTCTTGCCTTTCATCATGAACATTATAATATAACATTGTACAACCTAGCATCTCAAACCTTTCACTATATTATCTTAGATTTTTAAAAAATACGGTTGAAATAACTAAAAAGTAGTTTTGATGGATCAATTTATTTTTTTTTATTTAATATTTGTGTTCATTCAGTAAATTTCTGACGATATTTAATCTAAAAATATACGTTGTTATCGATCTATGAAATATATATAAAGCAGAAATCTCTTAACATGAATTACTGGAAACCAACTTTTATTCGCGTGCGAGAAATATCCGAGATAGTTGGTTTACAGTAATAGTAAATCTGTCATTAGAATGGAGCTACGCTTAGAATTTTCCATCAGTTTTCATTCAATGAATTTTATTATTGAATAAAATTATGACTTCCAAGATTGGGCATATTGATAATTTAAAACAAAAATGAAAGCATGCCAATTCTGTTACAGAGTAAAGAGGAGAGAATAGTCCGCCAATTCCACTTCACTGCTTGGCCGGATAAAGGAGTACCGCTGTATGCTTCCTCTTTAGTTCACTTCCACTCTAAAGTTAAGAATACAGCATCTCCGGGTAAAGGACCCCTTGTTGTGCACTGCAGGTATTATTGAATGATCTTTTGAATTAATAATTCTAATGGTGAAAATTTAAACCTGAAGATTAACCAGTTACCTACAAAGACTTAGAAGAATCAAAATGATAACACTATCACAGCTTAAAAGTAATAAACAAAAAAATAACCTATCACCATAATTTCCTGTGCTTTAGTATATACTCGTAAGTTTAAAGTATAGGCGGACTTTGATGACGTATCTGTATGAATGAAAAATTCTCAAAGTGGACAATTAATTAATCAACAAATCTTCAAATGATATATATTAAAGGGTTAATCAGGTAAAGTGAAATATCTAACTTTTAAAATTTGGATTAAGCTTTTAATTTTGTCAAAATATTTCAAATTGCTTATATTGAATCTTTTATTCATCATACAAGTTTTGCTCAATTTCATAAAAAAAATCTCATATTTATATGATTATCACAACTCTACATACATGTGAATTTATTTCGGCGTAATTCAAAATATTTACTTGAGGCGAAATGATGAAGTCATTCAATCTATATTTTAAAAAAAATTATGTTCAACAATGCGCAGGTTCTAAAAAAATATATATTCAAACGACGATTTATCTACATCTAACCGGTTGTTGATCCTGATGCCATTTCAGTCTTCCTCCGTATTTTACATACAAGGTGTACAATGTACATATCTATCTTCGAAATAGATACTTTTGAATAATACTTTTCTTTTTTGCTTTCCTTATTATAAACATATAAGTCCTTTCTTGCAGTGCAGGGATAGGACGAACAGGGACCTTTATAGCGTTAGACTACCTTATCCAACAGGCCAAGGAGTCTCAATACGTGGATGTGTTTGGATGTGTCGAGACTCTGAGAAGACAGCGTGTTAATATGGTACAAACTCTGGTAGGTTAATGTACGAATAAAATCTAATCAAATTATACATCAGTAGGAAAGGACTTAATTCTTTAAGTATTTGAGATCATTCACTGTACCTTTTTTTTTTACCTCTTACATCAAATATTGCAGTGTAGTTGGAGATGACCAGAGTACTGGTACAAAAGATGTTGTAAATTTTATACAACGAAACTCAAGTTCGATTTTCATGTTTATATTTATAAATCATTTTAGGAGCAGTATATTTTTGTACACAGTGCTTTGTTAGAGGCTTTAATGTGTACATCATCTGATCCCTCTACGGCCGAATTCCCCAAATTATACGAAGATCTGATGAACATAGACCATAACAGTGGAAAACGAAATATTGATATACAATTTGAGGTACATTTAAACTGAAATGGCAGCAAATAAGTAATGCAAAAGCAATTTTTCTTGTGGCAAATTAATTGAACTGAAGAATAACGCCAGGTTGAATTAAAAAAAAGATCTAGATTTAAATGGATATTTTGTTGAAATCATAATGACTGTTTTAATGCAAAACAGGAATTAGGCTCGCATGCTAAAATTCTTTGCATTTTCATTTAACAACAATTAAGAGAATGCATTGTTTTGTTGGAAACATTTGATTTGGAAATCCCATGCGATATCATTTATATAGACATGCCAATTAGGTTTAATTGTATTGAATATTTATGTTGTTTTTAGAACGTGTTGTCCTCCTTGGGAGAAATTCCAGAGTCTGCTTTCAGATTTGCTAAAGAACCATTAAATAAGAAGAAAAACCGCTATAGTAATGTGTTGCCAGGCAAGTGTGGTCACACTCAGGTCGACCCTTAGACTTTTTCTTTTTTCTTTTGTTAAACTACAAATCTATTTTAGAATAGGAAATAAAATATGTAATAGCAAGTATTGGTTATGAATGACAATTAAAATGTATGATCTCGTTTATAGTTCTTATCCTTGTATTTGAAATAAAAGCGCACAAAGAATACATATTTCTAATAATCATTTGAATCACAGATATACATGTACACTTAAACGATTTTATGTACGTATATATTTTACTTGTAGTTGACAGTGAGATGCCAGACTTAAGAGATGAAGAAAATAAGCGTGTATACATAAACGCTGTATTTCTTCCGGTAATTAAACATTGTAAATTAATGTTAACTTTTTTTATCTAAACCAGTCAGTATATTAATAACTATTTATAATTTACTCGTATGTTCATTTTTTCTGAATGTTTTTTATTGTAGGCCTACAAAACAAGAAGATCTTTCATCGTGACACAAATGCCTCTCAGAGACACCGTGGACGACTTTTGGAAGCTTCTTTCTCATCAAAAAGTTTCAACTATTGTAATGCTTAACGAGACTGTACCTTCAAAGGTGAATGACAAGCAGGTTAATATATTTTTTCTCATCAGCTTTATTAAACAATTAATGTATAGTCTATAATCACACGGCATCCAAATTACCTGAAAGACTTTATGAATAGATTCCTGGGACTCTGTCATTAGTATCTGAATCATAAACCACTTCTGATGCCCAGAAACAAAGTTTTAAAAACAATTTTCAGAATATTGGAATGTACTGGCCAGAAGGATCTGAAAGTGAAGAGTATGGCATGGTCGTCGTGTCTAAGGAATGTTCGTCTACCAAGGAAAGGGATTTCACTATCATCGATCTTCTTTTCAAGCTAAAAGCCGACGAAGAGGATGAAGTATTTATACTGTTTACTAAATAGTTCATTTCTTGAAAGAATAAGCGAGCTAATGATTTCAAATTATCCTCGAAAATCAACTCGTTTTTTAACATAAAGATGGTTATTACATGTAGCATAAGAAATTGAATTTATTTATTTATGCATGTACATTTTTAGGAGAAACGAATCCGGGTTTTCAAATGCAATTTCTGGTCGGATTCCACAACTATTCCGTCATCAATTCTTTCTTTCCTAAAATTGATAAATGCTGTAGAGTTACACCATGATGGGCACAACACAGGCCCACTTGTTGTCCACTGCATGTAAGAAAACAGTTTTGATAAAATATATTTTTGTGGAAAACATTTATATATTTTAGTGCGAGTGGTTACGCGTTAGCATCCTTACGGAAAACACATACTTAGGTTCTCAAACGATAAACGTACTCTAATTTTAAAAAAGAAATTTATACATGCAGATGTTTCAAAATATATTTTTTTGTCACCTGTCACCTGCCTTAACTGAAAGTGGCTTCAATGAGGAGTATTATTTTCAAATTGGGTCTGTCTGTCCGTCCATAAGTCTGTCTTTGTGTCTGTTACACTGTAGTTTCCACAACATATCTCGAGAAGTCTTGAAGCTTGTTTTTGCAACTAAATTTTACATAACAACTCTCTGTGGCCTAAGGAGGAAACCATTTGATTTTGGGGTCAGAAGGTCAAGTTTCAAGGTCATAAATCAGATATTTTGTCTTTCAATACTTGTTTCTACGTGATATGTCGGTAAGTTTTTCAGATGTTACAAAGAATTTTTTTACCACAACTCCCTATGGCCTACGGAATACCCTTATTGATTTAAAGATCAAAAGGTTTAAGTTATAATTAAACATTTTTTGTATGTAGAACTTTGGTTTCTGGGCGCTCTCTCGGGAAGCTTTTTTAATTGAATATACACCTTGACTTTCTGTTGTCCCCACAGTCTCTTTTCAAGTGGCCCTTCCGTCCCCCCCCCTCCACATATATTATACAATTAAAACTGACGCAATATTAATCTTAAAAATCACATAAGAAAGCGTTGAAAAAGTCCTTTATTAACATTAAGTAAAAATGGTCAATATTTTTTAACAATCACGATAAATTCAATCTCGCTCTTTCAAAAAGACATTTGATTTTGAAACTTTGCTTACAGTTCTAACGTCCTTTTTAGCTCACCTGAGCCGAAGGCTCAATGACCTTTTCTGATCAAAATTTGTCCGTCGTCTGTCGTCGTTGTCGTAAACTTTTCACATTTTCATCTTCTTCTCAAGAACCACTGAGCCGATTTCAACCAAACTTGCCACAAAGTATCCTTGGGTGAAGGGGATTCAAGTTTGTTCAAATGAAGGGCCACGCCCTTTTCCATTATGAATTAGAGAAAAATTAAAGGCATTTTTTAAAAATCTTTTTCTCAAGAACCACTAGGCCAGGAAAGGTGAAACTCATGTGGAATCATCCTCAGGTAGTGTAGATTCAAGTTTGTTCATATCATGACCCCCCAGGGGTAGGTTGGGGGCAAAATGGCCGATCAAAGTTTTACATAGGAATCATAGGAAAAATCTTTAAAAATCTTGTTCTCCAGAACCACTGGGCCAGGAAAGATGAAACTCATATGGAATCATCCTCAAGTAGTGTAGATTCAAGTTTGTACAAATCATGACCCCCGGGGGTAGGGTGGGGCCAAAATGGCCGATCAAATTTTTACATAGGAATATATAGGAAAAATCTTTTAAAATCTTCTTCTCCAGAACCACTGGGCCAGGAAAGATGAAACTCATATGGAATTATCTTCAGGTAGTGTTCTTGTGGAAGCATTCTCAGATAGTGTAGATTCAAGTTTATTCAAATCATGACCCCCGGGGGTAGGTTGGGGCCAAAATGGCCGATCAAAGGTTTACATAGGTATATATAGGAAAAATCTTTAAAAATCTTTTTCTTAAGAACCACTGGGCCAGGAAAGATGAAACTCATGTGGAATCATCCTCAGGTAGTGTAGATTCACATTTGTTCAAATCATGACCCCCAGGGGTAGGGTGGGGCCAAAATGGCCTATCAAAGTTTTACATAGGAATGTATAGGAAAAATATTTAAAAATCTTAATTTCCTGAATCACTGGGCCAGGAAATATGAAACTCATATGGAATCATCCTCAGGTAGTGTAGATTCACGTTTGTTCAAATCATGACCCCCGGGGTAGGGTGGGGCCAAAATGACTGATCAAAATTTAACATAGGAATATATAGGGCAACCTTTTAAAATTTTCTTTTCAAGTATTTCAAAGCCATGGTTAGTTAAATTTATATGGAAACATCCTCAGGTAGTGTAGATTCTAGTTCGTTCAAATTATGATCCCCGGGGGGGGGGGTTGTTAAAATTCAAGCCCCCCCCCACCTCAGTAAACTTTCAGTTCTGATCTGATATGTGCTTTTTCCTATCCGATGTGCTCAGGTGAGCGCTGTGGCCCCTGGGCCTCTTGTTTATTTCATTTATTAGATTTATATTTAACTTTCTTACAATAGGAATGGGGCAGAAAAAAGTGGATTGTTTTGTGTATTGCAAGCGGTTTTAGAGAGAATGAAAATAGAGCAAGATGTTGCAATACATTCTGTTATTCAACAGATGCGCAGCGTGAGACCAAGTATCATCCCTAATGTTGTAAGATTATAGTCTAACTTATCTTATTTTAGATAATTAAGAAAATAAATATAATAAATTCAGTAAATGATATAGGTAAAACAAATGGCCATGGGTACATTACATGACAGACAAAATACGACCAATGAAGACATTTTATTACATTGGTAATTGAAGATGGGGTTAAATTCATTACTATGAATTCTACTTGATATCCTATTTTTTACTTTACGTTTTAGGAACAGTTCAAATTTTGTTATGATGTTGTCATGGAGTTCATGAAGCAGTATGATGCATATTCCAACTTTCAATGACAAAGAAATAAAAAATTGACCGGACTACTGAAAGACATTTGCTTATTATATAAATTGATTTGCATATAAAACATTTTATTTTTTACCGGTGCCTTGTGCCATTTATATATGCTTTTTATAATATTTCGTTTGAAATTATCATTTAATTTGAAATTGACCTTTGTATTTTCTCAATGTTGTTTTATACAATGTGAGAATAAATTGAATTGGAGGAACGGAAACACAGTGCATTTTATGTTTTACAACAACGTGACAGGTTCTGGATGCCAAAAAGCATTAAAAGGGGGATTAGAAGTCAGTTTTTCTGCATAAACAATCGATCAAACCAATGATGTGAAATTTACTGAATACTGTTTAAAAGAAGAGAAGAACATACAATATGATCTTGCTTTAGACACCAACGACAAAACAGATTCGGGCAAAGAAAAAAAAACCCGAGAAACAAAGCGCTGTGAAGACAAGTGAAATATAAGGCGATAACGAAGTATGCAAATAGGAGCAGAGCTCCAGAAACATCAGCATACATGTCCAAGAACGAATTCGATGTCGATATCGTATGGAAATCGATCCTGACTAGAACCATACATTGAAAATACTGGATACCATGTATGCGACTTGCATAAATAATTTATTTTTAAAAAATGAGTTGGAACATAAATTTTATGCAAGGCCAAACATGAAGTCGGTATAGATTCACCTTTGGTATACATATGTGAATAAAATGACAATCGAAGGTTTAGGGGTTGGTATTGTGTTGGGTAGATTTACCATGACAATTTATTTCAGATTCCTCATAAATCAAACAAACAATATGGATGTTTTTTTGCTTGTTTAATATGGCGCTTCTGGCCGCGATGATAATTTACTGGGTTACCACAGGGCTGCCCCACAATCAACAATCAATAAAACAAATGTGACGACCCAAATCGGGCGGATCATGCACTGGGTAGGTCACAAGTGCATGAACGTCACCAATGCAATAATCAATCAAATTCAATCAATCATTAATCAATCAGTCAATCAATCAATTCAAATATCAATCAAGTCAATTACTTGTCAATCAATCAATTATTAATCAATTAAAATATCAATTAAGTCAATAAACAGTGGAATGAGCGTAAGAATATGTGTTGCACTCGTCTAATTGCGTTGATGTGCGACGGAATACGCAAACACTAGGAATTCCAACCACCATAAGGTTGAAGTGGACGCTATCCTTAACAAGCAGTCGTTACGGTATAGGTAAAACGGAGACTTCATCACCGCGACATTGGTTAATGTGGACGCTTTACCCAACAGGCAGTCTTTGCAGAATACGCAATCATATAGAATTCACTTTGCAACACAAGTTGATGAAGAAGCTAGATCAAGCAGGACACCATTTAGGAAAATTGGAGCACAATCCTCACTACTACATGGCTGTTGTGGACGCAGGACCAAGCAAGCAGTCTTCATCTGCAATGACATAACAAGAACAGCAGTATTTTTTCTAAAACAAGAGGAGGGTGGATGGGAAAAATTAAAAAATTGCAACAATTCAACTTCATAAAATTTTCTATGACCTTACCGTTTTATCGAATCATCGAAAAAGGAAGAGGAGGAAACAACTATACATTAGAATCTATAAAAATAGACATAAATTATCCAGAATGATACGTTGTGACTAAGGGTGAATATAATATATATCTGAAAGGACTTAAGATATCCGAAATGGAGGGACATAGGGTTACTGAAATAAACTCACTTATCCGAGACCAGGCTCGTATAAGTGGTAGTAGTAGTAGAGTATCTAGTTATGATATAGATGTGCCTGCAGACTGCGTGATTGTTTTTATTTTAAGCTCATCAAAATATATCGTGTCGAAATTTAAAGTGAGAATAACCATTTAAATAACAAGACAATATCTCCTACAGTTAATCTATTAATTCTTGCTTTCAACAAGAAGGGACATGACCAGTCTTTATTCAATTCATTTTTTTTTTATTAACACCCTCATGGTGCATATTTCTGCCCCTGTATGCAAAATAAATTATGTTAACATGCAAGCAAAAAATGTCAGCATGCACGAACATTATGTAAGCATGCAAGATACAAATCTTATCAGAGAATATAATTTAATTTTAGTGTTGTTAAATTTACTAACTAACACCATTATCTGACAACATGCTTACTCCTCCATGTCATGTGATCCACCTCTAATGTTCTGGAGGTCCCTGTTTGCTTTGTTCCTATTTTTAGGTCACCTGAGTAATCTCAGGTGACCTATTGCTATCCGTTTTCGTCCGTCGTCGTGTGCTCGTGCGTCGTGTGTTAACATTTGAATATTTTCATCTTCTTCTCTGAAACCACTGCCTCAATTTCAACCAAATTTGGCACAAAGCATCTAAGGGTAAAGGGTAACTAAAAATTGTGAATTTCACACGGGGGCCTCAGGGATGGGGCCAAAACCACTAAAATTAGTGCAATCTTTAAAAATCTTTTTCTTTACTCCTGGACAACAAGCAGTCAAAGTGTTTGCATGGTTGTAATCAGCATTTAGTCTTCTACCAAAATTGTGAAATTCATGGCCCTGGGGTCAGGGGTTTTAGTGCTAGGGCGGGGCTAAATAGATTATATAGTGAAAATGCATAAATACTTTGAAAATTTTCTACTCTGCTCATGGGCATTAAATAAACTGAATAAGTATATAGTTATGTTGAGTCAACCAAACTTATGAATTTCATGGCCTTCTTCTCTGCACCTGGGCATTAAATAAACTACGTACATAGTAATGTTGAATAAGGTTGTGTCTTCCAAAATTGTGAATTTGATGGCCCCAGTGTCAGGGGTTCTGGTATTAGGGCGGGACTCTTTGGATTATATAGTGATTATATAGTGCTCATGGGTATTAAATAAACTAACCAAGTACATAGAACTTATGTTGAATTAGGCTGCCTCTTCCAAAATTATGAACGTCATGGCCCCTGGGTCAGGGGTTCTGGTGTTAGGGTGGGGCTATAATGATTGTATAGTGTTAGGGTGGGGCTATAATGATTGTATAGTGAAAATCATGAATTCTTTGAACATCTTTTCCTTTGCTCCTGCTTAATATGCCAATGATCTAATTACATATTTAAGGCCAGCATTTTATTTTTAGGTTTGCAAACCCGCCGCTAGAGTTTTTGAATTTTCAGGAAAAAAAAAAATTTTGTCTTTCCGATGTCAAATTTGAATCGGGATCGAGATTTCAAATTTACCATATCGTACTTCCGGTTTTAAGATGAACATGGCGGGTTAACAGATCTGCAAAGTTCATAGCAGCACCATAGTTTGGTTTAGTGTAAAAATGTATTGATAGGAATGCCATTCAAAACGTTTCACCCCTTTAGAGGACAAATAAAATGCTGTCGACTTTGTTGCACAATTACATACTGGTGAGATAATTATGTATTCGTATACAAAAGTATCTGTAATTTGTAAATTATTTTCTTCCCACAGGTTTAAAACTACCCGTGGTAGCTAATGCTAGCGGCATTGTTTAGGTCTCTGTTGTAGCTTATATACATTCTAAGCATCTTTCTTCAGAAAAAGATTGCTTAATTATGCATCAGATGTAATAAATAAAACTATGAGAGAAGTTAAGTTCATTTGAGGTATAAACAATAGCCTTAAGAAATAAAAAAAATCAACTATTTAAAAGCAAGTATATACAAATATATACAGACATGTAGTATCGTTTGTGACAGCCAGAAAAAATATTTTACACTTAATTGAAAAAATGTTCACCCTACTCCCCAGTACACTCCCTGTCTATTTTTTTGATTGGAATTATAATGTTAGGTATCAAGTAGATGTTATTTTTAGAACAATGTCTACACATTCACCCGAGTAACACATATTAATAAATGAAGATGTATTGAAAGAGTTATAAAGAATTGATTTTTAAAAATATATTTCGATCAACATCACAAGATTTATATCACTGGCTCAAACCTGGCAGATGATGTTATAAACAATTTAATGTTCTACTTTTCTATTTGTAACCAATATGTGTCCAATGGCAAGGATCCTGTTAGGATAGCATTAAAAAGAAGCAAAGATGAATGTACAAATGTCAATAATTAATTTATCCCCCCCCCATTTTTTTTTAATTTCCTCCTCCTATGCGACTTTTTCATTCAGATGTTCGTAACTAAATCTATAAATTAAAAAATACTGGCCTTATGATGAAGAAAAGTACCTTTATCAAAATGGATAATTTCAAGGCCCCTTGGTCGGGGGGGGGGGGGGGGGGGCTTACTTTGTCTAAAAATAAATTGATTGCTTTGAAATCTGCTCTTTGATAAGCAATGGTGCCTCTTTTAAAATTAAGCATTTCTTGGCTTTTGGATTAAAACACAAACCAAATTCAGTTGCTTGAAAGTTGTGTTGCATGATACTCAGGTAACCTATAATGCCCGTGGGCCTCTTGTTAATTGTTTTATGAACTTTTGATTTTGAATACTGTTCGTTGTCTTAATATATTTCATGCATGCAAGATACAACATAATTATGTTGATAAGCGACTTTTCTATATTAACATGCTAGATAAATATGTGAACATGCAAGATAATTATGTAGATATACAACTTACTTGTGTTAACATGGTACATAACTAGTGCTAATTGTAACGGGAACCGTTACAGATGTTCCCCAAACGCTCCCCAACTCCCTTTTGGTGCCTTATTCCCTGTAAGCTTGATTAAATAAGACAAACGCCATACATTTAAGACTTTAACAAAGTTTTACCAGAAGTATTCAATTTAAGCATTGCACGCATGCGCATCTGAACGCATGTGCGTAATGACCATATCATCTTGTCTACACTATTGATATATTTTAATATACTAAATATTACAGCATTAAATCCAAAAATATGTTGAATCTAGTGTATTTGGAATTTTACTCATTTCACGTGCATGCATATGCATGATGACCATTCCCTGCTGTAGGAGTCTATAATATCTATCTATGTTCTGAATCCCATCTTGTTTGGTTGAAAATCAAGGGAGTTATAGCCATTTAAAGTTTCAGCCAATCAGATTGCAGCGCACGTGCATGCGCGTGATTTGATAAAAATTATTATATATCATATTGTAGGATATCCTAAAGCATGCCTTTGTTTTAAATTTCAAAGCATTTTGTCAAAAAAACAAAAAAGATATTGAGATTTTTGTTTCAACCAATCAGAGCGAAGCGCACGTTCATGCACGTGCAAGTATGTTCATGATGACTATATCTTCTTCTAGGAGTCCATTATGTTTGTCTACGTTCTAAATCCCATGCTGTTTGGTTGAAAAACACGGGAGTTATAGCCATTTAAAATTTGAGCCAATCAGATTGCAGCGCACGTGCATGCGCGTGATTTGATGAAAATTCTTATATACCATATTGTAGAACATCCTAAAGCATGCCTATGTTTTAAATTTCAAAGCATTTTGTCAAAAAACAGAGAAGATATTGAGATTTTTGTTTCAGCCAATCAGAGCGAAGCGCACGTCATGCAAATTTGACAGTATCACACTACTAATCTATCCTTATATAATGAGATTCAAATCATTTCATCAAAAAATGTAAAAGTTATAGCTATATTAAGTATATCAGCCAATTCACTCATTTCACGCGCACGCACGTGCATGCGTATGCGCGCAAAATGACCTTCGTTCCGCACACCTACGCTACACACCTATTAACCCTAAAAAGGTTTTAGCTCAGTTGGGTGAACAGTTTCTGAGAACACTCGCGGACAAAAAGTACCGGAGAACAAATAAGAAAAAAAATAATAATAATAAGAAACAGAGTAAAAACAATATGTTCCCAAACTCCGTTTGGGGAACATAATTATGTAGACATGCGAATTGTTTATGTCAACATGCAAGGTAACTATGTTAACATGCTTATGTTAAGACTTACGTTCTGAACAATCGACTAAATGAGATTAATTGCATTATGAGTTTCTTCAAAAATACATCTGAAATTTTATGCTTGTCTTTCGTCTTATTCTTCGAAGCATATTGTAATTTTTTATGCATTTCACAAAGTACATACAATATGTACATTGATATGTACGATTTCCAGGTTTGCACCTACAAACAACACATTAATGAACATGGAACTCATTGTTCCGTTATTTAAGGCTACTTATGTATGAAATATTATAACCTAAATACTGTCTATGAGGACATTAGCATGTTTATCCCCCAAGACAGCAAATATTTCTCGAGGCGCAAACGAGGTAAATATATGCTTTTGAGAGCTTGCATTTGTCAAAAAGTCAGTAAATAAATATTCTATTATACCGAAGCTGATTTTACTTATATAACATCACTATCTACACGTCACAATATGGATAAAACCGGAAGAGATCGGATATGAAAAGGCGAGGAAACAGAATCCTGCTGCCGGTAAATAGTTTGATGACTATTTTACAAAAAGCAAATAGGCACAAAAACCATTTCACATTAGGGGCAATTTAGAAAAAATAGCATGTTTCTTTGTCATATTTTTATACAGTAACGATTCAAAGAGGTATAATAAATGGATGTAACTAACAATACTCAAGCTATAAGGTCTATTCAAACAATATATACTTTTTCGATGTAGAAATTATAAATGAAAGTTTTTATAACCCTTAACTTTTTTGTTGAGTGTATTTTAGCATCTCATACCCCATTTATACGACGAAAATTTGCTTATGTGTGCAAATTTACATATAAGTAAATCTACATACGTAAGTAAAAGTTAATTTGATTCTCATATTTTCATATAAATTAAGGAGATGGATAGATTCAGAATTGTGAATTTTTATAGAAAAGGGTTTTTCCTTACTGTTTGGGTATAAGTCTTATCTTTACGACTAACTTTTAAATCTTCCTCACTGATTTCTCGGTACAACTTAATTAATGACTTCAAGGAGAAAGAATGGTATAAGAATTTACACACGAAGAAGCAAAACTTATTAAAATTATCAATATGAGTTGCAAGATTGACATGGGAAAATTTTGCTGAAAATTTATAATCAAGCATTTCAATGATAGAAAAATAGAACATTTATAAACTATAGTTGCTCATATTTGCGATGGAAGAACTTTTATAAGCTTTAATTAAAGCAAAATGACATTATTGTCGTTCTGTGCATTATTGATCTCTTATATAATGCTATGTATTCGATTGTATAGAAAAATTTCTCCTTATGAACTTATATATGAGTAGCTTGCCTGAATTAAATTCAAAGAGGTATAATAAATGTATAAAACAAACAATATTCAAGCTTTAAAGTCTATTCAAACAATAAAAGGAGTAGAGCAAACACGGGTCTTTATAAACATCAGATATTGTACCATCGAGGTGTGAGCATCCCCTGCAGATCGTCAACACCGGTCATGTGCTTCATTTTATGATCGGGAAATAAGTGAAAAATTCAAGGACAATTCAGTCTATCAAGAAGTATGAAAGAATGAAAGTCACCATGTGACTTAATGACATATTGTTTTACTGACATTTTGTGGTCAGATTATAAAATTCATGCGGTATTCCTGTACCACAATAACAAAATTAACATACGTATTGCCCCGTAGATTTACCCGACCCACGTATTTGTAGTAAAATGTAAACATGACTTTCATGTACTGCAATTTCTTTATCACATAAGACAACAATTCAAAGTATGCTCTAAAGTGTTCAATAATAACTAATACCAAACAAGGTAGATGTCAGTTTCAAATAAGTCATCAAATCAACTGCATTATTTTCAATATTTTTTTAATTTCCAACGATATTTAGCTTCTGTTGTAATATCAACTTACGTACATACGTAGCATTCATCAGTTATAGAATTGTTTAGTAGAAAAAAGTTGTATAACTACAGTACAACTTGGTTCATATGAAGAATTATTGTCTTAGTCTTAAGCAAAAATATAAATGTACCCCTTATGTTTTCTATTCTGCCATTTATCTTTATATATGATATGAGTTAAGGCTTACATTAGAAATATTTTAAGCACATGTATGTACAAATATTGAAGTAATACAGTGAAAACTGTCTAATCCGACACACTGCTAATTCCGACGTGAAATTTCTTTCCATTTTACTACTTTCCATGGTTTTTACACTATGCAATCCGACACCCTGTCTATTCTGACACAAAATATGTCTCTTAGTGCATGTCGGATTAATATTAGACAGGTCTCACTGTAATATTGCAAACACCTTGACAAACACCTTGACAATACATAATTATTCAAATTTCCAAAGAAATATTTTCTTTACTATAAAATTACCGATCAGACCAAATACATTAATGTATAGATCCAAATTAAATATTGCAAGGTTTACGTTAACAGTACGGAAAAGGAAGTAAATTTATTTTCAGGAAATAGATCAATGCAGGAATTTGCAGAACTATGTCATTACATCGTATAACGTATATAATATATATACTATTTATATTTTTGATTTTTGAAAAGATTTTTTTCGTTGCTTTATTAATTAAAGACATTTTAGACACTCATGAATTTATGTTGAAAAACGTGAGGAATATCGAGGGCAGCATAGCATAAGATGAATAGCTTAAATGAATCGAATTAGTTGCACTAACTATAAATTAGACAATCTCTTTTAAAAGTTGAAATTTGAGGTAGAAATTAAGGAACCTACATGATTTCAAATGCATTTAATCCTTTATAAGATTTTTTGAAAGGGGTTATATTCCGTATTTTTTAAAAAAAATTTTAAATGTTCTTTGTATTAAGGGAATGCTTCGTTCAATTTCAGATGATATTTAACAATGAGCAGACCAGTTCAGCAGAGGATAGGGGATATATATGAGCAACTGTTTAGGGAATATTCCTCAAGTATCCATACAAAGCTCTGGAAACCGTTGTATCAAAGTATTTTTGTATCTCTATTTATGCACTTTAACTTGAAAGTCTATTACATGTACTTGATGTTTCTACGTATCATTCACTTGCATTTGAATACAACGATAATTGGAATGAAACGATTTACTTCCTTCTTGTTGTAGTCGTCATAATGACGGTCTTCTTTTCTTGTTACATGTATATCTATTTTATTGGCATTTCACACAGTCATTTTATTGATGGTAAGTTAATTTTACTTTGGAAATGTTGATAATAATTTTTAGTTACTTTGACTTGATTTTTTGCTCAATCTAATTAAAATTAGATGTTACATCCGCTCGCACTTAGTGTAACGAGTTTACGAGCGGATCTAACATCTAATTTTAATTTTTGCTAAAATTGTTCTTAAAGTATAATTAAGACGTTTTAAAAATAACATAGATTTTCATAGATTTAAAAACAAATAAACATGGATGTGTTTCTCAACACCTGTTAAATAATACGTATTTATTACTTTAAGGAACATGAGGAATACAAGAATGTTAAATGGAGCGAATAAATAACTAAGATCTTAATTTTTACAGCTAAGTACTGTGCGTTTCAATTAGGGAGGAAGTATGGAAACACAAAAAATTGCACTAAATTAGAACACTGTATAAAGGCCTTTGATGATAAAACGGGAGCGTGCTTAGGACCTGAGAACCAGTGTGAACCAGGATGGATGGGACCAGGCTGTCAATACGGTAAGCTCAGGCTTTGACCTTTTGGAATTGATTTTTTAGTGAAAATAAGGAATGGTGATCATTATCATAACAAAAAAAATTAATTGTAAACAAGACAGAACACAAACTCATAGAAATACTAGAGCTTAAAGGTACCTAGGAGGAGTAAACACCCCCTGTTGAACTGTCAAACCCGCTGGGAACTTTACCGTACATGCATGTGTTGGTCAGAAAGATAAAACTCCAGAGATAGTTACAGGTACAATGTACATAGGTAGAGACAGCATCGCCTAAGGACCAGTCACAGTCACATTACAGAGCACTGGTCACAATACAAAGTAATTCATAGGCAAACACAGCGATAAGTTTTATATGTGAACAACTGTGTTGTTGAACGAAGGGTATGAAGATAACGAACAGTATTCAATCTCAAAGTCCCTAAAACAATACAAAATAGGAGTAGAGCAAACACGGACCTCCGAAACATCAGAGGAGGGATCAGGTGCCATGGAGGAGTGAGCATCCCCTGCTGACTGGTCACACCCGCCGTGGGCTCCTTGTCATGATCAGGAAATAAAGGAAAAATCCGTCAATTCAGTGTATAAATAATACACTAACAATTGAAATGAAAAACGTCAGTCAGCATTCGACTCAATGAAAAATTGTAGTTGCTGACAACCTCATTGTATCGACCATAGAACTTACGAAATGGTGACTTTAAACGAGACTGCTGATATTCTTGTTTCATCAGCGTGCTTGTCAATAATTTACCTCGTTTTAGAAATTGTTCATACGTAGGGCATACTCTTGCGTATCGAATCAACTGAAATATATATACTTCGTATGCAGGTGATGAAGGTATCTTGCTGCTTAAGTAAGGGAAGTTTACGATAGAAAAGTTAAAGTCATTACGTTTATCATATAGCTTAGTTGTTAGATTACCATTAACGTCTTTTTCAAGTAAAGTGAGATATTATCTTGTGAAAATGAGAAATTATCTTGTGAAAATGAGATATTATCTTGTGAAAATAAGATATTATCTTCTGAAAACGAGAAATTATCTTCTGAAAACGAGAAATTATCTTGTGAAAACGAGGTATTATCTTGTGAGTATACCGACATAAGATGATTAAAGATATATAGCTATTTCTTATTTCCCAGTTTTTCTTGGTAAATACTGGTACATGTAACTCCCGAGAATTACCAGTATTTCCCACCGTACAGGAAAATATTTTAGTATATTTTTTGCCAACCCTGTTAAAATTAGAATATATATTACAAAACGTTACAAAGTTAAAACATTAATCAGCACATTTTCTCTTAAAAAGAACTTCAGATAAATGATACAAGATATACTTACCACCGAACACCTCTATTTCTTTAACGGCAACTTTTTTACTAAAATACATAGCCAAACTTTTTGTTTTGAACACTCGATCGAGGTAAATCGTAGTTGTTAATAGAACAGAAGAGTAACTAGTTCTGTTTTCAGAGTCTTTTATGGTCAGATGAGGAGAATCTCCTGGAAAAACTTCAAGGAAAAAAGATTTTTAACGTACAAATAATTATTATAGATAACTATCCTTGATTTTGATAGTCAGGTCCTGTTATCATATTACATAATCAAGTATGAGAAAGAGAGACAAAACAATTAGAAAACAGATTATTTTTTTGTGTTCTTTTCAAAAATATATTCTTTTTGATTATGTTTCAAACACTTGAGGAATTTTACCATGTACATTCACAGCAGAAATGATAAAAACGCCTCCAAGCTGAACGTTTGCTGTTCGAATTGTCTGAGATGTGCTTTGATTTCCGTCAAAAAGCTCACCTATGTTCAGGCCTCGAAAAGCTAGGTTAACTGAAAGTACAAAGATATACATACATGTATAAATCCGAGGAGAAGATAATTAAACGATTTTTCATATATATTACTACATTGAATAAGTAACGACTGACGATGATTAAAATGTCTTCAGAAAAGCTCACTTGAGTTTGCAGCTCAGGTGGGATAATCACATGTAGTACCAAATAGGCAAGTATTCAATTAACAAAACAAAAATGAATAAATAGATCACAAGTGGTGCGTTAGCAGTCTTGTCTACTGTATGAAGGATATTGATATACCGAACAGTATTCAATATCAAAGTCCATGCATAAAGCAATACAAAATGGACAATTAATATGATAAACGTCAGTCTGCATTTGACTCATTGATAAATTATTTTTGCTGACAAGGTCATTGTATTTACCATAGAACTTACGAAATGTTGACTTTAAACTTTAAACTGATATTCTTGTTTCATCAACTTGTTTGTCAATAATTTACCCTGTTTTAGACATTGTTCATACGAAGAACATTTTCTTGCGTATCGAATCAAATGAGTTATAAAAACACAGTATGCAGGTGAAGAAGGTATATTGCTGCATATTAAGTAAGGGAAGTTGACGATAGAAAAGTTAAAGTCATCACGTTTGTCATAAAGCTTGGTTGTTAGATTACCATTAACGTCTTTTTCAAGTAAAATATCAAAGTATGAAACAGATGTGTCAGACTCTGTGGTATCTTTTATCTCAAGCTCACCAGGATATATCGTTTCGACGTAGGAATGGAAATTACCATTGTTAATTGACAATACGTCGTCGATATACTGTACACAGGGAAATTTTCGCCCCCATTTTATTTTCGCACCTTCCGCCCTCGTCGTAAGTAGGCGAATATAAAACGGGGCGAATTTAAAGTAAATACTATAATATCTTTAACAAAAATCTTTCTGGGTTAATTTAAAAAGGGGCAAACTTGTTTCCAAATGTGAAAGGGCGAAAATAACCCTGTATACAGTATCCAAATGTCGAGTTGAAGGCCACAGCAAGTGTTTTCTTCTTTTTTAAAGCATAGGATTTGGCACAAGTTCTGCCTCATGTGAATATAAAAATAGGTCTACTAATGACGGAGCGTAATTTGTACCCAAGGGATTTCCAATAGATTGCTGGAATACCTGGTCTCCAAAAAAACCCCATAGATATTGTCAATCAAAAATTCAAATATCCCTTTGATGTCAACTTCAGAGTACTTGTGTGTGCAATCAGAGTGTGTGCTAAGAAAATAATTTTGCAAATGACCAATGACCAGGTCAGTAAATATATGAGTTCCATTTTCATTAAAAAATCAGCTGTCAATGATATCAAAAAGCCTGGACTTTAATGTATCGTGGGGAAAAGTTGTGTATAAAGTAGAAAGTCGTATTTTTTTAATCTTGATTTTGATAAAATCTTGTGATTTCAAATTGTCTAAAAGTTCCTTGGAACTTTTAAGTATCCACATCTGATTCACACCATTTCTTGACTATATTGTAGCACAGTTTTTCCTTCACTACTGTCAAAATCATAGTGAGGAGTAACGAAAGAGGCTTTGTTGAATATTTACTGGAACCCGCATTGTATCTTTGTTTGTAAGGATTTTTAGGAAGTTTCAGAATCCATTATATATATATGGTAGTTCAAATTCATTTTGGCTCTATGGAATGTTAAAAAGTAATTAAAACTGACATATGATTTTGAAGAATTTCTTCCTTAGAAAGGGAACTATGAGTAGTAAGTAGGATTACCACTTTCAGAATTTAATCCTAGTTCTTCTTAAATACAATTTATATAATGAGCCTTACAAACGAAGACAATGTTGTTACCTGCTTTGTCGGTAGGGACCAGTACGTACTGATCATGTAATCTATCTAATTCTTTTTTTACTTCTGGATTATTGAACACAGAAGGATAGATGGTTTTCATAGTGCCCCTCAATCTTTTAAGACGCGACTTTAACATAGATCTGATACATTTAACCCAGTCTGACAAGGTTTCAACGTTTTCTTTTTTATATCTGGCCCATCGTAATTTTCAACAGAATCAATAATACACATATATTTATGAACTTTCGACGCCAGTTGAAGGATCGAGGTTCCCTGTATATAGGACCTTTTAAAATAAGTGATCTAAGGTCCTCATTATTAATTATATTTACGTCACCTGAAAGTCATGTGTCAACAAAGAATCTGTATGTATTCAATATTTTTCTTTGTTTTTAAATTAACTAAAAGAGGGTTTTTCCATACCATTTCCATGTCATTTATTTTAATATATCAGATGTTTACTGAGGGTCATTTGTCGGACATCAAAGAGCGAAAACCATCTGCAACCAGTTATATTATATTATTGGTTATACACATGTACATGTACTTTTATTAGAATTTTTATGTCTTTGTAGCGGGTAATGATTAAGTCCTCACAAGTACACTTGTCTAGTTTTAATGGTAATTTTAATCAATGGGTGCATTACAGATGTCTCATGATTAAATTTCAGCCCATAAACTGAACAGTTCTGCATGAGGCGTAAGATACCAATTGAAATATCCGACTCATTATTTGTTAGGGGTGGGACGATATACCGATACACCGATACATATCGATATTTTTCTCTAAGATACGGTTTACGATACAAGCATTCAAATATCGGTACGAAACGATACACGAACGACCTATCCAAAAATTGAAAATGAAAGTACATGTCCTTAGAAAATGGCGGCTTGTACAAAGCGAAGAGATGATTTTGATTATTGAAAACACACTTTAGAACTAATAAGTCGTTGTTTAAGGGTAAAATGTTTTCACTATTAAACAGCCTCGGAAGATTGGACAAGAAAAGTTCAGTATGTAATGCGTGCTTTACACAGAAAACATCGTTTCTAGAGCATTTGACATTATTAATTGTTAGTCCATCTCGTATTTTTTTTTTTTTTTTTGTAATCTCAGATTTGCTACAGACTTTCAGCAATTAATAAAAATGTAAATGTGATAATTTTAAATAAATTTTAGTCAGTGTTCTCTGCTGAACTACACAACTATTTGTAAACAACTTCTTAAAAGTAATTTGGTAATAATAATATGTACATGTATTTTTGTAAAATGTTAGTGAATGCTATTGATGAACTTCAAGTATTAATTTCAAAGCACACATGATTTGATATAGAATAATTTGTAGATTTAATGTCAAGGCAAAAAATGAAATAAAGTACTAATTCTTTTGAATAGTTTTATAATTTATTATGTTGATTTAATGACAAGACAAGAAATGAAAAAAAATACTAATTTTTTTAAATAGTTTTATAATATATCAAAATATCGAGATACGTATCGTATCGTGCCAATATATCGAGATACGTATCGTATCGCAAGATCTGTGTATCGTCCCACCCCTATTATTTGTTTAATAGGTTTCGATTATTGATGGCCCTTGTTAGTCATTTTAATATCAGGAAAATATTTTTATGCGCACGGATCGATAGATCCGAGGCGTATATTGATTTTGTCCTGTCTGTTTCTCTGTTTATCTGTCTGTCTGTCTGTTGTCAACTTTAACCTTAGCAAAAACGTTTGAACTATGAAAGATAGAGACTTCATATTTGGTATGCACACTCCACTAATTAAGTTCCTTCAAATGACACAAAGGTCAATGACCTTGTGATCTTGCTAAAAATATCTTCTGCTAAAAATATCTTTTTCGAGTTATCTCCATAACATTTGAATCATGAAAGATAGGGACTTTATATTTGGTATGCAATCTCCACTAATTAAACTCTTTCAAGGTCATAACCTTATGACCTCTAACGTAACCAATATGCTAAAAATAGCTTTTTGAACGCTGTCTATAACTTTTGAACCATAGGATATAGAGACTTCATATTTTGTATGCATACTCCACGAATTAAGTTCTTTCAAATGACACCAAGGTGACAAGGGCAATGACATTGTGACCTTGACTGTAGCCTATATGCTAAAATAAGCTTTTTTGAACTTTTTTGCCGCCGGCTGCATAGTGTTTCACAAGCACATCTTGTTGACAAGGATTTTGAAATCTACATTGTTGCTGACATCTTTTGTGACAAATTTAAACAGATTTGAAATCCTTTTCTACCAAAAATACGTATTGCACCTTGTATATTTCCTCTTTATCAAAATAATCTTTAATTTTTTTTAAATCGGCTTAATTTCGTGACAAAATTGTAATGTTTAAGAATTATACAGACTTTTTTTTATTATGAGTAGCCAGTAATACTAAATGCAGTTACGTGCTAGTGTATAAATGAACAAGAGGCCGAGGGGCCACATCGCTCACCTGAGCACATCGGTTAGGAAAAAGCACAAATCAGATCTGAACTCAAAAGTTTACTGAGATGGGGGGATTGAATTTTAATACTACTTGAGAATGTCTTCATATTAACACAGCATATGGCATTGCTATTCTTGATAAAAAGAGTTTTTAAAAACATTTTGTTCCGATATAATACTTCGTAATAAATTGAATTTCATTCCCCATTATTCCCATCCCTAGCTCAGAGGGGCATGATTTCAACAAATTTAAATCTTCAGTACATGAGGATGCTTACAGATCAATATGGCTAAACATAGCTTTTCTGTTCTTGGGATTTTTCCTTTATTTTTCTATGTAAAAATTTGATCCCCCATTGTGGCCCCAGCTTATCCCTGGGGGTAATATGATTTGAGCAAACTAGAATCTACACTAAGGAGGATGATTTTATATAAATATCACTAATAATAGCTTTGAAGTACTTCAGAAGAAGATTTTAAAAGATTTCTAAATGTATTCCTCTGTAAAACTTTGATCGGCCATTTTGACTCCATCCTACACCCGGGGGTCATGATTTGAACAAACTTGATTCTACACTACCTGAGGATGATTTCACATGAGTTTCATCTTTCCTGTCTCAATGGTTCTTGAGAAGAAGATTTTCCCTATATATTCCTATGTAAAACTTTGATCAGTCTTTGTGGACCCCACCCTACCCCCGGGGGATCATGATTTGAACCAATTAGAATTTTCACTACCTGAGGATGATTCCATATAAATATCACTAATCATGGCTTTGAAGTACTTCAGAAGAAGATTTTAAAAGAGTTCTCTATATATTCCTATGCGAAACTTTGATCGGCAATTTTGGCCCCACCCATCCCCGGGGGTCATGATTTGAATAAACTTGATTTTACATTACCTGAGGATGATTTCACATGAGATTCATCTTTCCTGTCTCAATGGTTCTTGAAAAGAAGATTTTATCAAGATTTTTCCTGTACATTCCAATGTAAAACTTTGATCAGCCATTGTGGCCTGATCCTGCCTCCGGGGGTCATGATTTGAACAAATTTGTTTCTACATGTACATTACCTGAAGATGATATCACACGAGTTTCATATTTCCTGTCTCAATGGTTCTTGAGAAGAAGATTTTTAAAGATTTTTCCTATATATTCATATGTAAAATTTTGATCGGTCATTGTGGCCACACCCTACTCCCGGGGGTCATGATTTGAATAAGCTTAAATCTAAATAATACGAGGATGATTCCACTTGAGTTTCATCTTTCCTGGCCCAGTGGTTCCTGAGAAAAAGATTTTTTTAAAATGGCATCAATTTTTCTTTAATTCATAATTATCTCCCCTTGGAAGAGGGCGTGGCCCTTCATTTGAAAAAAAACTTGAATCCCCTTACACATGGATACTTTGTAGCAAGTTTGGTTGATATCGACCCAGTGGTTCTTGAGAAGAAAATGGAAATATGAAAATTTTACAACAACAACGACAACCTTCGGCTCAGGTGAGCTAAAAAATGTATAGTAATGAAAACATAATGACCCTGCTTACAGCAAATGTGCAGTTGGTCGCAAAGGAGTCATCCAGCAAACTGAACACAGGAAAAGCTCTCTGTATTTGTCAGGAAAACTTTAAGCATGAAATCATTCAATTTATTTTTTAGAAAAAAACATTTTTCGTGTGTCGAAGGTTCATTTAGAAATTCAATTTTTTGGAAAAAAAACAAAATTTTTTATCTTTACTTTAGCAGCAGCATAATTGCATATAAAAATGTAATCTTGATATTTTGAAATATTTTTCATGCTCAATCCTTGTAACTAAAACAACAAGATTGTTTCTGAAACACTATGCGCCCGGCGGCAAAAAGTTCGAAAAAAGCTATTTTTTGTATATAGGTCAAGGTCACATGGCCATTGACTTTGGTATAATTTGAAAGAACTTGATTGGTGGTGTATGCATACCAAATATGAAGTCCGTATCTCTCTTGGTTCAAAAGTTATGGTTAAAGTTCAAAAAAACTATTTTTAGCATATAGGTCACAGACAAAGTCACAAGGTCAATGACCTTGGTGTTTAGTCATATTGATTCTGTTTGCAAGTCCTTGACGTATAAACTATTTACGTTACGTAAAATTAAAAAATTTCTCCCATTACACACGCGGAAACTTTTTTATAATGCATACAATGAAGCGCATTGAAGTGGTAAAATTTTCCGTTTGGATGAAACGTTCTGAGTCATGTTTTGAACGTCAATTATAACATTAAGACACGCCCATTTCTTTAGAAACGAAAAAGAAACATTCGTCGTTATGTTTAAGGACACCCCACTCTTCGTGACAAGCAACATGAGTTACACCGAAATTGAGATTTTTATATCATAGGAGAGAAAGTTTGAAAGTTCCTGCTTCTGTAAAACACATATTGCAACGAATTTGTCCATAATTATGAATTTATCATGTTCATTGGAGTTACCATAACACAAGTATCGGTCGAACACGTGCTTACTCGGTGTTTATATGTAGACCGCCAATTTGATTGGCTATTATATTTATAGAATACCTGTTCTACAGGTATTCGAATGAACCATCCGACCGAATTTTCCTTTCTAAAGAAATGGGCGTGTCATTGTATGACAATCATCGTTCTAAAGATAGCTCAAAACGTTCCAGTCAAACGGAAAATTTTACCACTTCAATGCGCTTCATTGTACAATATTTACATTTCCAATGTCTTTGTCCGAGATAAAATTACCAATTGTAAATGTAATTTATTTCCTCATGAATGTTTTGGCGCGGTTCCAAAAAAAACCACGTGCAGGGCGGGACAACACCTAGAGAGAAGCAGGTTTGGAGCCCGTGGATTGGCGGAATCAAAGCATGTAAATATAAGGAATAACTGTCTTATTTTTCGAATTCATGAAGATGATCAATGGATTGGCTTGTGTGATAATTTTATGCATAAACGCCTTCGGCGTTTATGCAAATTATCACACAAGCCAATCCATTGATCACTTCATGAATTCGAAAAATAAGACAGTTATTCCTTAATTCTGCCATCTTTAAAGGATGTATTCGCTTTAACAAAAGAATTGACCTATAGGAGAGAACAATTTCCCGGAAAAAGTGACATTTGAAAATCAGTCTTAATTTGTTTTTTCTACCGTATATATGTCTAAATTTTTCAAATTTGTATTTTATATCTAATATTTATTATTTATAACTTTACAATAAACCTCCAAAGTTGATCGAAACATCATTTTGTCCTTTAAAGCGTTGATTTTTGCATGAATTTTGGCCTTGAAGTCCATCAGGGCAGGCCTGCCCCTAAATAAAATTGTAATATTTTGATAGGTTAGGATGCAAGAAATAATTTACGATAAGATTTTTTAGGGGCACCCCTGCCCTGGGGTCGAAATTCACAAAAAACCTACAAAAAATAAGGAAACTAGATTTTCAAAATCTTCTCTAAATTTATGCTATTCATTCTTATAGTCAGACTAGCTCAGTTGATATAGGCGCTGACTTTTACATCTTGGATACTCTCTTTTTAAAGTCGGGGGTTCGAATCCACCTGGTAAAACACTTATACAGCTTTAAATTTCGCCTTTTCAAAGACTATTTTAATTTGTTTTATAGACTTGTGTATTTTTCCTTCAATTATCTATCCCTTATGCATGCCCATTCTTGATATAAGAAAAACTAAAGAGATATCAAATCGTAACAATCCAATGTACAGTTGTCAGTCAGGTGGAACGAACCTCAGTATAAGCACACTTTCTCCGAGGACAAGAATAACTCAGTATGTGTGTTACTCAATACGGGTATTCTTGGCAGCATTGAGCTGCGATGAATTTCAATTGTATATATTCCTTAGAATTTAATCACATTGATTTTGGCTACATATTTCAGTAAATGCACTCATTTGGATTTCATTTAGGCCTTCATAATTTGCACACATTAACGACAAGTTTTTATTATATCCACGGATAAATAGCCTAGACATTAAGAATAGAATTTCAGAGACAGTAGACATTACCTTTATGCAAAATGAGAAGTAAAGACAAATATCATTTATTACATTTGGAGATAACAAACTCAGAAAATCAATAAAATGGGTTCCTCCTATCTCTACTCACTGAAATAAAGATTTAGGAAAAACAAATTGTTATATGTATTTAGCCTAATGCCATTAATCAGAACGGAAATCGACAAGCTTTTTGTAGAGAATAAAACCAAGCCCGGTCCTATAGGTAAGATCCCTATTTATGATGCAGTGATCCTTATTGCTTAACTATATGGGGCAATGCTCCAGGTGCTGGCATAGAAAGAGTTTTTAAATTACAAAAAAGAGCAGCAAGAATTACATTAGATGTGGCACCAGATGCTCCATCACAACCATTATTTGTGAAACTTGGTTGGCTGATTATATATGAATTAATAGATTTTCATAAATACATACTGCTTTTTAAAACACTTCATGATATGACACCTGATTATCTGAGAGACTCGTTCGAATTTATTTCCTCCAATAATTATATTTTACGTTCTGAATCCAATTATGACCTTAGTCTACCAAAGTATCGAACAAATCTGTTTAAAAATTCTTTTCAATATTCAGGCGTTCATTTATGGAACAAATTACCTCTACATGTACGTCTTTCCCCAACTGTACAATCTTTCCGTAAAAATGTAGAAAATTTTATCATCAATGGACGCAACATTTCGTAATTAGTAACTTGTTTCCATGTTTTGATAATACATTGTATATACTTTCTTTTTCTTTTTTTTTTTTCCAAATGTAATTCACGTATGAAATATACTTGTAATTTTTCTGATTATTGTACTATTGTATACATAATTGTACTAGCCATGTATAGAGGGCCCCGAGGAAGACTAGTGCATTGCACTAATCGGTTTACCCTCTTTAAATAAAGTTTTATTATTATTTGAAAGAACTGTATGTGTGAAGTAAGTATATCGAATTTGAAGTCTTTATCTTTCATGGTTCAAAAGTTATGGCAAATGTTAAAGTTTGAAGACAAAAAAGCTATTTTTTGCATATAGGTCAGAGTCAAGGTCACAAGGTCATTGACGTTGGTATCATATGAAAATATGAAAGAGCTTATATATTAGTGTCGTATGCATACTAAATATTAAGTCTCTATCTTTTATAGTTCAAAAGTTACGGCGAAGGTTAAAGTTTGCAGGGAAAAAAAACTATTTTTAGCATATAGGTCACAGTCAAGGTCACAAGGTCATTGACCTTGGTGTCGTTTGAAAGACTTTCATTAGTGGAGTATGTGTACCAAATATGAAGTCTCTATCTTTCATGGTTCAAAAGTTATAGCGAAGGTTAAAGTTTGCAGACAAACAGACACAGACTGACAGACAGACAGGACAAAAACAAAATACGCCCCGGATCTATCGACTCGGGCGCATAAAAATACCTAATCCACACATAATAAGCATTCAAACAATGATGAAAATAAATTTAAATGTGAAAATAAATTCAGAATGGTAAAATCTTCCTTATATCTCCAAATCTCTTGGTCTCTTGCTATGTAATTCATTCAAGATATTAAAAAGTGTTTGAAAGACCTCAGTCCAGTATGCAATTAAAAGTTTGATTTTTTATATTATTATATACAATTTAACGAAATATTTATCAAATGAATTACATTTTTGTTTCAAGTAAATTTAGCATACAAAATAAATTCCACCAGGCCAAGTCTTGATGGGAACTTGAGCACATCTGAGGACATCAGACGAATACGGATCGATTTCCATGGAAGTTTTATAATATCTGCTTTAAATATTCGCGGTAATAAATAAAGTTTTTTTGCTTTGAAATTGACTTATTAAAATGTTTTGCTTAGAAATTCACTATTGACAAAGCTGTAGTTTAAACCAATATCGGACCAATTTCTATATCAAATATGATGTTATTTTTTTCTTCTTGCTTGGATTTTTACAGTTAATTCGTCAAACAACGTATCCATCAAAACTCTAAATAACGAGATATGTTACATCGGACCGATTAAGGAAGGCATTCCTCTTGTATTCTGCAGCTATGTTCTGAGAACAAGTATGCTAAACATTTCCTTTACACGGAAAACAACCGTATATGAAATAGAAGTTTATGGAGGTATGTTTTTTCATTTTCATTTTCTATTCATTTTGAAAATTGAGAAATGCAAATATCCCGTTAAAAATCTTCTTCTTAAGAAGCTGAAATCTAATGTCGTAGGATCTTTGGGTTGTGTACATTCGAACCATTTACCCCTGGGAGTAAAGCTTGACCACACTGGACGATCAAAGTTTTACCTTGGAATATACCAAAAAAAAAATTCATTTAAGTACAAATAAAAACCATGATTGGTCATATTTATGTTGGAGCATTCTCAGATTGTTTATATTTAAATGTTCAAATCATGATCCCTGGGGGTAGTGCAGGGTCACCACAGCCTATCAAAATTGTACATGTACATAGAAATATACAAGAAAAGTCTTTAAAAAATCTTCTTCTCAAGAATATAGCAAAGCCATGATTGTTCTTATTTATATAGATGCATCTTCAGGTAATATATATTAAATCCTGTTTAAATAATCATGATTAGTTATATTTATGTTGGAGCATTCTCAGATTGTTTATATTTAAATTTGTTCAAATCATGATCCCTGGGGGTAGTGCAGGGTCACCATAGCCTATCAAAATTGTACATGTACATAGAAATATACAAGAAAAGTCTTTAAAAAACCTTCTTCTCAAGAATATAGCAAAGCCATGATTGTTCTTATTTATATAGATGCATCTTTAGGTAATATATATTAAATCCTGTTTAAATAATCACCCCCAGGGGTAGAGTGCATCCAAAATAGAATGCCAAACTCAGAGGACAAATGCCACAATAAGTCAAAGAAATACGAGTATGTAAGCATTCTTTGTAGGTGTAGATTCAAGATAATTCAAATCAAACCCCCTTCCCCTTTTTGAGGGGAGATCGGGACCACTTATGCATTCAAGCTTTTGAATACTGAATTTATTTTTACTTTTCCCTACCCACAGTGCTCAGTTGATTGATGTGGCCTATGACCTCTTGTTTAAACCGACGTAGCCTATTGACGAATAAGTTGATGTTAAAGAAATATAAACAAACTCGTTTAAAGTAAATCGTGTCCATTGGAAACTTTCTATTCTATGTTCATTGATCTCGTTAGCAAATGCAACTACTGTAAAACGAGACTATTTGGCGCACTACTTATTTTAGCGCCTTTGGCGCAAGAGCCCCTAAACAGTAAAATTTACTGTGCGCTAACGGATTTCTAAATTGTATTTTGTACGTGTGTGTTCGATACTTTCACATATACTTGTAAACCGAAACGCACGAATATGGAATGTCGAAGTGTCGTTGATTTTATATACAAACTCTAGCAGTGTACATGGTAGGATCGATCAAGAAAGTTTTGCCAAATTATAATTTGATTAAAGTATTGTTAGTTGTTATCCGATAATTATCATTAGCATCTTCAAAGTTTGGCTTCTCGGCATGTTAATCATATCGCTTTGAGGTAAACAATGCAATCAAGCATGGCGGTTGAGCTTGCAGACAATACCTGATTATGATTACCGTTTATCCAAGTAACTTTCTTTCGATGCGTGCCTTGTTTTAATACGAAAAAAAATGCGTAAATTCTCCATTTCTTTTATTTAAAATAAACTTTAACATTGTGCCACGTCCAAGTGATTGCAACACCACGGTACATCTAAAGTTGACGAATGTTTACTTATATACCTACTTGGCTATTGTGTTTCCGTGCTTGACTAACCAAAAATTCAAATACGGGCGTGGATAAAAAAAAAATTGACATTCATATATTTTAAGGATTTCAATCCCTAATGGTACCAAATTCTCTAGCCTTAAATGTCCGTCAAGTACACAATACTCTGATATTATATTAAAGCATTTTATAGTGGAAAAGGATTGCCCACGAGAAATTTTCAAAAAGTTCATTAATTAAGCAGTAGTTAATTAACCAAGATTGCATTGAAGTCTATGGGGAAAAGCGTTTTTTTCAAAATAAAAATTCAAATAATTTGAATATCAATAAATCCTGTGGTGGAAAGATGCATTGAAATTTTAAAAGAGAATGATAATTGAAAACAATTTTTTGACCAGCTAAATTTTTTCTAATTGATTTTTTTTATTAATTAGAAAAGGGGAGATAACTCTTACCAAAATTCAAGGTCATGAATTAGGACACATCGCATTAAACATACTTATAGTAATAAATGGGAAGTATGTCTAAATAAACTGAGTATTCAATGCCTACATATCTGTTATGTCTTCAATTTCATTGAATTTCTTCCTATTAGGGATTGAAGACCTTAATGATAAGTGCAAGCGCTAAAATTTATTTGCGCTAATGCATTCCCACTTGCGTTTGCGCTAAAATACGTATTCGCCAATTTTTTTTCGTTTTACAGTATTACTGGAGCGTGTTTTTTCTGCATGTTTCATCAAATTGTTAAGCCTTTATTTTGATACGGAATTTTACTACGGAATTTTCCGTCTACCTGGTCAATCGTAGGGCTCATGCTGGGTGTGACTTTTGAAGAGGGGTTCTTACTCCTCTTTAGCACCAGATCCATGGCGGCAATTTCCTGGGGTCATTTTTTTTTCGTTTTTCGCTTCACATATTTGTTTAAAATATTTGAGATCATTCACTGTTCTTTATTTTTCCCCTTTTTTTTCCCCTTTTTGGAAAAAAAACACGAATTCTTCAAGCAGATGTTTCATGAATGCCTTGTAAACTTGATGATCATAATCATATAAATGGTAGATTTTTCAACAGGATAAAGATTTCTAATTGCCCTATAATGGACTGAAGACGATAACCAATAGATGGAAATAGACACGTTTTCCTTTACATACAACTCTGTTACAGTCTTTTTGGCCGGGCCAAAGAATTTTTTAACTTTTAACAAAATTTGTAGATTTTTTCCCATCTCCATTAAAATATTCTCATACCAATCTTTGTTCTTAGTCATAAAGTTCGGAACTGTCTTACCAATCAGTCGATTGGATTTTTTTTCTTTCTTTGGGGAACATTAAAAAAAAATTCACCATTCTGAATGTGTTTCCTCATTCTTTAAGAAAATATGAGGTTTACATACAGTACATTAATCTCGTCTGAACGCATCGCAAATTCATTTTTACTTACGTTTGTAAATTACTCATGTTATAAATAGCAAATTTTCGTCGTATGAATGGGGTAAAATCTGAATTATATTTTCTATTAATTTTGAAAATTTTGAAATGAGAGACAGGACACATGTCACATGACTAAAAAGACATATTACGTCATAATCGGTGATGATATACATGTTAAACATTGTTAAAATCAACAGTTCTTGTGTAATTTTATTCTAAATTCTAAAATTGTTTTTTAAACATTTGATTTTAGAAATTATTATTAATAAAATTTTTAAAGATCTTGCCATTATTTAGATATTGTGAAGTTGCCCAATCCACACATTTGTTTCTCTTTACCCTGCAGTCTGACGTCAGTGACGTCATAGACGTAGTGTTTGAATTCTCAGTGCAGCGAGATCAAGTACACACACCCGTCATGATCAGTTTTATTTCATAATAAACAGGTCACAGTCAATGTATCGTGATCAATTTCTAAAGCAGATTTTTTAAAATTATTTTTTTTCGTGTTTAGTAGCAGAGATTCTCTCTATATAATGTTTATGTTTTCGTGTGACGTCACAATTGATTTCCCGCACTCGGAAAATACGAATGTGAAGCGTTTTTATCATGCTGTGCGATATTGAGGTAAGCTTCACCCTCTGATATTTATGCAGTAAATAATTACGATGAAGGACTGACATTCAATCATAAATTTAGAAATATTTATTGACAAAAATTTTTCCAAATGAGGTTTTTGTCGTTCAAGCTGCCTTGAAAAATGCAGAAATTATCCCATCCAAATACTATATAAAATTAAAACAATTGGTTTCATATAATTTGAACACTATGAATATTCTGGAATATTTGATTATATAGTGCTATCTATCATATTTATCGTTTGTGCGTAAAAATTCGCATTATGGACTCCGTTAAGGGCCCGTAAACATGAAGTATCTTAACTCCATACAAACTCTAAACAAGGCGGTATTTGTGGGGCGATATCTTTTAAATAAGTCAAGAAATCCCATGACAGGACCGTTTTAAAATGTTAAGTACATATTAAATTAGTATAATAAAAAATACGAAAAAAAATCACTGACAGGAATTTTTTCAGCGAAAGGTCCTGTTCCTCCTTAACATGCAACTTATCAGCTTGCATGTGTTGACATTATTAATTTGCAAATTGAAATATAACTTGCATGTTGAATAAATAAGTCGCATGTTTACATAAATAAGTTGCATGTTAACTTAGTTATCTTGCATGTTGACATAAACAAGTCTCGTGTCTACATAATTATGTTGCATGTTAACATAAATAAGTTGCATGTCTACATAATTATCTTGCATGTTCGCATAATTATCTCGCATGGAAACATAAATAAGTTGCATGTCAACATAATTAATTTGCATCTTGCATGTACGATGTCAGATAATGGCGTTGGTAAGTAAATTTACCCATAAGTATTGCAGTTTAAATGTGTACATACAAAAACTGTTGTGAAATATAAACAAGCAACACAAAAATTTAGGGTCAAATGATTGTTCTGTATACCATAGGCAACATCATGAATATCAAACAATGTTACATAACATTGACAGGGTTTTATACCTTGTATGATACGTTACAATTTTAAAAACATACACGTTTATGACAAATACCAATAGCAGATGCTCTTTGTATATATCAGCATTCCAAATGGATTAAAAGCAACCCATCACTGAGCGTAAGTGATCTGCTGTTTTGCCAAATCCGCAATAGTACCTATCAGGGTCGTTCAACAAATAATGCAACCTGTCATCTAAACATATGAAAAAGTACATAAAACATATTCTTAATAGTTTCAATCCTTCAAGGTACTCCCTGTTACCCTTTACATAAATATGTATTATGTCTTTGTATCCATGCACAGAAAACCTCAGCATATTCATCTTTAGGGATCCCCCAAAGGCACTGACAATTATCATATCCCATAACATATCTGAGATTGTACAATCTTCCTTTCATTGTTTTCATTTGCTATGGGAACAAAAGATCTTACAATGTCTTAGATCTATCTAATATGACCAATGGAAAAGTACTGTTTACTTTTTTTTCTTCAAAATCTTATTTATTTCTCTAGGCTTATATGCAACTGCGTTGTCAGGCACAGGAAAAAACACCCTGGTCACCCAAACTTGGAATGCCCTTTCAAGAAATCCGCTTAACTTTAAAAGGTGAAATTCGAACGTGAAAGTTACCATTGCTAGTCATTTATTTGAATACATGTACACATTCTAAAGGATATCTGTAAATACGCAAAACTAATAAAACATGTTTGGAGCACTTGCTTCTCTTTATCATAATAAGATAACACCTTTTCTTTGTTTCCACATTCCTTATTCATCTTTTTTTCAGCTACAAAAAAGTGCACCTATGTTTTGTCAATTATCACGCAACTTTATCTTCTGATTTTAAAAAATGATAAACCGTTGCCACATTTACCGCATGGTTTTCTCTAAGGCATTTGTAAGAAAATAGGGCGCCTACCTGATAGAAATATTATAATTTTTTCTATGTCTAAATTCTAAGAGTGATGTGATGATTTAATGTCTAGTATCTTAACGATTTCTGTCCATGTAATTTTAGTATTCGCAGATATCATGTGGCACATAACATCGATATTTTTCAGTCTTTGTCTTTAATACCTCTTTAGTAGAACTTTTCAACTGTGAAAAATTAAATTAAATGCTTCAACATTCATTATGATATACAGTATGTTGCATTACTTAAGGAATGACGCTCGAGCTCGTAAAGGTAATATTTGCATTGTTGCATAAATGTTCGATATGTTTGTTAACTTAACAATGTTGTTAACGTCTCTACGATATAAATATAACAAGGTTTTTGCAAACACCGTTGACTCGGTCGGACAGTACCACCCCCAATTCCTTTAAAACTAACTTGAAATTAACCGGCATCAAGAGATATATTATTCCACTCTCTGATAAATTCGTCAAGACGACGAATAAAGGAATGAGCAATAACTAATACCCGACAGGTCATAATGATCGCAAAATAAGTATCAAATTTAGAGAACAAATGTGAAAGAATTTTGGTTCGCCCCTTTTAAATCGTCCTTGCAGCGAGCAGCCAAATCAATGAATGCCACAAACGATTCAGACCCCTGGAAAATCCAGGGCGACACATCTACAAAGACCAATTAAAAGCACGTATTCCGAGGTATGCAGAATGGGGCAGGGTTTACTGAGGATGACAGCTAAAATTTACTTGCACGGTGTCATATTTCATTTCCAATAATAAATGTGTGTAAGCATTTGATGCTTGAGTATAATGACAATATGACAAAAACATAATATAATACTTAAATCTAATCTTGTCGTCATAAATTATTTTATTTTCCCATAAATTTAATTTTATCTTGCATATAGGCGGCATCAATATGTCACCATAGAATTCGATTCATTTCAATTACCAGCTACCGTTCACGGTAGCCTAGTGGTTGAGCGTTCGCCTCGTGATTGGGAGGCCCGGGTTCGATTCTCATTCGCGGCGTCGCGTCAAACCTAAGACGTAAAAATAGGTAGTGACTGTTCCTTCGCCAAGCGCTCGGTATCAGAAGTGAAAATCACGGGTCTTTCGGATATGACCTTAAAAAGGGAGGTCCCGTGTCAAGGTAAGCGCTGGCACGCTAAAGAACCTAAGCTCACAGCTCAATGGCCCTGAGTGCCGAGTATAGGTCTAAATTTGAAGCCCTTCACCGGCATACGGTGCCGTCTCCATATGAGTGAAAAATTCTCGAGAGGGACGTTAAACAATATACAATTAATCAATCAAACACCAGCTTTAGTTCATAAAGTCTAATTGATCGCACAAGTAAATTAATTAATTTTGAATTGATACTTTTTTTAAATTTTCGCTGATGTTAAATAAAAAAAATTGAATTTAATACATCTTTTTAATCCGTTTAATTGAGGTAACATTGTTTTCTTTAGGACGCAATGTCGCTTTGTGGAAAAAGACTTCACAGTCATCAGATTATGATAGTGATTACACATCTGACAAAGCAGTGGATGGCTGGGATAGTGATAGCGACACGTCGAAAAAATCATGCACACACACATATGAAAAAAATGTGACTAATGGTCCTTCTTGGAATGTTGATTTTGGACGCCTCTATTCCATTATGTCAATTCGCATAGCAAATCGGCAGAATCTAGGTTTGTTTCTTGCATGTTCATAAGAGATAATCATCTTGGTTTTGTTCTAGTTGATAAACTTAAAATGAGACAATTTTGCTAAATGATAAGGCAAAATTAATTAAATAATTCTGAAGAGTAAGAAAGAACATCGTTTAAAGTCAAATGGACACGAATAAAACCTTTGTAAATTAATATAAAAGTTATTTAACGTTTAGGTGAATATTTTAATTCTACAATCAAACTTACTGTAATGTAGGTTATATGTATAGTATAGAATGTAAAAAGGTTGTAAACGAAGTAACTGATATAGATAGAGATATACCGGTATATTACCGTATCTATCAGTAGCTTGCCTTGTAATGCTAATTCCCATGGGTACCAATTGCGATACAATTGTCCGCAAACACAATTTATCATTGAGAAATTTGCTGACTGACGTTTTGGTCTGAAAAAAAATCGGATGTATGACTAGCTGAGAGTGCAATCTTTAGGGAAAAAAAGTTTTAATTATTTATTGCTCACAAAAAGTTGTGCTCGATTTTTTTAAAATTAATTTCTAGTTTTCTACCATTTTTTTTTAATCTTAGTTATACAAGAACTTGATTTCAAAATATATCTTAGACCTTTTACAACTTCTGTTATGATTGATATTTGCACGAAGCGCGTTAAAAGAATTATCTTGTCGCCCAAAATGACCACAGTTTTAAACCTGATACGTGTATCAATTCGTTTATCAAACAATAAATACCTTTTAGAACCAGGACAGACAGAACGCTCATAGCCTAGCTGTTTTTAAAGGATTTATTGAAGGAGAATGCATTAGACATCGAAGTAGCACAACTGACCCTATAATATTACATGCAACACTTAATGACTTCTAGACGCACTGATCATATCGAGACTACTCTACTTCAACATGTTCAACAATTAATCCTATTATATCAAACAAACGATCAACACAAACCGATCAAAATACATCCCCCAAAACATTCACGAACAGTCATTGCGTAGCCCTACAGAATTGGTTATTAAATTTAATCTTTGTATTACAGGATTAAAAAAAAATGAATTCTGTAAATTGGAATGCCTTTCTTGGAAATCTGGAATGCAAAGCTCTATTTAATTCACAAACAGACATAGCTTAACTCAAACACAAGAACATAGGTGACGAGATAATCAGGTATCACCTAAAATTAATTATATATCTGTGACCCCTGATGAGGCTAATAGTATTAAACTTTCGAAGCACTCAACAACTACTTGCATAATTCGAAAAAAATCTGCTCTATGCAAAAATAATTATCTTCTATAAGCATTGATTGGAGTGTCGGGTTATATAAATATCTTACAATTAATTAAGTCTGTTTGATTGGTATGTCGCTATTTTTCAGCCGTTAGAACGAATTATCTTGCCGCCCAAAATGAAAATAGTGTAAAAGTATAAATAGGCAATTCTTTCGATTGTCTCAATTTCAAGCCTGTGAAGTGTTTTTACAATGCTCACAGGAATAGTTTGTTTTGAAAATAGTAAAAGAATAAGTTAAAACACACAGTATATAATATTTTGAGACCTGTACAAAATGTTCCGCCCGGCATATAGGGAGAATAGAGGCGTACTTAGGGAAGGAATTCCGGGCGTCAGTTTATCTCTCTACATATACAGTATGGTGATACACACGTTCCGGGCGTAACCCAATCGGAAACCAAGAGGAAATGGGCAGGAATTTGAGGCGAAAAATGCAAATGAGCTACGCCCAGAAAAATAAATGAAGCCCGGAAAAAATTACGCCTGGAAACTAAGATGACGCCTAGATCAGAATTACGCCGGGAATTTCCTTTTTTTTGTATAATACTATTTGACCTAAAATTCTATATATTAACCATGTTAACAAAGAAAAACATCTAGATTATGATTAACAATGTTAACGCTAAACAATTAGCTTTATGAACTGTAAGAAAGCATAATGACATAATTATAACATAGTATAGAAATATAATTTTATAAAACTTGTTTCAATTTTTTGTGTAAAGGAACAATGATACAACACAATGATCGAGTGTGTAAAAATTAAACAAACTTTTAACAATTCCCGTACATTTCATTACTTCAATAATCATGACATTGCAACAAGTTACTAGCTCAATACATTTCTTCATTTACTCAGTACTTTACAGCTGGAGACTGCCTCCATCAGACTGTTATTTCTCAGAATGTGTCAATAATCATGACATCAAACTAGTTACTAGCTCAATACATTTCTTCATTTACTCAGTACTTTACAGTTGGAGACTGCCTCCATCAGACAGTTATTTCTCAGAATGTGTGCCAGGAACTCAACTTAATCTAAAGTTATTTTAAGGTCAACAAGTTATATCTATCATTGTACATAATCATAATCAAATTTACTCAAAAAGGAAATACAAATGTAACCATTGTAAATTGTCAATACGTCGTCGATATAATTATCTAAATGTCGAGTTGAAGGCCACAGCGAGTATTTTCTGCTTTTCATGCATAAGATTTTGCACACATTCTGCTTCATATGAATACAAAAATAAGTCTGCTAGTAACGGAGCGCACTTTGTACCCATGGGCATTCCAATCGATTGAAGACCTGTTCTCCAAAACACACATAATGTCAATCAGAAACTCAAGGATCTTTTTGATGTCAACTTCAGAGTATTTGTATGTGTAATCAAAATGTGTTTTAACAAAATAATGTTGCAAATGACCAAGTGAGTTCTTTTATATACTTTATATATCAATCAGAGAACGTTTAAGATTACATAAAATATTCAGGGTTCTCCATGAGCTGTTTTAATGTGTTGCTCCCGACACAGTAAAATTTTCTCCGACTTAGTAACAATTCAAATTTTATGCGTGCGACACAGTAAAGAGTTTGCCGACACAATACGATCTGTGATAATTAGAAAATAGAATCATATAAATTTCCCCTGACTTAAACTTTAATCAAACAACTCTACCGTCTTTTCAGTTCTAAAAGATAGAGCACTTAAAGATATGTATGTCGTGTTAAACAGTATTTTTGCACAGCTGAAACCAAACAAAAATTTTTGAAGTATGGCAAGCTATCAAAAATGAAGCATTCTTGCAAATTCGACGAAATATTATTCGGTATTAACAAAGTACTGATCGGGAAAATAACACGATATTCTCATGCATATTTATAAAAGACTGACGTTTATGCTGGATCTGCGCATATGCGCGGGAAAAGCATACCGAGAATCATCAGGTCGAGGAAACTATTTTTCTGACATCTGCTCATTGAGGACTCAACATGACTGACCAATCGACCAGTCAGCTCAATGAGTTGCATTTAATGCATTTATGGGTTACTACATAAAATACTACATGTGTTTTTCGAAAAGGCTAGTTTTTTAAATAGCTCTCAGAAAGACATGAAGCATTTTCCCAAGCATTTACACGCTTAATGCATTATGTACATCTTTATCTACTAATCCCATTCTCACATTTGCATACGATTGATTAACAATGATAAAAATTAGTTTTCTCCACTCCATTGTACAGGTCCGTTTGTTTACAGTTTCCCCGTGCTGTACTCTCAGGGAAAAGACAATTTCACGTGACTATTCCTCAGTACAAAAAGCAACTAACTCTGACGTGTGCTCACGTATTAACAATGTTTTAGATGTGTACAACTTCGAAACATACAGTATGCTACTCTATACACGTTTTACGATCAATGCACATGAGAAGTATTATAGATCGAGGTAATTTTAAAAAAAAAATGAAACTTAAGTCTTTTTTATAAATGCATAAACTTTAAATTTAAATTAAAGTAATAACTGAGCAACAACTAAGGGGACGACCATTTGATTCTGAGGGGGGGGGGCCTGGCAGATTTTGGAAATAAATAATCTGTCCCTGAAAATGTTGAAAATAAATAATCTGTCCTCCTCTGCAAAGAAAATAAATAATCTGACCTTAAATATTGTGAAAATACCTTTTTATTTCCGTGTAATTTAACCTCAGAATCTTCAATTCAGCATTTTTTTGGGCTCGCTTCGCTCGCCATTTTAGAACCAAATAATATTTAAAATCAGATTACCAGACTGGATACTTGTAGTCAGTTGATCAACATGACAATGAGCACTCAGTAGATGTGATGAATCACTTTAAAAACAAGCCAATTCTTAAACACCACAAAAGATAGATTTTCTTTTCAAAGAATTATAAATACTTCCCGATAAATTAATACAAAGTATACAGTGGCGGATTTAAGGAAGGCATACATGTGTATGACCCTCCCCTAAAATTTCAAAGTATGATATGAATTATATTAATATTGCCATGCTTTAAGTACAATAGCAATATTTTTATGCCTAGTTTTACTCTTTAAATACACAAAAACCCAAGAGCTTTAGGGGGCTTCGCCCCCTGCGCCCCCTTCATTCAAAGTATGATATGACTAGTATTAATTATGTCATACTTTGGAACATAACTAACCAATTCCTACATAATTGTGCCTGCTTTTACTCTTGAAATACACAAAAACCCACGAGCTTCAGGGGGCTTCGCCCCCTGGACCCCCTTCATTCAAAGTATGATATGACCAATATTAATAATGTCATACTTTGCTATATAATAACCAATACCACTATAATTGTCCTGGTTTTACTCTGAAAATACCCGAAAACCCAAGAGCTTCTAGGGAATTTCCCTCCCTTGGCCTCCACCAGTGCTTCGCCCAGAACCCACTGGGGGCCTTAACCCGGCCCCAGACCTCTTGCTTGAACGAAGTTATACACACCCCCCATCCTGAATCCGCCTATGGTATATAAATGATAAGTCTTTTAGAATCAATCGATCAAGGTACCCTAAGACAAAGAAGAAAATAAATAATCTGTCCTCGATAATCTTGAAAATAAATAATCTGTCCTTGACAGGCATGAAAATAAATAATCCGTCTCAAAAAAATTTGCCAGCCCCCCCCCCCCCCCCCCTCAGAATCAAATGGTCGTCCCCTAATTCATCCAGTTACATGGCAAATTTACGAATATCGAGTTTAAAAACTGGAGTCTTATTTACTTGTGGAGACTTTGTGAGCGGCATTTCAAAATACTGTTTAACAAGAAAAACTTAATTTGTTTGTTATTGTGAGCCTGGGAATTCTCAATTTGGACCTATTCTTCCTATTTTTCTAAAACACGCTTCAAAATTGTAAATGGCTTTTAGCCGTCATTTGAAAACGCATCCTAAATTTACTTAACCAACATGTTTGTAGTAAAAACGTAGTAGACCACCATGCTTTTCGGCTCATTCACGAGATTGGACCATTGTTTGCTGTAAGCATGCGAGACCACGTGATCATGAATATTTCAATAAGAGGGGGTTTAATATCCGACTCGGAGAGAAAATAATTTTTACCAAATAATATTTCATAACTTTTAAAAGCAATGGAGTGAAGTGGTCTTATTTGTAGAAAGTAAATAACTTACATAACTAGATGAGACACCAGATATATTTATTTCTTTAAAGATAAAACACTAATACGGCATATATATCTTTAATTACCAAGGGCTTCACCTTGCACAATCAATTATCTCCTAGACCATCGCCGGACTTTACGCATGAGGGAACAAAGGCAAATAATTTGTTTTCAAACTTCCATGTAACGGTTAATTGGTAGTTGCATTAAAATAGGTTTACTCTGTATATCAAACATTACATCGTACCGAAGTCATTTAATTGTTGTAAATAAATTGGACCTGTTCAAGGAACTCTTAAAATCACTTTACTATTTTACAAATAATCACGGCAAATTTACTTTAAAAAATGTTAAGTAGTTCGACTGTATCGACCAGAATTTCCTCTGCTTTTCAGGCATGTGTTTCTACTTTTATCAATATGTACGACCATACTATTTGTGTAACCAATTAGCAATTTTTCAAAAAGTGTTTGAATATATATTTTGTAATTATAATGAAGAGTGATTCAGTTGCGAATTTGATCGCGAAAATACCGCTAAATTTTAGTGCTTTGCGTAAACACTGCAATACAATAAAAATCCAAACGATGGAGAACCCTGAATATTATAATTTTCTGCTTTTTAAGAAATGCTTCAATAAACCATAAACCTGCAGGCATGTGTAAATAAAATTGCTCTCTAATTATTTTAGCATTGCACCTTATTTACATTGCAGAAAAGCGGTTGAATGGATTTCGCCTCTTTGGTATCAGCCCAACAGGACTCGAGGAGTTGATGTATACAGACAAAATAGATGCTGCTCCAAGAAATCCAATATGGTTGGATTCATCAATTATTAGAACAACTTCGTATCGCAAATTAATCATTAATGGAAAACGTTTGGTATTCTATAAAAACAGACACAAGATTCTCACTCTGTGTGAAGTAGATGTGTTTGGTAATTTCATATTTTATCTGTATCCTTGATTTTCTCTATCAGACTCCTAAAAGAAGATAGTGAAATCAGACATTCGATTTGAGAATGAGCCTTATTTTAGAATTATCAATTGATCTATCGCAAATTTGTGTAATACTTTTAATAAAGATAGCTTTTTTGTTACTTTAAATCAGTAAGTCATATTGATACTGGATAATTTGAGTAAAATATTAAGTAAAAATAGGAAATACATAGCGTCAGAAATGAAAATTCACATGAAATGAAATGAAAATTCACACTGGAACATTCGTTCATACTCATATGCCTCCTCATAGCATCAGAAATACTGAAACTTTAAAATTTCTTCTCCTATGTTCGCATTGTTCCTTTTAACACCTCGTTCTTGAGCAAATGCATGCAAAAAACTCATTAAACACTTGTAACTCAAGTATAGCATCGTGCGAATGACATTCTGTTTAAGGATTAAATGTATCTCAGCTTCGATCTTATATGTAATATTTTGACTTTAATTTGTTACAAAGAAATGGGTTATACAATATATAACTTGGTAAATTGATTAACCGTTTTGTCAAAGGTTATGGCAGCAATTACTGAAATACAATATTCAATAATGTTCACATATAATATTTCTTGAGAAGTACATATTCAAGTTTGCTTAAGAATGTATATGATAAAATTCTATTTCACGAACTACCAGAGTATGATTTTATTTGATAAGCATTGTCAAGTAGCCCAGGTTAATGTTTAAGAATTTATCTATTACAATTTAAAGATCTTTTAAAAATTACTTTATTTCACGATTTTATGTTTTGATGAAAAGTTTGTCATCTTTCCTGCTTTAAAATTAAGATAAAGAAACATAGTTCTATTTTGCAGAATACCATTTCGGAAATAAAATCAAGCATTAAATGAATATATCAGCTTGTAGGTTAACTGAAAATACGGGAGAAGACTGTGTTAGTTTTTGTCCCAAAAACTGCCAAGGAGGAGAAGACTGTTTGAACGAACATTTTACCTGTCCTAAGTGTAATCCTGGATGGAAGGGTCCTCATTGCACGCAAGGTGATTTTTGTTTTTATTTAAAGTTATATATTGATATTTTACTTTTCGTAATATTTTGTTTGCTTTTGTTTACAAAACGACCTCCTTGTTTTTTTTCTGTCTCAGGCGATGAAAAACCACATTATGAAGGTGAAAGTATTTTACATAATCACACATAGTACTTGCTCGCAGCAAACAGATATTTCAAGAGATTTGATTAATTAATTACGAAAAGCAACAAATTATTGCAATCTCATACAAAAGCTTTATGTAATATAAAGTTAAACCAATTTTTTTCTAAGAATTTAACACAAACATTACAAATGTGTACGTATATATAAAAGTAAAATGTTTTTCAAACAAGTTTTTCTTTAAATCATAATTTTTCTTGATCATCCTTTTCAACTATGTTTTTATTCTAAATTCTAAAAGTTATAGAAGCTTTGCAGCCAAAATAATCGTTTATATAAGAGATAGTAACAAATGAGCATTTAGGGGATTTTGGTACATTGGAAGAGAAACATGTGGAAAATTTCCCTACAACCAATTGATACCTTCGTTTTCTTTAATACTGTTTTCATTAATATACTAGTAGCTACATAATGAAACCTGGGAAGGATTCAAAGGTTTTAGAACATTTGCATTTAGAGCGATGATTTCATGTTGATAAGGACACTATACCAAAGGATCTTCAACAATCGTCTATAAAAATTTGACCATAGTACTTCAAGATTTTCGCGTTATGTCTTGTTCGCTCAAATTTTTCGGCAGTTGCATTTAAGAAATCGTCTTTTTGCTTGCCAAATCAATCTTTGTGCAAAACAGTCTGCACTTGTTGACTTTTGTATTTTTTCAATTTTGTTTTAAACAATGTGAAGATAAACTGAATTCGAAAAAACGAAGCACAGCGCATTTCAACAATGTTAAGAAATGCTCATGGAGGCCAAAAAGCATAAAGAAGGGAATGAAAAGTCAGTTTTCCAGCATAAACAATATATCAAACCAATGATGTTAAAGTAACTGAATATAATATTGAAAAGAAGAGGAGAACATGCTTCAGACAACAAAGACAAAACAGATTCGGGCCAAGAAAAAAAAACGAGAAACAAAACACATGCTTAAATTTAGCTTATATACCACTGATAAAACAATATTGACGTCATAAGAAAACTTTCTCTGCTTCAAGTGGTTTTTTTTTTTTTTTTTTTTTTTTTTTTTTTTTTTTTTTGTACAAATATTTAAATAAATTCCAAAATAGTGTATAACATATATACAAATACGACAAATTAAAACAAATTCCAAAATAGTTAGACAGTATTGGGAAAAGATTTTATAGATATTTTTTTCAGTAATTTTTAGAAATGGAAAAAGAAGTTAATGTAATAGTAGATACTTTAAAATTCAATTTTTAAAATTGAAAAGTATAAGTGAAATAATTTTATTAAGATATTTTTATTGATCACCCTTTGTAATATCAAACGTTTTTGTTTCCTAACAACATGACTTCTTGGGATAATATTAATCTGTTCAGAAAGAATGTAAGAGCTGATCTAAAACGGTTTATAACTGAGAAGACAAAAGAAATATATGGCATTAAGGAACAATAAATAATATATAGAAGCACAGCAAACACAGACCTCAAAAAACATCGCCATACATGTCCAAGAACGAATTCGATGTGAATACCGTATCGAAAATCGATGCTGACTAGAACCATAAATTGGAAATGCTCGATACCATATATGAGGGTCATTCAATAAGTAATGCAACTTACAGCATATCATAAATGTTGAGGCATTTAATTTTATTTTTTCACTGTTGAAAAGTTCTATTAAAGAGGTCTAAAAGACAGAAATACCCATGAATTTTCCTATTGTCTTCGCAAAGAAATTCACTTTCAAAGTAAGCATGGTCATTACACTGAGCGGAAAACTGCTTATAACATGATCTCTGCCAAGAAGATGACAATATCAGTGTATGTGAAAACTCATTTTAAAGATATGATTCTATATGTAGAAAAAAATTATCTTTAATGCTGTATACTTTTCAGATGAATACTATAACTCAGAATTTTAAAAAAGAGAGTTTAAACATTGCAATCAATCTGGCCGATTGAAACTTGGGGGGACACCAAGAAATATCGATGTTATGTGCCACATGATATCTGAAAATGCTAAATTGACATGGAAAGACATTGTTAAGATACCAAACATTAAATCATCACAGCATTTTGTAGAATTTTGACAAAGAAAAAAAAGTATAATATTTCTATCAGATAGGCGCCCTATTTTCTTACAAATGTCTTAAGGCCTTTTCACAATTGGCGCACGAGCACTTTACAACACTTTGAGATCGGAATATTTTAGCTTCGCACGAGCTCTCGCAGAGCTCTCGCATACGTTGCACGATGTTTCGCATTCGTTGCATGCGTTTTAGTGGTCGCATCAAGTCTCCTCAAAACAGTTGACATGCACACTATTCAGACGCGACCAAATGCGATCCACTTTTATCGCAATTCAACGCACGAATATTAGCACGAGCGTCTTACAACGTTTTGTGTACTCTCAAGAGTGATGCGCGATTTTTAAAGGTCGTAAGATTAATCGCAACTGTATATGTGTGTGTTATGCGACCATGAGACTGTTTGTCAACGTGTCTCATGTAATCTTGCAACGTTTTACTATGCACAATTTATCAGCTTCAATTTCCCATGCTTTGCCACTAGTATATGTAAACCCTGTATAAGCATCTCTGTTTCAGACCACAATTGACAATGGATGCTGCTTAAACGGGTAGTATATATATATATTCCCCTTCTCACTCGCTAGGTCATTCGTACCATAAAACGCATGATTGCACGAGCGTCTTACGTCCAATCGCATTGGTGCACATTCAATCGTCCGATCACCTGATCACTCGCGCGATCCTTTCGCATTATCTTACAACTCTCGCTTTCATTGTATAACAGTCGCATATAGACGAGAGATATATCGTAAGATTTAATGCACAACGGTCGCTTTAGATCGTGCGAATTTCTTACGAATCCTTTTTCAAATGCGATTATTTCAGCAACAGTTTACGATCCAAATCAAAGTTTTTCGGTCGCACGAATATTTTGTCGCTTCTTCTCGTGCGCCAATTGTGAAAGGGCCCTTAGAGAAAACATGTAACTGTGGCAACGGTCTATTTAAAAAGGATATTTTTTAGGATAGAAAATTTGATAAAGTTGCTTGATAAAAGACAAAACATAGGTGCACTTTTTATAATCGAAAAACAAGATAGTAATCATATTACAACTGCTTATATAAAAAAAAACACAGTATCAAGGGTTCTTACTATAACAGAATCGTTTTTGAAAGTGGGGTTCGCTTCGTAATCGGGAGACCCGGGTTCGATTCTCGTTCGCGGCGTCGCGTCAAACCTAAGACGTAAAAATAGGTAGTGACTTTTCCTTCGCCAAGCGCTCGGCATCAGAAGTGAAAGTCACGGATCTTTCGGATATGACTTTAAAAAACGTAGGTCCCGTGTCATGGTACTTAGCGCGCTGGCACGATAAAGAACCCTCACTGCTCAATGGCCCTGAGTGCCGAGTATAGGTCTAAATTTGAAGCCCTTCACCGGCATACGGTGACATCTCCATATGAGTGAAAAATTCTCGAGAGGGACGTTAAACAATATACAATCAATCAATCAATCATGAAAGTGGGGGGGGGGGGGGGGGGGCAGGCAGAAATATTTTTTTAAACAAAAAAAAAATTTGACAAGCCAAAAAAATGAAAAAAGATAAGCTTCCCAAACTCGAAAATATTATTTTCGGACGGGGGGTGGGATGGGATTGGGGGTTGTAGAGGCCAACATTTTTCAATACCAACTTCTTTCAATACCAACACGGAGGGGGGGGGGGGGTCAACCAGCCTTTCAATGTACATTTCCTTTAGTATGAGTAATGTTGGGGAAAAAAGTTTGGGGGGGGCAGGCCCTCCCTGCCTCCCCCCCCCCTGTTGCTACATGTACGTGCCTGCATAATGCATTGAGCAACAACGATTTGATAACCGTACGATATCGCGATATCGAGGATTTAACGGTAAGTAAAACATTAAAGTTTTCTGTTATACACACAAGTATAAAGATATATTTTAGCACACTATAAAAAAGTAATCTGTCAAAATCGTTAAATACATCGTGTCTTGGTCATAACGCAACATCAGAGGTAGGATCAGGTGGCATGAAGGAGTGCGCGTGCTTCTTGTCGGAATCGGTGAGTAAAGGGAAAATCTGTCGACAATTCACTGTGTAAACAATCATGGCATAAAATTGTAAGGAAAAACCACAGTTTATATCGGTAATATCGGTAAGGTAATATCGTAAATATTATTTGAAATTCATATGAAGTTCAGTTAATTAAACATGTATGCTGACTTATTTCCATCGATTATATTCTCGTTCGAAGACAGTCAGCTATATAAGTATCCTGGTCGGCATTTCCTCTGTCATTCGTGACAAAAATAATGCAACAGAACAACAAAAATCTAGATATTTAAAAACATAAGATTTAAACAGATGGTAAGTTAGCCTTCTAAAATAGTAGGAATCCGAGTTAAGCATGGTTTTGCAAACAATCTCGATTCATATGTATGAAATTCAAAACATCGGGTAAGGTTTCGTGCGAATGTTTGGAATATTTATTTTACTGACAGGACAGGGGATTCTAGCAGCACATTTTAGGCAAAATAGATGTTTTTTGACTATATTATTTATTGAAAGATATTATTAAACTCCGGAGTATTGTTGATCTCTTTGCTTTTTTGTTTATTAAAGAACATTTCGGTATTTAAAGAAGTCAAGCGATGCCGTGGAGGTGGTGTATGTCTTTGTGTCAGACACTCTTTTATCTTAATGCAATAGTTAATAATAGTTACGTTTAGCAGCGGTTTTGAACTTATCAAATTTAATTTTCTTAAAAAGTCTATATTTCCCGAGAAATAATTTATATGCTTCCTTATCATACCCACAGAGGTAAGTTGACGACTAGAAAGTTACAGCTATCTCGTTTGTCATAAAGTTTGGTTGTTAGATTGCCATAAACGTTTTCCAGGAGAATATCTAAACATGAAACAGATGAGTCAGACCATGAAGACTCTGTGGTATCTTTAACATGTATTTCAAGCTCACCAGAATATATCGTGTCCACGTTAAATTGATAATAACCACTTAGATAACAAGACAATACTTCATACAGTTAATACTAGTACATTAATTGTTGCTTTTAACACGAAAAGGCACATAATGGCCCAGTCTTCGTTCAACTCACCCAGTAAAATATTGCTGTAATATTGACCTGCCGTTAACACCATTCAATCAATTACTCAAGTCATTTTGCTTTTTTACAATTTAAGATTGAGGTTCTGAAATGAAGAAACCCAATATTACTTTAATTGAATTGATTTTGTTTCCAATTAACAACTTTAATGCATCTACATCACCCCTCTAGATGGAAATCACTCATTAATTAGTCTTATTTAATTTGAATTTTTCACACAAAATTAGAGTTTGGGTATAGGGCCAAGTGTTTATTTTAGTTAATTGTTTTTGATGAGGTTAATATTCATCATGAAATTATATGTGTGGGATTTTTTTTTGAATGTCAAACATAGCATGGGATAGGAATTGTTTCTTAACTGCCTGCTTATTACTTTATTTAGATTTTAAACATTGAATTTCACATTTTAAATTTCGTATTGCGAATTTCAAATGTGTATTCTGAACGTTCTTTATGTTCTACCCTGTTTCATTTTTTTTACGATTACGTACAGAAATTATTTTCCTTATAATATATAGCATATTTATAATTAGTCCACAATATTACCAAAATAACATTTGTTAAGTAAATAAGTGATGTTGATTGATTCTGCCCAGGCAATTTGCGGAAATTGGCAAATATTATGTAAAACTCTTAATAAAAAGCTTTTGTGTACCACGTTCAATATACATTGACTTTTTTTCAAATAATTTCATTATTTAAAAAACATGAAAAAGGAAATCATATTTGAAAAACTGTGAAACATGTAGTTTCAATTAAGCATTGATCCATCTGTTCCATCCACTTTCATGATTTTTTTAAACAAAAGAGTTCATATTTTATAATTGTTCCTTTAATTAGAAAAGACAATTCTGGCTATTCGCAGCTTGTTTTTGCTTAACCTCTTGTATAAATTATTAAAAACACAATATTGAGTGAAAATGTCATTTTTTGAACGAACAAATGACTAAAACAACTAAAGCTACGGATTACATACTATGATAACTTATACAACAATTAATTGACTTGGCTTAAAACAAAAAATATCGTTAATGACTACTTAAACATACTGACTAGTCACATGCACATGACATAATTCTTCCTAATCATATGACACACAAGAACAGCTCATCCAATAGTATAATGGCAGAAACACATAATAAGCAAAAGTATAGTGCACAAAAAAGCAAATGCACCAAATTATATATATATATATATATATATATATATATATATATATATATATATATATATATATATATATATATATATATATATATATATATATATATATACGTTCCTCATAAGCAACAAATTACAAGTAAAGAAGAGTATACCGGTATATAAATTGTAAGAAACACCAATAAAAGTGGCGGAGGGGAAGAGGTGGTTGCTGTAAAATCCCTCGGCTTTTTTTTTCAATTAGAGCTATATATGGTTTATCTGAGCTAAAAAAAAATACGAAATAAAATGTAGATTTACCTGATATTTGCTATTTACATATCCCCATGTTTCTATATTTAAACTGACTCTAAACTGTGTCTGTTTGTCTAATTCCGAGTCGGAAATAAGTCGGTCATTTTTTTAAATCTCAAATATCTATAAAATGCAATTGATTTAAATTGTGTAATTTACGGGAAAGTTCTATCTTTATATAAAGTAACAAAACAAATAGAAAGATCATTCTAATTTTAGTAAGTCTGGACTTATCTAATATACGTCACGCCATATATAACTTTAAAACTGGCTATCTCAGTAAATGCAAAAGAAACCTGAAAGGAATAACAACTAGAAAGTCTGCTATTGCAAGCAATAGTGTATGTCGCCCCGAACTGGGCAAGACTTTCTTTTTTTTCATCACTAAAACAATACCCAATAGCGAAGATTGGACACCCATCAACTCGTTTCAGTCCTTTAAGGTAGATCGCGGGTGTACTGTCTGCCTGAAAACATAGGCTAAAGATTTGTCAGCTGAACTCCTCTCGTTTTGAGATTTTACTTTCTGAAATTTTTTTGAGATTCGTCTGCGTGGTTAGGTTGCAATCGTAATTCAAATGAGCTAATGTTGGTGAAACAGATGACGCTTATTCAATGAAATATATAGTAAAATGTCCCTTTTCTGCCGGTATACGCATTTGAAAACCATACTTATTAAATTAAAACGAAGCAGACGAAATTTTATATTACTTGATACAATGAATGTGAATTAAATTTAGAATCGATTTATTAAAAAATTAGTATGTGTTCTCGCTCAATTTCCTCCAAAAAAACTTTAAAGTTTTACAATTTTTCACCAGAAGTAGTATATTGTCATCACGACGTTATATACGTTGGTGCGACGTCATTATTTTCGTATGCCTGCATGACTCAAAAAAATTGAATTAATAATCAACAATGGCAGCAATCGATAATTTGAAAATTTTAAATGCGAATCGCACAACTACAATTACTAATCATTAATATAAGAAAGTCTCATGATGAATGTTCAAAGGACAAGAGAGAACACTTCCGGACAAAATTCGTTATTTTTCACACGCTTCCTTGACAACGGTAGCCATTTTGAAACTGAATGACCACACAGCAAAACTACAACTAGTGATCGTCTTTTGAAAACAGTTTCAGGAAGGTTGTCCCAGCCATCTCCGAGAAACAGCCTGGAGAACAAAAACATGCGTACAATCGCAATATGTCGCCCCCCCCCCACTTTGTTCGGGGCGACATTATATAAATGGTGCCTGTTTTGGAGGATAACATTTAAAACTAACACCCCACCCCAAGGAAAACGACGCGTCAGCGAAGGTTGACAATGATTGTCCGAGGGGTGTAAATTTTAACTGTTACCCTCCAAAACAGGCACCATTTTTTTTTATTATACTGAATGTCTTCTCGATTTAGAATGTCAGCAAAAAAATTGTCGATCATCTTTACGTTCACGTTTAGAAAGCTTTCAAACTCCCCGCTACTTTAAAAAAGATTTACTGACCTCTTTATTGTTTATTTGATACTCTGAGGGTGCTTTATCATCTAAGGTTTCGTTATTTCGGCACTCGCAAGCATGTTTCGTCTGTCGTTTGTTGTTTTCAAGTTTGCTACATCGGACGCAAGCTTTTATTGACGTCAAGCTTATTCAGGTACTTTCAAACGCGCAACTGACGTTTTGAGAATGCTACCGTGAACCGTACGTGCATAATTTCCACGCATGTGACATTACTGTTGTGTTACCCGTTGTCACGTGTGTTGCTAAGGCTGAGGTGATAGAACGGATTATTAAGGTGATTCCACACTCACAATTTTATGGGTTCAAAGTAAAAAAACTGCATTTATTTTCATTTAATATACTTTAAACTTTCCAATTATTGCGAAAAAAGTATAGGTCACCATATTATTTAAGATGCAAAACATAAATAAACAGAAGTGTATGTCAACATAAAAAAAATCGCACATTTTTTGTAAACAGTATTATGAAAAATATGTAAAAATTGGTTAAAATGCATAATTCTGATGCTGAGTGTTCCTAAATACTTCCTTCTTGAAAGATACTTTTGAATTGTGAATATCAGGGAAACTATTTTACAATAAAGCAAATGCCTGAATGAAGAGACCTTAGAAGGAGTTATTGCCCTTGTCAACATTTTTTAAAGGTTGAATAATTGATTAAATATAGAAAATATGCATTTTTGAAATTCTTTAACTTAACCATATTTATCATTACACCTATTGTAAAGCATTCTTCCAAGAGATATTGTTCTATTAGGTATGAATTTAAACTAATTACAGTTTTTGCAAAAACCTATGACATCATAGGAGGGTGGAATTATCTTAACTGCGTCTAAACCAATCAGATTTTAGTATTTAACATGAAATTATAATAAAATCAAATGGTAAATTACATAAGTTATGAACAATACAACATTTTGCGTATGAGACAATTTATTTTACCAATTAAGATATGTTAATCCAAATTTTGTATTAGGATCAACTATAAACTAAATTGTTTGGAAATCGAGACTTCAATTTTTCCATCGTCAAGTTCATCATCTATTTAGTAGTATTTCGGAATCATCTTCCTATGTTCTTAACATCTGCCATCGTATTCGAAGTATAGGACTAATGTTTGATCTGACAGGTCAACAAGGGATACACACTCCAGGCTCTATTTAAAGCGCCTTGGCCTACGTCTAAAATATCCAGGGGTCCGTGTTTTCGATCTTGAGATCAATCACTGTTTATCATCTTCAAATTTCACAGGTCTAGTGGTTAGGCATTACAACTGAAACAACTAACTCAAGGTTTAGTTTTTATTACACGTCATTTAGAAAGTTTTGAAAGAATAAAGTGGTGCTTACGCGGTTGTTTATTTAACCCTGACTCAAATACAGATTTTTTTCCTTCAGAAACGAATCATTTTTGTTGTATACTTTCCTGTTGGTAAATAATAGAATATATTGTTTCCAGGGAAGACTTATACTTCCCTCGATTCTTATTAAACAAAGCATTTGACATTCACACTTCTCCCGTAGGGCTGCATACATGTATTTCTGTCCCCTATATGCAAGATAAATAATGTTAGCATGTAAGAAAAAAATATGTCAACATGCAAGATAATTATGTAAGCATGCAAGTTACTAATTTTATCAGAGAATATAACAATTTTAGTATGGGTAAATTTACTTCATTTCACTAACGTCATTATCTGCATGACAACATACAAGATGCAAGATACAAAAAAAATGTTGACAAGCGACTTCTTTACGTTAAAATGCAAGATAATAATGTGCACGTGCAAGATAATTATGTAGACATGCAACATATTAATATTAACAGGCAATATAATTATATAGACATGCGACTTGTTTATGTCAACATGCTAGATTACTATGGTAATATGAAACATGCAATTTATTTATGTTACGACTTACACATTTGACAATATGTACATTGATATGTGTCACAGATTCATAATATGGATAAAAACAAAAAGATTTCGGTGATTAAAAGGAGAGGAAACAGAATGCTGCCGAGGAATAGTGTGATGATTAATTTAAAAAAAGCAAATGGCACAGGAACTTTTTCACAGTAGGGGCTGTTTGGAAAAAATAGCATTTTTCTTCGTCATAATTTTATACAGAAACAATTCAAAGAGGTAAAATAAGTGGACAACCATCCACTGTAATCTCTAAAATGTTCCATAATAACTAAAGCCAAAAAGATAAAAATCAGTTGTAAACAAGCAATAAAATCGACTGCATTATTTTCATTTTCTTTACTTCCAACGATATTTATCTTCTGTTGTATTGTCAACTTATTCGTAAGTAGCATTCATCAGTTACAAAAATGTTCGTTACCAGAAAAGGTGCTAGTGTAAAGAATCAGTTGTGAGATATGAACAAGAGATTTTCAGTAAAATAAAAGTTGAATAACTGCTGTAAAACTTGCTTGGTATTTCAAATCATTGTTTAAGCCGAAGGAAAAAACAAGTACATCCTTATGTTTTTTTTAATTCCTCCATTTATGTTTATAATGAGTTATTGGTTAGATTACAATAGTTTAAGTATATACAAATATCAATAATTGAAATAATAATATTGCGAACACCATGGAAATAAATATTATTTATATTTTTTAAAGAGAATTTTCCATTACTATAAAATTATCGATCAGAAAAATACATTAATGTATAAATTATAATTAATAATATCACAGGGATAAATTTATCAGGACGGAAAAGGAAGTATTTTCAGGAAATAGATCAATGCTAGAATTTTCAGCACTATGTCATTACATCGTATAACGTATATCAAATATACTATTCATTCTTTTCTGATTTTTGAAAAGAGTTTTCTTCATAGATTTATAAATCAAAGACATTTTAAACTCTCATGAACTGATGTAGAAAGAACTTGAGGAATACTGAGAGCATTATGGCTATGGATGAATATATGTAATGAATCGAATTTGTGGCACTAAACATAAACCAACTTTTATTCGCGACGACATTATTTTGCGATTTACCTTGGGTAAACTACGCGACAATTAATTTTTGCGATCAAGCCTATTTAGGTTCTTTTGTTAATAGACACATAGACTTTGAGAACCGGTTCGCGTCGGGAAATATTCGCGATGACCAAGCTCTTGCGAACTTCACTTTTATTTCTCGCATGCGAATAAAAGTTGTTTACAGTAGACAGTATCTACTTGAAGTTGAAAGTTTGAGTAAAAAGGAATCTGCAATATTTCAAATGCAGTGAATCCTTTTTAAGATTTTTAAAGTGATTATATTCCGTAGTTTTTATATATTTAAAATAATCTATAAATTAAGGGAATGCTTCGTTCAAATTTTCTGAAATTCAAAAAGATTAAACAACAAACAGCGAAAATTTATGGAATAGTACTAAAGCACTCATACAAAGCTCTGAAAGCCTTTCCTAGCAAAGTATTTATACTACACTTTTAATGCACATTAACTTCAAAGTCTGTTACACGTACATGGTGTTTCTACGTACCATCCACTTGCATTGCAACACAGTGATGATTGAAATGATAGAATTTACTTCCTTCTTGTTCTAGTCATCATAATGACTGTCTTCTTTTCTGGTTATATCTATTTTGTTGCCATTTTACACATTCATTTGATTAATGGTAAGTTATTTTTCTCTTTTTTAACTTTTAGTGATAATTTTGAGTTACTTTGATTTGACTTTTTACTCAAATTGTTCTTGCAGTATAATTATAACATTTTAAAAATAACATACTAGTAGCTTTGAAAGGATAAACAATGTATATGTCACTCAAAATCGGTTAAATAATACGTATTTATTACTTGAGGAATACAAGAATGTTAAAATGGAGCGATTAAATAACTTAAATCTTACTTTTTACAGCTAAGTACTGTGCGTTTCAATTAGGGAGGAAGTATGGAAACACAAAAAACTGCACTAAACTAGAGCACTGTAAAAAGGCCTTTGATGATAAAACGGGAGCTTGTTTAGGGCCTGAGAACCAGTGTGAACCAGGATGGATGGGACCAGGCTGTCAATATAGTAAGCTCAGACAAATTGACCTTTTGAAATTCTTAAGTGAAAATAAGGAATGGTGTTTAATTCATAATGACAGAATAATAATTAATTGTGAACAAAGCAAAACACAGACCCATTGAAATATTAAAGGTGTTAGGTGCCCAGGAGGAGTAAGCATCCCTTGTTTTCTTGTCAAACCCGCTTTACAGTGCATGCATGTGTTGATCAGGTAGACAAAACTCAAGAAGTAGCTTCAGGTGCATAGGTAGAGACAGCATCTCTTGTGGAACAATCACACTAACAGTACAGAGTACTGGTCAAAATACAGAGTAATTTATAGGCTAAGAGCAAGAGCCACTTAGGGTCTTATTTGGCCCTGAGACTTCTGAAAAATCAGAACCGCTCAGTTTAGATTGCAAATGCAGTATTTATAACTAGGAGTGTTGTTGACCACGTATCTATTAATCATGACGTAATTTTCCCTCTAGTCAATGCATTATGACGTCAAAAATACGTCATTTTCCCCATATCCTGTAAATTCCTTTGAAAATGGCCTATTTTTTCAACATTTCATATAGAGCACAACATCAGATCCAAAATATACAAATGCATAATGAAAGATCTGTTTCTAAAGATAAAAAAAAACATGTTTAATTTTTTGGATCGTAGGCTCTGCTCATATTTTAATTCTTTGCTGAATGGAGTCAAATACACATGGTTTCTGCAAATTTCAAGAAAATTGCAACTTCTCAAAGCCTGTTTTCCAATATCTGGAATCTCAAAAAGAAATTCTATTATAGGAAATTGAAGTACCAAGTCTCTCCTTTATTTCGATATAAGAAATGGTAAAGAGGATAACAGTTCATTAATTGATTTAAGTACAGGGTCATTTTATGCATAAAGTGAACCTAGCTCTTCAGTATGAACACAGCGATATGTTTTATTTATGAACAACCGGATTGTTGAAATCCTAGTGACAACAACGTATTTGTATATATTTAATATTTTTTTGTTTTTAAATTAAATTTAATAACGGCTTTAACCATACCATTTCCATGCCAACTGTTGAAATTTATCAGGCATTAACTGGGGGACATTTACTGGACATCAAAGAGAAAAGGCCATCTCCAAACACTAAAATTATATTACAAATTATACCAGGGCCCTCGTACATTTATTTTTATCAGCGTTTTTATTGTCTGTGTAGCGGGCCAATTCCTCACATTCAAGTATACTTATCTAGTTTAAATGGAAAATTTTCATCAATAGGTGTATTACAGCTGACTCCTTTTTTAATTAAATCCCATAAACTGAACAATTCTGCATGAGGCTTAAGATACCAATTAAAATATTCAATCTGCTATTTGTTTTATAAGTTTCGATGGTCCTTGTTAATCATTTTAATTTTATGAAATAAGACATCATTAAAATTCCTCGTTTTGTTGGAAAATGCAGTTGTGGCATTTATCGGGATTATGGCATCAACTTCATTCCTCATGATTAAGTTCAAACTTTTGACTCAACTAAATATTCCTGAACATGTAAACATGTCCTCGTCATGTTTATTCTGCCAACAATGTTCATATATAATTCCAAGCAAATATGGACCAAAGACTTTCACAATAAATAATACACAACGGCATGTAATTTGATAATTTTTAACTTTAAATAAGTGATTTTAGAATAACTGCTGGACATACTCACCAGTTTCAATTATTTATGAATTAGGAATGATTGATTCTGAATACTAAAGATTATATATGCATTGCCTGTTAATGCTACCTCCTGCTTAATCGTTTTTTGTCTGACAGGTTTGACGTTATTTGTTAGATCATTGTTTTTGTTGTAAATTTGATGAAGTTCTCCGTATATCTGATTAATACATAGTACCCATGGAGGATCTGGACGATTAACAGGGTATGCTTACTACTCTAAGTCACCTGATTCGACCTTTGGTGTTTTCAGGATATTATTGGCACTGCTCTTGATTGGTTTTTTTCCCTAGATTTGTGAGATTAATAATATTTTGTTATCAATGTATTTTACGTTTTAAAAAATGCCAGATTGAACACATATTCAGGAAATTTCTGGTTTTTATACCTCATGTCTTCTTTACTTATTTATGTCAAAGTTAAGACCCGGATATTTTAAGATACATTAATTGATATATCACCACACAGTTCTGTTTATTTTGTCCCTTATCAAGTTTTTGACAAGAATTTTAAAATCTTATTTTGTTGTTGACATTTTTTGTGACAAATTATAACGGATTTGAAATCCTTCCCTGCAGAAAACGCTTATTACATGTTGTGTTTTTCCTCTTTATCAAAATAATCTGTTACTTTTTAAAAAAAATCTGCTTAATTTAGTACCATGATTGTAATTCCAAGAATATTACAGACTTTTTTATTATATGAGACTAGCCAATAATACTAAATACCAAAAAAAAAGAAAAAAAAAATACAAAAATGCCTATTGCACACATAAAAATCATTCAAACAATGATGTGAATATCAATATTTTAAAGTGAAAATAAAGAAAGGATTGTTCCCCAAATCTCTTGGTGTGTTGCTATGTAAATATTCATTCAAGATATCAAAAAGTTCCTGAAAGACTTCAGTCCAATATGCAATTACAAGTATGATTATCTATAATACGATATACAATTTAAAGGAATATCTTTATTTCCAATGAATTACGTCTTTGTTTCCAGTAAATTTAGCATATAAAAAGAAATCCACCAGGCCAAGTCTTGATGGGAACTTGAGCACATCTGAGGACATCAAACGAATACGGATCGATTTCTATGGAAGTTTTATAATTTCTGCTTTAAATATTCATGGTAATAAATTAATTTTTTATTGCCTTGAAATCTTTTACATGGCTAAATCGTGTAGTTAAAACCAATATCCAACGAATTTGTATGGTAAATATGATTTATTTTTCTTCTGCTTGGATTTTTTACAGCAATTTCGTCAAACAACGTAACCATCAAATCTCTAAATAACGAGACATGTTTCATCGGACCAATTAAAGAAGGCACCCCTCTTGTATTCTGCAGCTATGTTCTGAGAACAAGAATGTTAGATATTTCATTTACACGACAAACAACCGTATCTGAAATAGAAGTTTATGGAGGTTTATTTTTTTTATTTTTATTCTTATATGTTTATTTTGAAAATAAATTCAGACATGAAAATATCCCTTTTTATTGTCAATGTAGCTAAATTATCATAAATTTAACTGTTAGATTTTTTTATATATATAAATGGCATATCTTATCACTTATCAATTGCAAACTTCTTTTATTGAAAAAATAGATTTCACAGCCAAAATATTTGATATACGAAAGACGCAGAGGTATTTTCTTAGAATATTCATTTTATATTGACTAAGATCTTTTTCATTATTATTTATTATCTTATTTCTTATTATATTGTTTTGCTTATTAAGGCCCTGTCACACCAAGCTGCGTTCACACAGAGACTTAAGGGCATTGTTAAATTTTTAAAATCGCCGAGGAATCGCAGGGAAATTGCTCAAAATTCTGTAAAATTTTCACAATGTGAAGATATCATGGCGTCCTTACGGCGACGGACGCGATTCTACAACGATCTCACAGCGTTTTACTGCGTTCCCATGGAAATCTCTTGGTGACTGACTGCGCTTCGGCGTGTTAGGAGTTTTCACCTCGTGTTCACAGCGTTCTCACTGCGCTTGCTGCGTTCACAATACGTTCACAATGTGTTCTATACCCATTGATATATATTCAGAAGGAACATAAAACGTTTTTGTTTAAAGCTTCAAGTTACACGATTAATAGACTCCTAATCATGCCAAAAATATTCTTAATAATGTGCGTTTGATCTAAGAATTCAGTTAGAAAATTTCACATAACAAATTTTTTGCACTAAAGATATGTTTCAAAGACCCTTTTTTTCTACAACAACAAATGAGACTATTGAAATGGTGAATGATTAGACCATAAAAACATTATTTATTACAAGATGTTTTCCTCTTGAGAATTCATTTCAAACATCAGCTGTAGTTCATCAAGTCTAATAAACCAAACAAGAAATTTATTTGGATACTATTTTCTCTCATGTTGTACAAGTTCTATGAAAAGCAACTTTAAGACAAGAATTTTGATTTTTTTTTTTTCGTTTTATTGAGGTAACATTGAATTCTTTAGGACGGAATGTCGCTTTGTGGAGGAAGACGTCACAGTCATCAGACTACAACAGTGATTACACATCTGACAAAGCAGTGGATGGATGGGACAGCGGAGGAGATTTGTTCAATAACTCGTGCACACTAACATATGGGATAATTGAGCCTAATGGTCCTTATTGGAGAGTTAATCTTGGAAGCCCATATTCAATTATGTCAGTTCGCATAGCAAGTAGAAATAAATTCGGTTTGTTTTTGTTTTATAATGTATTGTCATCTTCTCAGAATTAATTTAAGAAATAAAGTCCGCGTTTTCGTGAATGTTGCAGAATAACCTCCGACGTCGAGAAATGTTGTTTGAAAGATAAAAGCCGAGGCGTTAGCCGAGGCTTTTATATTTCAAACAACATTTCGAGACCGAGGAGGTTATTCTGCATCATTCACGACAACAAGGACTTTATTTCTATTCTACCATGTATACTACAGTCACTAAAATACGGATAATCGTTTCCTCTATAGAGGAACGAATTAGGTCACCATGTCTCGATTACGCTGTTTCTTTTAACACCAGAGGTAAAATTTGTTTGCTTATTTGTGTATAGAATGCAGACGATTTGAGCTTTCGTTACATTAAAAATAGCCTTTTTAAATTACAAAATTGTTCGTATATTGTATTGATCAGTTAAAATGAATATACAATAACAAAATAATGCTCCTGTTTTAGAGCTAAAATCACGTTGTTTAATGTGTAGGGAGGTCCGTGGAATAGCCCCGCTATAAAAACCGACATTCATCAGCAGTTTGATGCAAGAAGTCGTTATTGATGATAAAAAGTCGTTATTACGAGATAAAAAGTCGTAATAACGAGATAAAAAGTCGTCATTACGACTAAAGAAAGTCGTAATATCGAGATAATAAGTCGTTATTACGAGATAAAAAGTCGTTATTACGACTTAAGAAAGTCGTTATTACGAGATAAAAAGTCGTAATAACAAAATAAAAAGTCGTTATTACGACTTAAGAAAGTCGTAATAACGAGATAATCAGTCATTATTACGAGATAAAAAGTCGTTATTACGACTTAAGAAAGTCGTTATTACGAGATAAAAAGTCGTTATTATGAGATAAAAAGTCGTTATTACGAGATAAAAAGTCGTTATTACGAGATAAAAAGTCGTTATTACGACTTAAGAAAGTCGTAATAACGAGATAAAAAGTCGTTATTACGAGATAAAAAGTCCTTATTACGAGATAAAAAGTCCTTATTACGACTTAATTTTTTTTCTTCATTTTCTAATTTGACCCTTGTAGGCTTTCGTACTATGTAAATTTAGGTATTTATATTATTTCAAATATTTCATATGAATTATATTGCAGAGAAAAGGTTGAATGGATTTCGATTAATTGGAGAAAACTTTACAAACACGAGGCAGTTGATATATTCAGATCAAGGAAATGCTACTCCAAGAAGTTCAGTTTGGGTACACTCGTCATTGATGAGATCATCTTTGTATCACACGATCATCATTGATGGAAAATATTTGGTTAACTACAAAAGCAGATACCAGATTCTCGCGCTCTGTGAAGTAGAAGTGTTTGGTATTAATATTTTATAGGTTTATTCTATTCTGATGATTTCTTTAATACAAAATCAGAAGGGCAACAAATTTCATACAGAATATATTAAAATAGATTTTTTTTCTGAACATATTCAGTTACACCTCAAAAAAAACAGTTAATTATATTTTTTTTCTTTTGAAACAACTGGTCACGGTGGGCTAGTGATAGAGCGTTCGCTTTGTGATCGGGAGGTCCGGGTTTACGGCACCGCGTCAAACCTAAGACGTAAATATAGTTAGTGACTGTTCCTTTGCCAAGCGCTTAAAGTCACGGGTCTTTCGGAATGACCTTAAAAACGTAGGTTTCGTGTCACGGTAGGCGTTGGCACGATAAAGAACCCTCACTGTTCAATGGCACTGAGGGCCGAGTATTGGTCTACATTTGAAGCCCTTTACCCGCATACGCATACATACCGGCATGCATCTCTACATGAGTAAAAGATTTTCGCATGGGACGTTAAGCAATATAAAATCAATCAATTATTTGGACACAAAAATGAACGTTGGGACCTTCAGTACCCATTTTTAAAGAAATATTTGAAATGCATAGGAACGTTATGATGAGCACGACAACCAATAAAAATACGGATGACATTTATTTTTCTTTACTTTCATATTTTACAAATATCATATTCTTGTGGAAAATTGGAGGGCTTAAAATGTCAAAAATGATTGAGAAAGGATAAACAATTTTTATAGTTTAACTCCATTTTGAAAAACAAAATATTGATAGAAAAGTTCGAGACATAACGTTGTAGTCAAAGGCTATTATTTACACGTCTGCATTTTAAGGAATTGATTGTATAGAACCCCTATAAAAGTGTTTGACACCATAAAGCACGTCTTTCAAATTTTTACAAACACTATTTTACCCTATCCCTACCAACTCACAATGGCGCGACACCATTTTAGAAAAATCAGCATTACTTGTAAACATTTGTAAGACAAGTATCATTTTCAAAAAATGAAACATTTATGTGAGATGTTTTGGGAAGGGGGTGAAATTTTCAGAGGATGTCTGTGAAAGTAAATACATGTAATTATAATAATACCTTCTGCGTACAAACAATCATATCAAACAAATTGCTAATATTTTCTGCTGTCACTTGCTATTGAACTTTTAGCTTGCAGATTAACAGAAAATGACAGAGAAGACTGTGTTAGTTTTTGTCCCAAAAACTGCCAGCAATCTGAAACGTGTTTAAATGAAAACTTTACCTGTCCTAAGTGTAACCCTGGATGGGAGGGTCCTCATTGTACTCAAGGTTATTTTTTTTCATTTACTTTTGGTCTTTCCATCAATTATCACATTCATTTTAATATTTGTATATTGTATTCTTTTTTAACATGTTTGAAAGAATTCTCTCTTTTCTCTTATTTCAGTCGTTTCTTGTAAAAGACCAGATGTATTAAAAAGAAATTTGTCCCTCTCTCCTGATTATTCATCATATGAATTTAACACAACAATACATTTTACATGTCTCGAAGGATTTATAATCCGGGGATATACACAAGCAGTTTGTGGACTAGAGGGGATTTTCATTAATAATAATCGTTCTGTATACATGCATCCATCATGCGAAGGTATGAAGCGTTGCACATCATAAGACAGGAAAGCTAACAACCAGCTTTTTTTTTAATTTAGAAAGAAAGGGATCTCGTGATACACAGTTATCTTTTTTTCTCCCCTTTTTGTACTAAAAGATTTAAAAAATGTTTTTAATTGTTTCAAAATATCTTTTGTTTATTATTGTTCCTTTTAATAAGTACATGTTTATCAACTAGCCGCAACCCCAACCCTAACCTATAATTACGTAGTTTTACATTAATTTTATCTTTACAGCTATAACTTGTTCCAGTGCTGACAATTATCTATCGGATATAATAAAGACTCCTTCAAAGCTGAAGTATAACTACCATGAGAGGATAAACTTTTCTTGTGCGAGTGGATACGCTCTACAAAAACCAACAGTGGCTGTGTGCGAAGAAGATGGACTTCGATACACAGATGGATATCCGAATTGTACAGGTAAAATGTGCTATGCATGCAGTTTTTTTGTTTATTTTATTGCGTTTACTAACTCTTTATCTTTCAACTTTCTTAGCAATACAGTGTAACAGATCAACAGTAACAAGCAGCAATCTGTTCTTAGATCCTCTAAAAGAAATGTATGCATTTAATGTGACCATAACCTTTTCATGTAAGAAAGGGTACAACCTAAGGGGCTCAAAGTCGGGAAAATGTTTACAAAACAACGTCTTTGTTTTTATGCCTGACGATGAAAAGCCATATTGTGAAGGTAAAACTGTCTTCCATCATGCACACATACTTCTGCACGCAAGTAAGTCTTATTGATGATGATCCAAAATTAATGACATAGCGCAAATAATTATTGATACAATGTATTTCTATTCATTTTATATCAGTTTATTTCAGTTCCTTAGCACTTCGTGTACCACTGAATAATATAATATTTTCTTGTTAATAACTTGAATTTGATTCGTCAAAAAAGACACTTTCTTCACCTCTAAATAAGTAAATCATGCCTTCATGTGTGATAGAACTTAGGAACTCTCATCACTGCTTGACGACTGGTGATACATGCATCCTTTAATAATGTTGGCTTTGCGGAATCTATGCCTTTGCAGTTCACCTTTTACAGTTTTGTTTAAAAAAGTAAATATATACGAGGGTTGTCCAAAAAAGTCGTAGAAAGGGAAAATAATTTAGTTTCTCTTTGCTAAATAAAATTTCTTTTCTTGTCATAGCAACAAGTAACATTTCATGATCATGCATTTCAAGTTTCATGATGATATCACGTTTAGTAAGAAAACTATGAAAAAATAAAGAGAGCATGTATGTGTGCATCAGCGCACGAGAGCAAGCGTAATTTACGTCTCTTATAACGTCATGGTCTTTTTTTCTGATTCACACGCGTTTGTTAACGTACAATAATTTTTTAAAGTAAAAAACCACTTTTGACTAAGGGAATTCACAACTGTCCATCTTTTTAAAGATTTAAATTTCTGCCGAAATTGAGTCGAAAGATTAGCTTATATTGTAGACACCAGAGAATAAACATTGTTTGACGTTTGCGTGGCCCAGAACGTTTCGCGCTGTCTGCGTTTAACAAACAGTACTCTACTTCTTACATGCGGTAACTACTGTGCAGTATAGAGGAAAAACTATTATTGAATCTCATACCATTTAAAAACGACTTTTCCATTAGAAGCTAGCGTGAAATGTCACTTCTGTACTTCTTTTTCCCGTCTCTTATGTATATAAAACATATCCAAAACAATTTATCTCCGTGCGCCGGGTAGGCGTCCGACGACGTCATTTTCATCAAACTCAATGCCAACAACACTTTGAAAATCATGACACCAATCGTCTGTTTCTAACGCTATTTATATGAAAATTTGACAGGATATTAAGATTTGATTCTGTTTTCACTTATTTAAATTTGAGTTCAATGTTTTAAATAGTTCTAAAGAAATAAAAGCAAATATTATAGTTCTTTGCGTATAATTTTCCGAATTTTGTTCGTGCGCCGACACACCATATCGGCCTTCATATAAATCGTCCTAATTTTATTAATATGGAAGATATATATTTAAGAATTCACAGTTTTAAAGAATATTGGATATATTATGTCTATGCAAAATTTGATTAGTATTGAATGATTTTTTAAATAGTTATAACCATTGTCTACGACTTTTTGGGACAACCCTTATATGTGATAGTCAGTATAATAAATAATAGAGGAGTCTCGGCTGATAATATTTTTCTTGTGATATTATTTATCAGTGTTACCTTGGACTACATGCAGTACATACAATTAAACTATAAAAATGACTCTACGATTAAACGCAAACGCAGCTTGGCTTGAAAAAATCTAAATCGTTGAAAAATACCAGGTAGGTAAAATAAAAGGAGAGACCCAAACGGGATATCAGGTGTAAGTTTCAGAAGAAACAGATGACAAAATAGTTACGCGACGTCAGGGGTTCTTTGTCTTATACTATTCGTATGCCCTGGTATGATTGGAACCAAAAGTGAACTAGATTCTCTATCTACTAGGTCAGGCGACAATTAATTATGTCACTTTGATAAATTATACGTAGGCTTAATTTTAAGTGTTTAAAATCCATAATTTGAAGGTTATATTCAACACGGTTCATTATATCTTTTATGTGGACAAGGAAAATTTCATACGATGGTACCTCAATCTAATGATAAGGTAAGCATTGGAAAACTGAATCAAATGCCCTTAAATGTATATCTACCATTGTAGGATTTCTAAGATATTTATGAATACCCTTTGTTAGCATCTAAATGTCTCGTATAAACTTTCCATCCGATTCGTGCTGTTGCGTGTATATTTTACTTTCTATACAGCTATAAGGTGTGATGAGACGGCTATTGATGTTCCTCACATTATCATTGACGAAAGGAAATCTTACAACTATAACGAAATAAAAATATTTGAATGTTTAGAGGGCTTTATCAGACATGGATCAGAAAAAGGAATATGTAATACCACAAACAATTTTCTGTTTTCTTCCGAAGATGGTGTCCCATCATGCCAAGGATGTATTAATCAAAATCTGTGAAAATATATCTCTACAATTAAGAGAATTTCTCTGTTGATAAAACATACAATGGCCTTTATATTTTATCTCTAGTCTATTATGTTGTGGTGCATTTTTTTATATCAATAATCTATAATTGCAAGAAGGAATATGATGCGAAGATATTGATACCGTCTAGGATGTATATTTCACTGGACACCTGATCCTATGTTTTCAGGAGTCCTTCTTTGTCCTATTCCTGATTCATTTTTTTTTATAAATTATATTGATCACTTTTTTTTATCAAGGTTTTACATTTATTCAATTTAGATTATATTCCGTGGTCTAGATAAAGGCGATTTGCAACAAAACTAAATTCCTTAGAATGAGTAATAATAATTATGTCTTTTCAATTTATTTAAAAAATGATCCTAATAATTGCCCACGAAAGCTCGAAAGTTTTTTTTACCAATGGAGTCCTTTATTGCATGAATTTTGGAACGAGGAGACCAATTCTAAAGGGGAAAGTCGGAATAGACGGTAAATATTTACGTGTCTAAACGGGCAACCATACCCTCTCAAGTACAACCACTGTAGATCACATGATTCAAACTGATTGATTGTAAATTGTCTAACGTCCCGTTTCACTCATATAGAGACGTTACCGTATTTCGGTGAAGGGCTTCAAATTTAGACCTATACACGGCACTCAGGGCCATTGAGCAGTGAGCGTTCTTTATCATGCCAACGCCTACCGTGACATGGGACCTATGTTTTAAAGTCATATCAGAAAGACCCATTATTTTCATTTCCAATGCCAAGCGCTTGGCGAAGGAACAGTCACTACCTATGTTTACTTCTTAGGTTTGAGGCGATTCAAACTCAGGAATTCACGATCAGAAGCGAGTGTGCTTATCACTTCCCTACTTGCCACCAATACCGGACACTCATAGGTTAAACAACCCTTAGACGTTATTACAGTTAACTGAGAAAATAAATCAAAAATTTTAATTAAGAATTGGTTTAATATTTTGTGAAGAAACGTGTGTTATTTTTTTTCTCTTTCTCTGTGACAAAAACGTGTTGAATATAAATCATACACGCTACCAATTTTGATGAACCATATTACGACAATGTCTATCTCTTCATCAGTGATGTTCCTGCTGAAACTGAAATCCGAAATATTTCAATGCTTAGAATTCTTGCCATATGTGTCTTTGTTTTCACGGCAATAACGTGCAACGAATCGGCTATAGAAGTTGAAAATCTTTTGATTGATGCGTCAGTTATCTACAAATATAATCAAATAAAAGAATTTAAGTGCAAAGAAGGTTTCGTAAACACTGGATCAAAGATGGGGACATGTAAAACTCGAGATGATTTTGAATTTTCATCCAAAAGTGGTAAACCTTTTTGCAAAGGTATGAAGCTTCTACTATTTTTCAGACGAAATTCACATTGTTTTAAATAAATTATTTTTATATACAGAAAGCTAATGATTACTTTTTACTAAATAATGGAATCAAAAATCTTGACTGCAAATAATAATATTAAAAGTTTGTACTGAAATTCATAAAACAGGATTTATTTCCACTGCGTAAAATGAAAGAAGCATGAACATTTTCCTGCCTAACTACTAATATCAAATACTACATATATTTTCGTTTGGAAATAATGCTTTATCGAGATGTTGGGATGTTGCGCTACATTAAGAGGAACCATTTGATAAAACCGATGTTTAGCTTACGGAGCTTTGGTTTTATGCAGAGAAAGTCGGTCATTTTCAAACAATAATCGGAGCTTTGACTGGGGGGATACTTGTTGGCTTTGTGATATTAGTATTTAATATTTAAATCGCACTGATACTCCTCAGGTATGGTGTTTTTATAATTGTTCTATCTAAATTACATTTCATTTATAACATATATATGTAGTGCATATTTTAAATATATGTTTTTCTTTACCTTGCAAAATAAAATATCAAAGGTTTTCTTTTCAATTTGTAAAATCAACCCTACCTTTTGTTTGAACAAATTATTAAGTCTTTGTATTATTCTGCTTTACGTTAGTAGTAAAATATAAAAGAATGAATGCACTTTTGTACGTCATGTTGAACATTTTCTGCTACCCATTTTAATCTTTACATTACAATATATCCCTGAATTAATCTATAATTATTGTGCAAGCATATGCTTTTGATATTTATGCCTTGGTTTTTTGTCAAACATATTTCTATAATTACAGACAATGCCATTGAAAAGAACATGTTTAAGCCTTTAAATTCCGGAAATTTGAACAGGACCACCGTCGAATTTAGGTACCTGCAAATAGGCGGAGACATTTAAATCGCATGATTGTGCAATGTAACAATAGCACATATGATATTTAGCAATCAAATACTACACTACGAATTTAAATGGTGAAGAGAGAGATTGTGTAGTTTCATGGTGCACATTTCAAAAGATATAGCTATGGTTAGAAGTCATTGCGATAGTTTTTTGTATGTAGAGAAATGATCCCTTCTTTCATATATTTTGTTCAGTATGGACGATGTAATTAATAAAGATTTGATAAGATTTGTTTTATCTATATAAGAACAAAAGTTGCTAATAAATATAAAGCAAAAGGGGAGAATTTTATTATTGATTGACTAATTTAGGAATGGGGCTGAGAAGAGTGGATTATTTTGTGTTCTACAAGTTGTGCTGGAGAGAATGAAGATAGAACAGGATGTCGCCATACATCAGGTGATTCAGCAGATGCTGGCAGATGCGCAGTGTGAGACCAAGCATCATACCTAATGTGGTAGGTTTATTACGAAGAATATGTCACTTAAAAATTATTGACAACGACCTGATTATGAAATAGTGCAACATTGTATCTTATTACAATGGTATTAAGTAAGTATTTATGATTATGTAGATTATGTATTATGTAGAAGTAATACGGTATATTGCATATCAAAACAAAGGTTAGTCATTTTCACTGTATTTAAGAGGAACTTTGTTTTCCCTCTGCAGCTGGTTATCTACAAATAGTTCTTTTTCGAAGGCGGAAATAATTAATCAGTTTGAAATACAGTATTTCAAAAGTATCTGAAATTTTTAAATGAAATTCTGAAAATACATGTACAAAATAAACCCTTACAGAAAAGGAGGCAGGCGGATTTTAATACAAGTTTAACTAATCCTTTGTCTTTGCTCCTCACCAAAGCATATACAGCAGTGTAAGTGTGCAACAACATATTTCAGCTTATATCTCCTCGTTGATTTGATAGGAAACAGAATGTTTAACGAAAAAACTATCGACAAATAAGTTAAGAATATAAAATCTTGTTTACTCTAATCACAAATTACCTTTTCTCAAAGAACTTTGTAGCTGGAACACGATTAGTTATTGTGGTTTTTAGGGGGAAGGGGGGAGGTGGGTATCGATACTGAGTGACTCAGTGCTCATAGTTTACTTTAATATTTACATATTTTTTTCTATCTAGTAAAACGTTGTTCGTTTCTATATCAATTTATTTTTCCCCTTTTTCTTTTCAAGAGGATTTTTTTAGACGAATCCTTATTTAATATAATCAAATAAAAAATCTTAAGAACATAACACCTGTCAAAATTTTCTTTATTCAAGCAGACTTTTGAAAATTCGGCCATTTTTCACTGCATAAATAGTGCTGCATAAGATATGTAAATTAGATTTAAGATAACTCTCAATATATCCAACATTATTTTTGTCCGTATTTCAATATATATTTCCGTATAGAATCACTGATTAATCACTCGTTTTTAGGAGCAGTTGAAGTTTTGTTACGATGAAGTTATGGAGTTCTTGAACCAATTAGTGCCTATTCAACTTTCAATAAAAGAAGAGGTACATAGACAAATCTTATTGAATTTGCATTAAAAAAGTGCGCTCAAACATATTTTTGTTTTTTCTCAGATTGAATTTTATAGTTTATTTTACATTTATTTAGAAATCATGTTTATACATCCATAGCTTTAAAATATATAATATATAATATGTTCTATTATCATAAGACGCTTTATTATATATAAATTTTTGTTCTTAGTTGTTTTTTTTAAATATGCGTAAGATATTTTTCTACTAAAGGAAAAGCATCATCAAGGACGCCAGATATCTTGTTCACCGAATATAAAGAATTAAGTGTTTTCTAAGCATTTTGTGAGGACGGAGAATCATACATCAATTGATCAGCGCGTCGACAAAAGTGCTTTCCACTCACTAGATATTAGATGAAAGCATTTAATTAATATGTTCCTGATATGTACGACATAATGGATTGTATATGGGTATGTGAGAGATAGATAAAGATGATCCTATTAATGACATCATCAAAGAAAGCGACATTTAAATTCATTCAAAATTATACGTATGAGTTATGGGGTTCTCAAATAAATTATTAATTTATCAATTAAGGAAATCATTAACATGTACGAGGGGTTATCAAAAAGTTCGTGGACTGAGGGTATAAAATTAGTACTATGTAGTCTGTGCTTTCAAAATTTATACGGAACATAAAACGGCAAAAATTAAAGAAGTGTTGAAAATTTTAGCCTGATACGTTCATTGTTTACCAAATTATTATAATATGAAACGACCTTATATGATCATCCGGCGCTGTCGTCGTTTATTTTCATGACGTCCGATAACGTCATTGCTTTTTCAATGTCCGCTTCTTATACCTCATACACTTTTTTGATGAGATTCCCAGGAGCTGATAAGGACTTAAACCCGCCTTGTTTATATGACTTTACAATGTCATGAAGAGTGGCCTTCAATGAAATGATATTCCAAATGGATTTATGCATTGGGAGAGATCCGCACTTGATTGTGCGGCATATTTTGCTTTTGGGAGTTCAATATCTACAACACATGATCAACTTCATTTTTTGACGTGATTGATTTTTCACACCTTGACTGCAAATCGACATTAACTGTGTATCCCTTTTCTCTCTGAATCTATTTTGACATTAAACGACAAGTACTCTGAATGCATATTATTTCTCTGTAGCCAGTTTCAACATATTTTAGGTCTATACCAGTTTACTCGGGGGCAAAACTTTATAGAAAGTTGGAAACGGACCCCCCCCCCCCCTTGACGTCATTTTCAAGGCCTCATTTGTTTGGACATTCCGTGAAAATTTACTATAAAATTTCATAGAACTTTCAGAATGAAGTGAAAATTTAATATTTTATGGAACAATTGTGTCCCGACACATGCCTGAATTAACGGGATTTTTGGATGTCAAATGATCATATCAAAAGAGTTTTCTCAGTTACACATAGGTCGCAAAACGTCGTGTTCGAGGTTGCGCCGCCTGGACATACCATTGCTTACAAAAACATTACTAATTTATTAAAAAATAAAATTTATGATTTATCGTTTATTCTTTAGGTAGAAAAGATGATGCTAACTAGATATTTCAAAATTCATTGATGTGCGGTTTTAATTTTAAGACGCTAGTCCACGAACTTTTTGATAACCCCTCGTGTATAAAAAGGATATTTCTTTAAGACAGATGACTAATACAAATAGAGTAGAATTAATCTTAGACCATAAAATCTTTACGACTAAAATTCAAAGCCAGGAAAGTAGAGTAACTTATTTCATTCTTTCTTTAATTATATATAATAATATTTTGTCAAGTTCGTAAATATCGTAATCCTGATCTCTTAATTTGCAAAGCGTTGTTTTTAAAAAATTTAAAATTAAAAAAATTGAATTGTTCAAATGCGGAATCAAGTATACCATCAGTTACTTTGTACCCCAAATTAATAATAACAAAAACGCAACATTGACAAAATTACCAAGCGTTAGGATAAAAGTTTTTTTTTTCTCCAATTGTGAACATAGAGTACCACCCTAACTCCAGAGCCCCTGGCCCTGGGGCCATGAAATTCCCAATTTTGGGAGAGGCAGCCTGATTCAACATAACCATGTACTTGGTTAATGTATTGAATACCAAGAGGAACAGAGAAGTTTTTAAAGAATTCATGTATTTTCAGTACAGTTACTGTTACTTTCCTCCTTGTTCCCGTGAAAACAAAGCGGTAGGAAATAGCGGATTGACATCCATGGTTTGCAATGATGGATTAAGATGACGTAATAAAAAAAATTCAAATTTGAGTTTCTTGGGAAAATATGAATAAGGAAGTTTTGAAAGCATGGATGTTGAATTCACAATTATAATCATATTACTCCATAATCATCTTTCCTCTTTATACGCTCAACTTGATAGCTTTAGACTGTCTATTTTTTGTAAAATGAAAGTCCTGTGAGAGAAGACGACCGAAGTTTTCATTATCTGAATATTGGAGCTGGTAATTTCTACTGATATTTCGCGATTATTATAACATCAATCCTGAACAAAGTTATTTTATCATCTACACGGAACAAAATTATGCTTTCATGTACATAAGTGTGCCAGTTAGTGTGCGTGCAATGCCGAACAGAGTATATTGGATGATATATATGTGTATGTTCCTATAAATGCATTTAGTTATCTTTTATGATTGTTTCTTTTTACCCAGTTTCCACAAAAACTAACAATTCCAAGGTTAAAAGGTAAGGTTAAATCTATATATTGCATGTGTTTAATAATGTGTTTAATATTTGCAATTGATAATATGATTTTTTAAAGTAATCTATTAGAATCAAAATTGCAACGCTTATTTGTAAATCGAGGGAGCTAATATAATTCAGAATTAACGAGTCAAAGATGCATTTAGTTCAATGTCACTGCCTTTTGGTTCTAATGTAAAAAATTAGGACCACATTGATTTAATTGCGTATTGTAATAAATAACAGGATATTCGTACTTAATTATGAAAGCAGAATGTGTTCCGTGACTGAAATTGTTCAGAAAGATACGGTCAGGTGTGTTGTGTCATTGCTTTCCTTCCAATCCCATTCAAGTTCTTATTCTCTCCACAAATCATTCTTTTACTGACTTATTGGGGTTTTTTGTCTGTAGTAAAAGTGCCGCTTTCTGAAAGCTTAAGATAATTAATAAAAGACAAATTTTAACCAACATGTAGCATTAAAATGATGTTTAACGTTAATTTATCACAAAATAAAATTAAAAAGACGGTTTAAGAAAGTGTCAAGGTAAAAACGTATATATAGAGGAGAAAATTCTGCACATAATGCTAACTATTCGATATATAGGTTACTTCAAAGTATTTTTAACGATTCTTATAACAGGACGGAAAAAAGGGGACGAATTTTCAGGAAATAAATCAAAATGAGATATAAATGGTTAATTTGTGATAAAATTAAAATAAAATGCATGTATGCATATTTCAGTATAGCAAATGTATTTTAGGTCATATACAGTAAATTCTTTTATTCTGTTCTGTTTTTCATCATTTCAATATTCTTGATATTATCTAAAAAAAAAAACTAGTGAATTGCTAGCGGATTTTTGAAGTGTTAAAATTAGGTTGATACTTTTAAACAATTTGTACGTTTCACATCCATTTCGAGTTTTTTTTTCAATTATATAGAGACCCTATCACTTTCAGGGGAGAAACATTGATTATTAAGTGGTGTTTGTCGTCGACACATCACCTCGGCCATCAAAAGGGCCGGTTTTTACTTCCCGCTTTGGGATTTTAACCCAAGAATAAGGTTCAACTCCTGTGTGCAACTCTAGAACATTTTTTCTTACTGTATGGGCGCCTACATCTGAGTGAAAATTTATCGAGATGGACGTTAAACAACTGTCAACATATATTCAATCAATAAATAAATCATTCTAACGCTAGGTTACTCCGGCGCCTTAAAAAAAGAATACATTATAAATTTTTCTCAGTTAAAACATCCAGATCAAACCATAAATGTTATACAATTACTTTTAAAAGCATCCGGACTACACTAAAGTTACACATTTGAGAAAAAAGTAGTCGTTATATACAAGAACATGTGCATGCATATATGCATCCTTTTTCTTTTTTCCTTTTTCTTTTTTCCTTACTATCAATAAGAACCCCATGGATACAAGTCTTTTGGATGAGACCGTATAAACCGAGTGACGTGTCGCAGTAAGTGCGGGCACGAAAAAGAAATTTGCAGCTTTTCGTCGGCAAGAGGTTTCGTCTCCATATGAGTGAACAATTTCCGAGAGTGACACAAAACAATAAACAAATATTCAATAAGATACCTTAATTTAAACCAACTTCTTTATGTTCTCTTTCACTAAATAATATTTCTGAAGTAAAATAAAAAGTGGTATCAATATTAAAAACATTTATTATTACTTGCGACAAGCAAATGAACACAAGTACTATTAAAGCATGTTCAACTGTGACCGAAGATTAAAAAAAAACATATGACTAAGAAAGCCAGTTTTTTTTTTCAAAATTACCAATGCATGCCTCTATTTACATGTGTGTACTCTTTAAGTGTCCTATAGTGTTTCTCCGCTTCCTTTGCTTGCAACTAAAACTTAAAGAGTTTAATTTCGTTAAAGAACTAAATTTACTTCCTCTTTTTTAGTTGTCAAGATGACTGCTCTTCTCACTACTTTTATTTATTTTGCTGCAATTTTACACATCCCTTTTATCAAAGGTGAGTCATTTTGTTCGACCTTTCTATACATATTATGCCTTTTTTCAGAATTCTTTCAAGACAATCTCCAAATTGATGAATTAAAAGTTTTGAAAACAGCAATATAATTTAACGTCTGACCTACATATTACAGAAAGAATTTGACAAACAAGAGTAATGAGATAACATAAAAAAAAAATAAAGTTTTGTTTTATGCAGGGAAGTTCTGTTCATACAAATCAGGGAGGAAGTATAAACACACTGAAGATTGCACGGAACTAGAACACTGTGAAGACAAAAACTTTGACGAGATTATTGGAGCATGCCGAGAATCTGGGAACCAATGCGAACCCGGATGGATGGGACCAGGATGCCAGTATGGTGAGCTCAGAACTATTCAGCTCCGGTATATGTAGTTAACTGACCTTTAAGAGAAAAAAAATATATCTGTCATAAAATGTTTTCCCAAAAAAATTGAATCTTTAAATTTAAGATAGTTCCCAGAATTAGAAATACTGCCACTTACATGTATGCAATACATGTTTATTCCAAACACTGCATTTTGGAGTTCTGATACGCTTAACTAACTTCAAATGTAACCACATTTCAAAATAGATAGAAACGTGAAGATGGTTAATTTTTGTAATTTTGCATGTATACCCCTGTCTGTCGTCCTTCTGTCTCTCTGTGCGAACGTATGCTGTCCATATTTTTTATGGACAATCATTAGAATCTACCACTTCACACAAAGATTGCTCATACCATATGTGTCATGACTTTGACCCAAAGTCATTTGTGCAAGTTCAAGGTCACTAAAAGATAAAGTGCATGATATGTGTCTAATCCTTATCTTTCTTGTGGATAAACATAGTAGGTTCCTTTTTCATACAGATATTGCTTATGACCTGAGGGTGTGACTTGACCTTGTCCGAAGGTTATTTGTGTAAGTTTAATGTCACTGACAGAACAAGGTCATAATAAGTGGCTGGTTAACATCTTCCTCATGGATAAACATGGTGAATTCCCATTTAGCACAAAGGTTGCTTATGACCTGAGGGTGTGTCTTCACTTTCACCCTAGTAATTTGTGCAAGTGCACTGTCACTGAAAAAGTTAATAGCTTAATCTGGGTACGTCCATATCTTTCTAATGGATATACCTTTCAAGTTCCCAATTTAAACAAAGAATGCTTGTGACCTGAGGATGGTTCATGATGTTGACAAACCCAAGGTCATTCGTGCAAGTTCAAAGTAACTGAAGAAAAGGTTCCTAATTTGTGTTCAGTCCATGTAATAGTATTGTTGTTTAAGTTAGCTACGGTTTAGTTTTATTTATTAAAAATATATAATGATTCAATTACTAGTAAGATTCTACTCTAAATGTTTTTACAAAGTGTGAACACCAGTACTAGTATAAGTGACTTGGTACCTTCTCTGCAAAATCTAGCGGAAGGGGGATATTTGTTCCTTTTGGGCAGTTCTAGTTTTAGCAGTATGCATTTTTGTTCTAAATTGTTTAATATTGTTTTGCTGTTTGGTTCATTGTAGTAAGTTTTCTTCTTTGCTTTGGTTTCTGTTTTTCTGGGTTTTTTTAATATTTGTTGTTGGTGTCACTTTTCAATGTACTATAAGACAGCTCATCTCCAATGTTCACGGGTTTCTTTGTTAAACTAATAATTACAGAGTTGGACTAAACTTATGTTTTAGGATGCTCCATCAAGAGGGAAGTAATTTCAAAAATACTACTAGGCATAGGAATCTTATATTTCCCGGACATAATTTTATTCACATTGCATTGGATGTCACAGCCAGTACGCTTTTCAAACAATTATCACTAATTTATTTATTCATCCAATGTATGATTTTGAATAATTAAATTTGAAAAAGGATCTAAACATTCCAAAGGTCTAAATTCTCTTAGGTGATACACAATTTTCATAAGCCTCTTAATGTGCTTAAATCTCACCACTTCATACAACTTGGGAAAGTAATGTAAATTTGCATACATTTTTATATTGTCAAAAGTGCGAGAATTGAGATTTAAATTAACAACACATTAAGATATTTTTTGATATTTGACATTTTGAAGCCTTGGACATCTTTTCTTCTAGACTTACTGTTATTTGCATAATCTGTTCTATAGAGCATTTCTATTTCTTTTTATGTATATATAAATACACTTCCTGATTTTTTTTCTCTTTGAACATAAAACCTCTATTATGGCTCCAAGCATCTAGACAGATGATTTTATGTGACCGTGGTAAAATCAGATAAATTACATTTCCTTCTTCTAGCTCAAAGCCTATTATTTCATGTCGTCTAACGCATTTTAAATTAAATGTTTTTTTAATTTAATATCAGTTAACCTGGCTTTTGATAATCAAAGCGGGACCATGCATTCGACGGACATTTGAGTACAATTCGTTTGATAGGACCCAAAGAAGAACTAACCCTTCCAGGGGTATTCATCGTGTCAGCTGTTAACATCTTTTTTGGTACATTTTATATTAACCCAAACTGACGCTTGCTTTAGCTCAATACCGTTGTTGATATCCTTATAATTGCTTGATTATAAGATTTTTATGACGGTATGAGATCAGGTTAATTTTATTTCAATGTTTTTCGAAATAGATTAGACAATTACTTACTTTCTTCAATAATAATTAAACGTTAAATTGGATTTGTTATCGAGTTTATTTTAAATTTATTATAGAAACTTTCGAACGTTTTCAATATCATTCATACTTAATATTTCCAAATACATTTATATAAAACTGTTATGCCTTTTTCTTATTGTTTTCTTTATTTCGGAAGATTCAAACAATTTCTATACAACGGTAAGAATATCAGTCAGCAAGGGCATAACAGTTTATGATGGACCATTGCGGATGGATTCCACTGTATATCTTAAACGTCCTGTGAGAACTCAAAGACTGCTGTTTTCATTTAATCGGTCTTTCATGGTGAAGGAAGTCGAAGTTTTTGGTGGTATTTACTTTCTTTCTTTGAATAATTTGGAATTATATGTGAATTCAAGATGAAACTGTAATATTTGTTTAGTTTTATAGCAACATAAAGATCAGTTACTATATGTGCATTCTAAGAAGTATGATAGGGGTAGCATATTTCTGCCACTGTTATGCTTTTAAATATTATATCTAGATGCGAGATAAAAATGTCAAGATGTTTAGAATTACATACATATGCTATACATTTTTTCAAACCTAATGACACTAATGCGGAAAAGTAAAAAAATTAAATCTTTTTATTTTTTATTTTTGGAAATGACCCATAGCATATGTCTAGCAAATTACAAGCAAATCTCTAAACAATTAAATGTATTATGCTGTAGAGGTCCGACGAGTGTAGACGTACATCTTACACTGCCACTCAGTCGAGATGAAATGATCAAGTTTTACCCATTGTTTTTCAAAAGAGGTGAACAGTATCATGAATAATACAAGTCAATAAATAATCAACAAACAGAAATTGCACATAGAAGCAAGGAATAACGCAAAAATCTAAGACCACGAAAGGAATATTACATGTCATCCACGAGTTTTAAGTGTGCAGTCGGGTGTAACGAAGTCGAAGGGTTCATATACCCGTTTGACGGTGCCGTTTTAAAAGAAGTGTTCGGCTTCAATCAATTATTGTAAAATCTCCACGATTTGTCAGTTTAACAAAAACTTTTCACAAATGTAGAATATTTTTTACAGAAATGTACGTTCCGTTTGAGGCATATTTTACGGCGAAGAATATAAGCAAAAAACAGTAGGTTTTGAGACTGGGAGATTCTGTGGGTAGAAGAAATCATAAATATGTATGAAACATACGGAGATAACGAGAATCATGATCATAATCCATAAAACAGTATAGGGACAAAACAAACACTGACCTCCAAAACATCAGAGGTGGTAACAGGTGCCATAGAGGACTGAGCATCACCTGCCGACCGGTCACACCCCACCTGTGTGCTCCGTGTCATGATTAGAAAATAACGGAAAAATCCGTGATCAATTCAACATATATACCGTGAACTAATGGAGGATATGGAGATCAGTATTTCAATATCAAAGTCCATAAAACAATACAAAATAGGAACAGAGCAAACACGGACATCCAAATCATCAGATTTGGGATCATGGAGGTTCCTAGGAGGAGTGGACATCCCCTGCCGACCGGTAACACCCGCCGTGTGCTCCTTGTCATGATCGGAAATAGCGGGAAAATACGTCGTTAATTCAGTGTACAAATAATGGACTAACAATTAGAATGAAAACCGTCGTTAGCATTTTACTCTATAATAAATTGTATTTCCTGACAATGTCATTGTATAAATCGACCATAGAACTTACAAAATGAAGACGTTTAGACGAGACGGCTGATATTCTTGTTGTATCCACTTGTTGTTTTCAATCATTTACATCGTTTTAGAAATTGCTACATAAGTAAGGGAAGTTGACGATTGAAAGGTTAAAGTCATCACGTTTTTCATAGAGCTTGGTTGTTAGATTATTAACATCTTTTTCAAGTAAAATATCCAAATATGAAACAGGTGTGTCAGACTCTATGGTATCTTTTATCTCAAGCTCAATGGAATATATCGTATCGACATAAGAATGGGAATAATCATTATTAATTGACAATACTTCGTCACGATACCTTAATATCGAGTTGAAGGCCACAGCAAGTGTTTACTTCTTCTCCAACAGAAGGCTTTTGGACAATTCTGCTTCCTATGAACACAAAAACAGGTCTACTATAACGGGGCGCAATTGGTTCCCATGAAAATTCCAATAGATTGTCGGAAGACCTGGTCTCAAAATCAACATAGATATTGTCAATCTGAAATTCAAGCATCATTTTTATGTCAACTTATTTATTGATAAATTTTACATGTACAGCATATGTTACTAGTATTCTTTTTTTGTTTCATTTTTTCTAAATTATGCTAAACACCCGTTTCAACACACATTGAATAACCGTTATATATTTAGCTCATTTTATGATATAAATATTAAAGTACTTTGAATTTCACTGGCATAGTATTTTCTGTAAACTATTCCTGATTTTATTTAGACATAATATTTCATTCAGGTAAAAATGTGGCTTTGTGGAAAGAAACCTCACAGTCAAGCACTTATGAAAACAGTTCTAATTATGCATCAGACAAGGCGGTGGATGGCTGGGACAGTGACCACTACTTTTTCAACAATACCTGTATACATACTGAGCTTCGTGGAGATAATCCATTCTGGAGTGTGATGCTGGGCGATTTTTACAGAATATTGTCAGTGTATATATCAAACAGAGAGGATAGAAGTAAGTTCATTCCATAGGGGAGAATTTTACAGAGATTATGTATCGAGAGTTTGATTGAAACTTCCTTTCTCTCTCTTTCTCAAATCTATACAGTGTAATGACAGAAATATTCTTTAATGGATTACTTGATTCAAGTCTTATATTTTATAGGTGAACGAATAAACGGGTTTACTGTACACGTGAAAACTGCCTCTGGAGAGGAACGCTTGATTTACACTGACAAACAACAAAGCAAAAGGAAAGATATCTGGATTGACTCTTCCTACATGCCGAATGAATTAGTAAATGAGGTTATAATCAGGGGTGATAATATCAACCATGAAAAAATAATCAACCTTTGTGAAGTTTACGTTTTAGGTATACATGTAATGTGTTTATGTTATTTTTCTCATTTCAGAAAATGGAACTCGTTTTGCGACAATGACTTTTCTTGTCATTTGACAATATATAGTTACGTTTGACAGAATATTATTAAGTATGAAATGTACAATGAAATTGATTACATTTCCATCAAAAATTAAATTTAATGCATGAAAAACACATTTCAAAAAATCTTTTTTTTTTCAACTATGTTTTCCTTTTTTTTTTTACATTTGTAAACTAATTATCAATAAATGACTAGTCACTTCCTGTTTTGAAGAAAAATCAAAAGATATTTGAGAATGACACACAGAACTGCTTTTTTATTTAGCTTGTATTCCCTCAAAAAATGAAACATCAGAATGTACACAGTTGTTTCCTGAGAACTGCCACCCGTCCTTTGACAAGATGAGTGACAACCTTGCCTGTCCTGCTTGTCTCTCAGGATGGACTGGAGATTATTGTGATATAAGTAAATACCAATAAAATTTTATACATCTTAGTCTCATCATAGGTATAATATGAAACCATTTTCTTCTAGCTATACATGTACGTATTTTGAATATGCTTTAGATGAAAAGTTGTTCTTTAGTTGCATGTTTTTACCTTGCCTCAGTGACAAATCTAAATCTAGATCATAATACCCACTAGATTTAAGATTTATTACTTCATGAAATATATGGAGATAACGAACAGTATTCAAGCTAAAAATAGTCCATTAAACAATAAACATAAAATGCAAAGTTGGCTACTTCATTTCAGCATAAATATGATATTCTATTTCAAACCAGAATATTTATACATACCCTGAACAAAATGCACGAAAACAATTTATATTGTACAGAATTGACAATCGCCAGTTGTATCTCTGAAGCCACAAGAAAGAATCATTTCGTCACATGCGATGTGCTCATCCAATTTAAATAAGATATTTTGGGGAATTTTTTTAAATTTAATTATTTTATCATCCTCAGATTTCTACTTCTCCCCTAGGAGTACTCGAGTATAAAAGCTAGGGCTGTTAAAATATATATTTTCCTTAGTCGAACATTCAATTGCATTATTCGAACGATAGTCGACTATTAGGAAGATTTTTTCATAAATAATCTCATCGATAGAAGATTTATAACTCAAGACTATATTCGTAAATTTATGTAAAAAGTAACATCAAATGCCTGTATTGCAAACCGAATCTCAGATATAAGAGTTAAGATAATGAATATTGAAATAGATGTATATCAGTGATTCCCTAAAATTCTCCTCACATTCAATGGCCTGTACAGTTAGTTTCATTCCGGTAAGCTTACAGAATTGTCAGCACGATTCTTTTAAAGCTTATTAAAATTAAAAAGGGGAGAGATTTTATAATTGGTACATGTCCATTTAATAATTTTCAAATTCATTTTTGGAGTTTAGTATATATAATTGAGAAATAATTATCGCGGTATGTATAATAACTAACTTTACTTTCCATAAGTACAATGTGGAAAATTATATACTAGTACTGTGAAGGCAATTGATCTCATATTCGTCTGAGGACTGTACTATAATGGTATGAGAAATAATTTGGTTTTTTGCACTTCTGAGATGAGAATTTCTTTATCACCTCTATTTTTTGCATTTATTTAACCCCCTTCCCCGCAGTCACGCATTTTAACGCATATACCATTTCCTATTTCTAACGCAAAATCACGCATATACCGTTTCCCCGCAATCACGCATTTTCACGCACTTTAAAAAGTTCACTTTATCGTTAATTTAATGCCAATTTCCTTCTATTTTATACTTGCATTAATCTCATCAAAGAAAAACAGTCATTTTTGTATTAAAATATAGCGTTATAATATTATTTACGCTAAATTTTAGAGAAACGTGTACCACGCTATAAGGTGCTTGCGGGGAAATGGTAAATTTCTATTTCTATCACTTGAACATTTAGTGTACGTTGCATGCAAGTTCAGTAAGTTGTAAAGAGTTAATATTCAAGTGTCGTTTTATTATTCGATCGTCGATCCATTCGACTGATGGTCGAATAGTCGACTATTCGTTGACATCCCTAATATGTACAGGCATTCTCTTATTTCTTTAAATAACCCTTCTTGTATATTTTCATGAATCTAAGAAATTAAATTGTTTAATTAAAAAATTAGATTTTCATTCTTTGAACAAATCACAGTAATTATTATTATTTTTTTAAATAAGTGATATCCTGGCGTTCAAAGCAATTATTGTCACGATTTGTTTTCAAATTTTTCCTTCATATTTTGATAAGATTTTTGAAAAATGAAATTAAGATATCATTAAACATACATGGTACATTAGAAATAACTTTTTCTACTTTTGGTACTCATAGTACTATAGAATAAAAATCTAAATTTACTAATTTCATCACCAAATACACTTTTTTTTTCTCCTTACATAACCAATCTTGATTTTATTTCAAGTAAATTCAATCCTTTTGCTCAAGATACTCCTCCAGGCTTAACTTATCAAGTAAGATGCATGCGTACAAGCAAGACCTATTTTCCTAGTACATTCGTACATTTCACACCCTGAATTCACACCTCTGCTTGCATTAAGCAAGCAAAGAGGCATAATTGTATTCACTGAATAAACAAAGGGCCTAATCAGGAAAATGCACACATTTTTTCATGTGTGGTATATATTTTAAAAAATTACCACTTTAAAATTTCTTTTCGCCATTTTTGAAAAAGAGATTAAAGTAGATATTGGTGAAAATAGCGAACCACAGTCTGAGTGCTGGAAGGGATACAAAGATGAATTAATATATCAGCATTACTTAGTATCATTTGTCAAAATTATTGGAATAACATACAAGTGACTTTTTGTTTAATCAAAAACTGTTCACAGTTAATTTACCTGATATAATGCTTTTGTAATTGTCATATATTAAAAGATTGACATAATCATTAATATTTCTTTTGAAAAGAAAAAGAACATAGATACTGCAAATACCATAAGGGCAGAACAATAGACAATAAAGGAAATTGTACCCGACGAGAGCACTGCCTTGGGGAGTTTCGGAAATCCGATGGACAATGTACATCTCCAAAGAACCAGTGTGAACCAGGATGGATGGGTCCGGGATGTCAGTATGGTAAAGATTATTGAGTGTCTTTATCAATAAGTAAAGCAAATTGTAAGCTTTCTTATATTGTCCTGGTATAGCAAAGATGAGAGTATAAGGACCGACACTATCCTTTTTGTGAATCGTTACTTTTCAACAAAATTTTTTCCAGATATAGACGCTAAACGGATAATTTGAACTTTTTATTCTATTTATTTCTTGTTAGTTAGACTTTTACTTTTTCAATTGTCAACTACCCTTATGCATGCAACAATAAACCCTTATTACCTGCATATGTGGTAAATATCTCTCAGTTGATTCGATTTTCAAGAGCATGTCCTACGTATGATCAATTTCAAAAGCGATGTAAGTCTTAAAGAAACAAGTTGAGGAAACAAGGATGTCAACATTCTAGTCAAAATAATAATTTCATAAGTTCTATGGTCGATATATGTACGGTGACCTAGTCAGGAAATACGATATATCATGAACGTTTTCCAAATCATTGTTGGGCCGTTATTTTCACAATGAATTGTTGGTGGGTATTTCCGATATCTTGAACATAATTTAAAACCCGTGCGGATTTAACTGGTCAGCAAGGGATTATCACTACTACATATAGCACCTGATTCAAACTCTGATGGTTAAGAGGTCCGTGTCTGCTCTGCTCCTGATTTGTATTGTTGTCCCCTAATTTCAATGAAAATTGTAGATATTAATTTGGTTCCGTCCGTCAGCCTGTCTCCCTGTCTGTCTGTAACCCTTCCGTTTTAGCGCGTTATAATTATCTCTAGAATACTAAGCTTTTGCAATTAAATTTTACATTGCAACTCTCTGTGGTCTACGGAAGACTCTTCTGTATTTTGAGATCCTAAGGTCAAGGTCGTAAATTCATAAATACTATCTATTTAATACATTTATATTTCCACAAAATATCTCCAAAAGAGATTTTGATATAAAGTTTTATACCACATGACGTAATAATCTCTCTTGATGTTATCCTAATAGGTAATATAGTTCTCTGTGCACTTCCGTTGCTTTTACCTAAGAAAATGTCAACGTTCTGACTGGAATGCTGTTTAAGGAGAAATTGTGGGATTCTAACGAGATGCAGAGTCAATCCGATAGCATGTTCTAAGTCAGAAATATATGTTAATACAGTGTGATCGACATTTAATGTACAAGTATGGTATTTTTTGTGGAGGGAATATTTTGGGTTTTTATGATTTATTCCTATTGTATACATGATGAATAAGTGTAATGAATATAATTTGAGAAAAAAAATGTCCGATAAGCCCCGGGATTAAATATTGGGGGGGGGGGGGGATTCCTGTCTACAATTACCTGTGGCTCACCTGAGCCGACTGCTTAAGTAAGTTTTTCTAATCAAACTCTCCGTTGTTTGCGTTGTTTTTGCCTTAGCTGCTGTCACCGTCGTCGTTGTAAAATTTTTACATTTTTAAGAAACAGTGGGCCGATTTTAACAAAATATAGGATATCACTGGGTGAATGATTTTTAGATATGTTCAAAGTAAATGCCAAACCGTCATCCAAGGGTAGCTACGAGCTAAATAATGGTGAAAAATGGTTGGTTCATTTAAAAATCTTCTTAAGACCCACCAGACTAGAAAAGATTAAACTTATGTGAACTATTTCTTACATGTTGTAGATTGAATTTTCTATTTAACTAAAAATTGCCCAAGGTAAAGGATAGGGTTAATGATAGGCAAACGAGCTTTTTCTTGTAAATATAAAGTAATATTTTAAAGAGACTAACTTTCTTGAGAACAACAAAACCATGTACAGTCATAGTAAATTCTATTTTGTACAAACTACAATTCATTTAAATTATAAATTTACGTGATGTTGTGTGAAAATTAGTTTAACGTAAGAATATGTAGATAAAATAATCTTTTAATGACCAAAATAGGCGCCATATTTACATTGATGATCTTGTTTTTGGAGAGATTTATCTCAGAGAGTTCTGTACTAATATTCTTATACAGTGTTCGAACATTTCATTCATCTCCATGATTTAGAAAACTAAAAGACGTTAATATGCTCTCATATTGTCTGTATAATATCATGACTTTTGTGTTTCTATGGCATTTCATGTGGGAAAAAAAACAATAGGCCCATGGGCCTCATAGGACACCCGAGATACAAAAATATGGGACGATGAAAATGGAGAGGTTGAGGTCATCACAATAGTCATTAACTGTTTTCGAAAGATTACCATTCCCGTCTTTTGCAGCAATTCATATATGGTTACCCTAGCACTGTAAGTCAACATATCATTTAAGTACATGTACTGGTACTTTAAATCTGCTTTTTTTTTTTACAGTGAACTTGGCATACAGATCGTCCTCTTCCATTGCAAGCCTTGATGGAAGCTTAAATACATCTGAGCAGATTTTAGAAATACAAATTGAATTTAATGGAAGTTTTATAATATCGGCCTTGATTATTCATGGTAATGTACTGATATTTCTTTTAAGCTAAGAAGGAATTTTTTTTTAAAGGGGGAAAAATAGTATCTTAAAATATGGATTTTGTCTTTTAAGATTTTTTTTCTTTTTTTCAGGTAAACAATCAAACAATGTGACAATAAAAACTCCAAAAAACGAAACATGTTACATGGGTAACATAAAAGAGGGCTCCCATATCGTGTTCTGCAATTTTATTTTGAGAACAAGAAGTTTGTTCATTTCATTCTTAAAAAAGCAAACTGTTATGGAAATAGAAGTTTTTGGAGGTTTGTATTCAATTTCTACTGATAATTTTTTGAACATAATTTACACGCATAAATAGATATCAACCTTCTGCTTGCAATTGTATATATCTTAAATTTAATCTGTGCATCGAGATTCTTTTACATATTTTTCAAACAATATTGGTCGTCCGCGTTTCGAAGTGGTTAGAGTGTTTGCTCTACAATCGCGGAGAAAGTAGTTGATCTTTCTGTCGCAGGTTCAAATCTAACTTGGGGACATGAAGACGTACCGGTCCTTCGGTTGAGACCGCGTAAATCGAGGTCCCATGTCACAGTTGGTGTTGGCACGAAAAGAACCCCTCTCAAGTTCCGAGTATAGGACAAAATTTGCAGCTCTCCACTGGCAAGTGGTGGCGTTTCCATATAAGCGAAAAATTCTGGGGATGTTAAACATGTTATAAACAAATAACAAAATGTGGTACTCTGATCAATACGCTATTTTTTACAGCAAAACACTATGCATGAAACATATGGAGAAAACGAACCATATTCAACATCAAAGGTCCATAAAACAATACAAAATAGGAGCAGAACAAACAGGACCTCCAAACTACACAGGTGGGGCCAGGTGCCATGGAGGAGTGAGCATTCCCTGCCGACCGGTCACACCCGCCGTGTGCTTCTTGTCTTGATCGGGAAATAAAGGAAAAATCCGTCGTCAATTCAGTGTTTAAATAATGGACTAACAATTAGTATGAAAAACATCAGTCAGCATTTGATTCAATGATAAATTGTATTTGCTGGCAAGGTCCTTGTATCGACAATAGAACTTACAAAATGATGACTTTTAACTAGACTGTTGATATTCGAGTTTCATCAATTTGTTTATCAATAATTTACCTCATTTTAGAAACTGTTTATTGGTAAAGCATGCTCGTGCGTATCGAATCAACTGAGATACAGATACTCCGCATGCAGGTGATGAAGGTAGAGTGCTGCATAAGTGAGGGATGTTGACGATAGAAAAATTAAAGTCATTGCGTTTATCATAGAGCTTGGTTGTTAGATTACCATGAACGCATTTTCGAGTAAAATATCCAAATATGAAATAGATGTGTTAGACCTTGTGGTATCTTTTTTCTCAAGCTCACCAGGATATATCGTATCGACATGTGAATAGAAAATACAATTGTTAATTGACAACACGTCGTCAATATATCTAAAAATCGAGTTGAAGGCCACAGCAAGTATTTTCTTCTTTTCACGCATAGGATTTTGCACAAATTCTGCATTATATGAATACAAACACATGTCTGCTAATAACGGAGCGCAATTAGTACCTATGGGAATTCCAGTAGATTGTTGGAAGGCCTGCTCACAAAACACCATAATATTGTCAATCAGAAACTCAAGCATCTTTTTGATGTCGACTTCAGAGAACTTGTTTGTACAATCAGAATATTTTGTATGAAAATAATTTTGGAAATAACCTACGACAAAGTAAATTTACGAGTTACATATGAAACCATGCAATTGCAAGCAAACTGGAATGACACTTTATTAAAATAATCGAATAATTGTCTTTATCTTAATTGAAATTTGAATTGATAAATGCATAAAACTCCTTTTTATTTTGAAATACCTATTGTTATGAATGTTCAGGTAATTTTTTTTCTGAGATTGTCATATGCACCTCTATTCATACATGGATTCTAGAAAACAAATTTTATTGAGGGCTTTGATTACAGCTGTTACAAAGTATTATGCTTATATCAAAATCTTAAAATGCAATCTTTAAGTTTTAGTATAAATGCAGAGCGAAACTGACTAGTAAATCAGTTTGTCATAACATGTCTTTCAGCGTTTTTTTTTTTTTTTGTTTTTTTGATAAACAACCAAAATATGCAATTGTGAACAAAATCAATGCACAGGCCTGCTTCTAAACAAATACAGGTACCGTAGATACTGATGAGCTTTGATATTAATGACAGTTAAAATAAAATTCAATTAATGTTAAATTAGACTGAAACGTGGTTCATATCTTTCAAATAATTTTCAGCTTGAATGCTTCGTATCGTTTTTTGAGTAGCATTTTTTTCCCTTCATTTTCTTTTTTTTTTCTTTTTCTCCCATTTCATTGTCTTATTATGTATATCATATACTTATACCTTTGACCTGAATGTATATATATATATATATAAATATATGCTGTAAATATTTTTCATTGTCCTCATGTACCATGAAGTTTAAATGGTTTTGAGTGTATAAATGAACTTGAACTTGAACTTGAACTTGAGAAAAGTAACATGTCGCTTACAAGACTTAAGATTATTTCCACTGAGTCAAAGTATAGGGCTTTTTCAAATTTCACCATGGCATTCGACTGAAGACATGCAATACATTTAAGAGTATAAAATGTTATTCTAAATAAATTTCATCTTAAAGAAAAAGCAACATATCTTAATTTTATATTCTCCTTGAATTATTGTTTGTCTTTAATTTAGATACCTGGGGTATATAATGTAGTATAACATTTTATATGCTTTAGATTGTTTTGTTTACGTATTTGGTTCTTTTAGGACGCAATGTTGCACTGTGGAAAAAGACCACGCAGTCATCAATTTACAACAATACTTTAACATCACCTGACAAAGCTGTAGATGGATGGGATAGCGGAGGAGATTTATTCAATGACTCATGCACACACACTTATGAGAAACATGAGACTAATGGCCCTTTTTGGAATGTTGATCTTGGAAGCCCATATTCCATTATGTCAGTCCGCATCGCAAATAGAAACAAATACGGTTTGTTATTTTCATATTTTATGTTTGTTCAATTTTGATTTTTTTTTTTTTTTTTTTTTTTTTTGCCTTGTAGTTATAGTTCGAATAAAGGAGAAGATACTAAATGATGAAATAATTTTAAACAAATACTAAGTGTAATGACTCGTTAATTATATACAAATTTTGAATTGTTTTCAGATATTTTACATAATCAAAGGCATCTTCTTGTTTACAATAGATTTTATTGCTTTAAGTTTTGTCAGCTGAAAAATTATATTGATTTTAAAATTTCGATTGAAACAAGATATTTAATCATATCAATATAGTACTGTCGAAATAAAAGCAATAAAATCTGTTAAACAAAAGAATTTGCCTTTAATTATGTAAAGACATCTTTATACAATTCAAAATATTCGTATAAATAAGGAGTTATTACTGATTATAGGTTAGAATTTGCCTTTAATTATGTAAAAACATCTTTATACAATTCAAAATATTCGTATAAATAAGGAGTTATTACAGATTATAGGTTAGAATTTGCCTTTAATTATGTAAAAACATCTTTATACAATTCAAAATATTCGTATAAATAAGGAGTTATTACAAATTATAGGTTATTATATCGCTTTATGGACTTTGATACATTGAATACTGTTCGTTATCTTTATATTCTTCATTTTGATGAGACGATAAAATATAAGACCCTATATACACAGTTATAACAAAACATGTGTAGAGCCATTTATGTTTCCTTTTATAATCCTATTGATATATAATTATGTCAATTGCATATCTCAAAATCTATCAGAGTTTTTCGGTATCTTCTTTTTTCAAATTAAACTGTGCAAAATACTAGTAAGCAACTGTCCTGTACGTGCTCAATACCACATAATTCTAATTACCCAAACAAGTGTCGCAGATTGATATATGTAAATATTACGATATTTTACAAATCATTTACAATGCTGTTTTAATGCATGAAGATTCTAAACTGATTTGTCAGATCTCAATATATATAGAAGGGCATATATATTCAACGAATGAAGAAAATTTGTAATCGAACTGAATTCCTAGTTTAAAATCAAAACTCATGATCGAGCATTCCGTTTTGCTTTATTTCAATATGTTTTGCGCACGGGCATATAAGGATGGACCTAACGAAAATATATGAAATCAAAATTTCTTATTCCAAATTCGTTGGTAAAGGTACATCAAACACCTCTATATTCATATATTAACATTTTGCAGAACAGAGAATAAATGGATTTCGATTATTTGGACTAAACTTTACAAACTTGAGGCAGTTGATGTATACAGATCCAGGAAATGCTACTTCAAGAAGTTCAGTTTGGGTAGACTCGTCAATTATGACATCATCTTTGTACCACACGATCATCATTGATGGAGAATATCTGGTTAAAAACGAAAGCAGATACCAGATTCTCGCGCTCTGTGAAGTAGAAGTGTTTGGTATTTATGGGTTTAATGCTATTCAAATGATTTCTATAATACAAAATCAAAAGGGCAACAAATTTCATACAGAATATAGTAAATATAGTTTTTTTCTAAACATATCCAGGAAGAACTAATATTTTGGTTATTAAAAAGCAATAAATTATCATCTATTTTCTTTTGAAACAACCGTTCACTGTAAACTAGTGGTAGAGCGTTCGTTTCGTGATCGGGAGGCCTGGGTTCGATTATCGTTCGCGGCGCCGCGTCAAACCTAAGACGTAGACATAAGTAGTGACTGTTTCTTCGCCAAGGGCTCGGCATTGGAAGTAAAGGTCACGGGTCTTTCAGAATGTCCTTAAAAACGTAGGACCTGTGTCATGATATGGCACGATAAAAAACCCTCACTGTTCAATGGCCCTGAGTGCCGAGTATAGGTCTACATTTGATGCCCTTCACCAGCAGACGGTGACATCTCAATATGAGTGAAAAATTCTCGAATGGGACTTTAAGCGCTATACAATCAATGAATCTTTTGAAACAAAAATGTACGACGGGATTTCTGAAATGTATAGGAACGTTGTGAGGAGCACGACAACCAATGAAATCGCGGATGAAATTTATTTTTTTTTTTTACTTTCATATTTTATAAATATCATCTTCTTGTGGAAAATTGGAGGACTTAAGAATGCCAAATATGATTGAGAAAGGATTGACTATTTTTATTGTTCACATCCATTTTGAAAATAGGTTGATATAAAAGTACGAAGCATAAAGTCGTAGACAAAGACTATAATTTAATCGTCTGCATTTTAAAGAATTATTTAAGGGATAACTGTCTAGTTATTATAGTATGCCAGGGCATCAACGATAGTGGGAAACATTGTATAATTTGCATAACGGGCGAATGCATAAGTTATCCAATTGAATATAGTGGAAATATAAGAACATAAACAATAGTGCCCGTTATGCATAAATTACCCCATGTTTCCCACTATCGTTTATGTCCCTGGCATACTATACTAACTAGACAGTGATTCCTTAAATAATACCCTCTTCGTAAAACAATTCATCAAAAAAATTGTGCCATTTATTTTTTGCTAATGTCACTTACTAATGAATTCTCATTTCAGCTTGCAGATTAACAGAAAATAGAGGAGAAGACTGTGTTAGTTTTTGTCCTAAAAACTGCCAGCAAACAGAAAAGTGTTTGAATAAACAGTTTACCTGTCCTAATTGCAATCCTGGATGGAAGGGTCCTCATTGCACACAAGGCAATGTTTTCCTATTTTAGTTTTTGGTCATTCAATCATGCATTTTTATCATATTTGAAATAATTCTCTTAAATTGTTTTTTTTCCTTCTCATTTCAGTCGTTTCTTGTAAAAGACCAGATCTTGCAAAAAGAAATATATCCCTTTCTCCTGATTATACCTCTTATGAATTTAATACATCGGTACATTTTACATGTCACGAAGGATTTATAAACCTGGGATATACGCAAGCAGTTTGTGGACCAGCGGGGATTTTCATTAACACTAACCGTTCTGCCAAATACATGTATCCATCATGTGAAGGTACATGTAGCAAAAAAAGCGTTGCACATTATAAGAATGTGATGTCGTGTTATACACCTTTTCGCACTAAAAATTCTAAAAATTGTTTTTAATTATTTAAAAAATATCTTTTTTATGATTTTGTTCCTTTTTATAAGTACATGTATATCAAATACCTATAATTTAATATATTTAAATCATCTTTACAGCTATAACTTGTTCTAGTGCTGACAATCTATCGGATATAATAAAGACTCCTTCAAAGCTGAAGTATAACTACCATGAGAGGATAAACTTTTCTTGTGCAAGTGGATACTCTCTACAAAAACCAACAACAGCTGTGTGCGAAAAAGATGGACTTCAATATACAGATGGATCTCCGAATTGTACAGGTAAAATGTGTTATGCATGCAGTTCTTTTGTCTATTTAATCGCAATTACTAACGCTTTATCTTTCAACATTTTTTTTAGAAATACAGTGTAACAGATCAACTGTAACAAGCAGCAATCTGTTCTTAGATCCTCTAGAAGAAATGTATGCATTTAATGTGACCATAACCTTTTCATGTAAAAAGGGATACAACTTAAAAGGCTCTAAGTCGGGGAAATGTTTACAAAACAACATTTTTGTTTTTATGCCTGACGATGGAAAGCCATATTGTGAAGGTAAAACTGTCTTCCAGCATACACACGTACTTATAAACAGCATGTAAATCCAAAATTAATGACAAAACATAAATATCTATTTATATTTCTATTCTAAAGAGTCTTAATTTCAATCTCTTAACACTTCGTTTATCATTGAAAAATATAATACTTTCTTGTTAATAACTTGAATTTTATTTCCAAAAAACAGACACACTTTCTTAACCTCTTTAAATAATTAAATTTTGTCTTTTTGTGATAGAACTTAACAACTCTCAACACTTTTTGATGGCGGGTAATACATGCATCTTTTAATAATGTTGAAATCGCGGAATCTATACGTGTTTGGTCTACCTGATAGAGTTTTTTTTATATTAAATATGTATGTGATAGTCAGTACAATAAGGTAACTAATACATGAGTATCTGCTAATAATAGTTTTCTTGTGATATTACTTATCAATGTTTCCTTCAACTACATGCAGTATGCATGTATACAATAAAAAAATAAAAATTCATTGAAGATTGTACCACAAACTAAATGCAAAATATGAAACATTGAAAGGAAAATAACATTTGTTAAGGCAATGTATTTTTGAAATCCATTTGGAATTATTGAAATTAAATAAAAAGTCTATTAAGAAAGTTATGATATCATGTCAAGTCAAATTTTCTTTTTTCAAGATCACTTCCATGATAGATTCTCGAAATATCAATGGGATATAATTAAGAACTTAACATGTATATTTGTTGATGGTTGTTAATTCTAACGTAATGCTTGAAAAAAATCTAAAACGATTTAAAATGTCCAGTAGGAAAAATAAAAGGAGAGAGTTTCCGAAGAAACTGACGACAAAAAGTTACATGACGTCAAGTGTTCTGTGACTGCTGCTATTTGTATCCCCCAGGTATTATTGGAACCGATAAATATCGGTAAATACTTGAAGTGAACTAGACCAGGTCAGACAAGAAATGATTTGTCACAGGTATAAATAAACATTGAAGGGAATAATCAGCACGGTTCATTTTATCTTTTCTTCGACCAAGGAAGCTTTATACAATGGTACCTTACCCTAAAGTGAAGGCAAACATTTGGAAACTGAATCAAATTTCCATACACGTATTATCGTAGGATTTTCAAAATAATTTCAGAAAACCTTTTTTAAGCATCTTTATGTCTCTCGCGAACGTTTCATCCGATTCGTGATACTGCGTGTGTTTTACTTTCTTTACAGCCATACGGTGTAATGAAACAGCTATTGATATTCCCAACATAATAATTGAAGAAAGCAAATTTTACAACTCCAACGAAAAAAAAACATTTGTATGTTCAGAGGGCTTTATCAGACATGGATCAGAAAATGGAACGTCTGATGCCACAAACAGTTTTCTGTTTTCCTCCGAAGATGGCAAACCATGATGCCAAGGTTGTTTTAATCGGAATTTGTGAAAATATATCTCTACAATGAAGAGAATTTCTCTATTGATAAAACGTACAATGGTCTTTATATTCTATCACTAGTCTGTTATATTTAAGTGCATCCTTTTATATCAATAATTTATATTTGCAAGAAGGAATAGTTTTGCAAGATATAGTACCGTTCACGGTAAAAACCACATGTCCAAACCATACCCTGTCAAGTACAACCACTGTAGATGACATGATTCAAACTCATAAATTCACGATGAGAAGCAAGTGTGCTTCCTCCTATTCTACTTGCCGCCAATTCCTGGACACTCAAAAGTGAAACAATCCTTTAACGTTATAACTGCGAAAATTACTCAAAAATATTTGATTTAGAATTGATTTGATATATAGTGAGGAATCTTGGGTTATGGTGCCAATTTTAATGAGATGTGTGTTGCAGCAATTTACGTCTCTTCATCAGTGATGTTAATGCCGAAGTATGGTAATCCGAAATATTTCAAATAATGGACATCCTTGTCATATGTGCCTTTGTTTTCTTTCCACCGCAATAACGTGCAACGTTTCGGCCATAAAAATTGAAAATATATTGAAGGATGCTACAATTATCTACAAATACAATGAAATAAAAGAATTTAAGTGCAAAGAAGGTTTCATAAACAATGGATCAAATAAGGGGACATGCAAAATTCAAGATAAATTTGAATTTTCATCCGTAAGTGGTGAACCTTTTTGCAAAGGTATGAAGCTTCCTCTATTTTTCAAGACATAATGCACCTTGAATTATTTTTTGATGATAACTTTTTTCTTTAAAAATTGTAGCAAGAATTTTGACTTTTAATAATAGTATTACAAAATTGTGTTGAAATTCATAAAGAGAAAAAAGGATTTATATAAAAGGATTTATGTCAATTGGGAAAAATGAAAGAAGCGTGTAAATTTTCCTGCCTAACAACTAATATCAGATACTGATATAGCTATTAAAAGCAATGCTAGTTCAACAAAAATTATAAAGCTTAAAAACATAAAGAAGGGGACATGCAAAACTCAAGATGGCTTTGAATTTATATAATAAGTTTTTGTTGTTGTTGTTATTGTTGTGTTGTCTTGTGCAGCAACAGGCTCAAAAACTTTCCAATAAAAGTAGAATCTTGCGGGTTATGTCAACAAAAATGCAGAAAGAATCCAATATATTTTTGTTTGGAAATTATACTTTGTCGCAATGTTGTGGGGATAAAATTAAGAGGATCTATTACAAATCTGATGTTACGCTTCTACGAGGGGTACAGAGCATTGCTTTTGATGCAGATTTACAGAGCATTGCTTTTGATGCAGAGAAAGTCGATCATTTTCAAGCAATCATCGGAGCTTTGTCTGGAGGGATACTTGGTGGAATTGGTATATTGGTATTTATTTTTATCGCACTGATACTCCTCAGGTATAGTGTTTTTAAACATTGTTTTAAGGAAATTGTATTTCACTTATAACATATTTACTATTTATTTTAAATATATTTTTCTTTACCTTGCTTAATATAATTTTTTTTATTAATTCGTAAAAACAACCCTTTCTTGGTGAAAATGGTACATTTCTCAATAATTTTAATTTTGGATGTATCGCATCTTTCAATTGGATAAAATGTTTGATTTATATCGCATAATATATGTTGCCTACGTCATAATAACTTACGTCAAAGCAGTATTATTCCGCTTATTTTTACTTATGAACTATGCTCAATTAGAATTAAGGCATTTTAAAGGAAAATTGTTTTATTGACTACAATAAATGAAAAAATTAAATTATATGAAATAAATTTAATAGCTAACAAAGTTATTCTGATAACAATTTATCGCTTATATTATACTAACATGGACTTGATACAAAATATATCATTTACAAAGGAGGAAATCAAAAATAAAAAACGCAGCTAATGCCTGTCCCCCAGACAACGAGCAAATGCTAAGCAACTTGGATAATCAATATGCAGCGGTTGACCCAATAAGGAAGAAAACAGGAATTATAATCACTGACCTAACAACAGGCAAGTCATTTGTAATTCACAGCTTTAAAGTAACATCTTATGGACAAGTCTATTCCTCTTGAAATTTAAAATTCATTGCATCTTATTTTTTACTTTGTAAAAAATCACTCAATAGGTTTCCATCAAATAATAAACACAGATATGAAAATTAATAGCTAGTTTTGTAAGCTTTCAAAGGAATAAATGTGTCGTCTTCTTTTTAGCATAAAAGAGGTAAATTCAAAATATGGTCGTCTATTATTTTACTACCGGATTTATACTACTTCTTCGTGTATTAACCTACAAGTACAATTAAAAAAATCATAGTAAGACTGCAATGCAATCACAAATATCCCTATCCCTCAAAGTTGGTCTCCATTTGCTTGGCAGGTGACAAAAAATTGCCTTCGAAATATGTATTTTATATACATATAGCTCATTTAATGATTTTATTTTATCATTTTATACAATATTTAATATAAATGGAATTATTTGAATTTTTCTGTAGAGATAAACGACGGATCACAAACATATGAAAACGTGAGCGCAACAAATAAAGATAATTTGAATACACCAGATCAGAATGTTTATTATGAGTTTTTACCAGCTTCAAAGCCTTCGGAAACTGCCATCAAATTATCAATGTTCAAGGACCACGTGGAGAACAGAAAGAGAGAAAACAATTTCTTCAGCAATCAATTTAAGGTAATTTTCTATTATTGACAAACCATTCAATTTTACAGTAATGTTAACGTTAATTCCTTCTTTTGATTTCTGGTAGATTAAATAAAGGCAATAATAAATTCTTAACGATTGCCTGTGCAAAATATTGACAACACTATTCTTCGCTTTATGATTTATCCTTTAAAAAGTCTTCCGGATTTTACATGTAGTCTTCTTTTCAATATTGCAAAAAATAGACCATTTTCGCTTTGAATGTAACTGAAGAAGGTCCAATCAAGATACTAAATTATTATTGATTACTTTTTTATTGTTCACACAAAGTATATAACGGAAGTATGTAGGTGCCAGGACGAAAAAAAATAATTTACTAAAGAAAATGATAAGGCGGCGGCCCAAAAAAAGAACTGGTGGCTGCCAATAATTTCTGGTGGCCTTTAGATCTTTATTTTGCAGACATATAAAGCTAGAGGGCGGCAGCCGATTATTGATTATTGATGGCATCTGACAGATAATTATTTGACGACCACTACATTTTTTCGTTACCTTGCACCTGCTGAAGTATTTCTTAAAATTATTCATAGATATGAACTTTGAAGATTGATTTTTTTTTTACTTTACTTCGATGGGATCGAGAGAGAGATTAAGATTTAACCAGATAAAGAGAGAGAGAGAGAGAGAGAGAGAGAGAGAGAGAGAGATTAACCACATCACCTGCCACTTCTTTTTTAAAGAAAGCCTAACAGCAGTATTTTTCACTTCAGAAATTTTATAATGGTCTTCAGTTTCCGGCCACGGCTGCTGTAGCTTCTGGCAATAAGTCGAAAAACAAATATAAGCACGTCTATCCATGTAAGATTTCATCCTGATTTATCTTTGTGATATGTATTCTCTTCCTTAAATGATAAAGAAACTTTTTAAGTGATAAAAAACATTTCATGAAGTATTCTCCTCCTTTACTAATAAAGAAACATTTTAAGTGATATAAATATATTTTAATACTTGGTCAGTACTAGTATTGTTTTGCTGCGACTATCTTGCTTTTCATTATTTTTATGAAAATGTTTAGAATGATTAACATTTTTTCAATTTTATTTTTTTAATGATATAAATAGACGATGAAACACGTGTAAAGCTAAACATAGAAAATGATCCTGGAAAATCAGATTTCATCAATGCATCCTTTATACACGTATGTATCCTATTACAGGTCTATTTCAAATTAAAATCATACAATTGTGTAAATAATCACTAGTATCTTTTTTCATAGCGAAACCTCTTCGGAGTCATTTCTTGTAATTAATTTCTTAATAAATTTTAACATTGATCTGATCGTAGGGATATGGAAAAGTAAAGGCATATATTGCGGCACAAGGTATAAAATGCAATCTATGACATATAAAATAATGATAATTTATAAAATATAAATCTGTATAGCTTTTATTTTAAAAGTAATTGTTTCTTATAAAATAATTAGCTATATGAGTAATTCATTTTACTAAAAAACCTTTTCAGTGCGTAATAATGTGTAACTACTGTTGGGAACTTTAATTGCAATATCACAGTGTTCTACTGTTTTCTATCTAAGGGCCTTTGGTAGATACTATTGACGACTTCTGGTCATTGGTATGGAATGAAAATTGTGGGAAAATTGTGATGCTTACAAACTTAAAGGAGAATGACAAGGTGATATGAAGCTTTGAAAATGAACAGAACAGTCTGTTAACGAATGTTTTTTCCCTAACAATGTTTCGAGGAATCATTATTTTTTCCACAGGTCTTTAATTCCTCTAAATCAACAGACAAATTTGAATGAACATTATAGAGATGTATAGACCTTTTCATATAGTTTACCCAAGATTGCCAATGAAATAATCATAGAATAAATAATTAAAATTCCACTCTCTAGTCACATATTCATATTTATATGGAAACTAAATTGCCGCAAAAATGTCATTCCTAAATTGCGTATAGTTTTTTAGATATGCTGAGATCAATTTCGAAAGAAAATATTTCAAAATTTATATATTTTTCATGCATTTATAAGAATGATCCTTAAATTTGTATTTTTTGTTTAGATTGATATATGCTTCCACATAACTTTCAAAGAGTTATCACAGAGAAAACGAATAGAAATGGAAATGGAAATATTAAGGACACATTTCATTCAATATGGGTATTAAAAACTCATTGAACTCTCTCAAGTCAATCAGAAATTGGATAAAAGTTTGGCAAAATTGATAGATAGATAAATAGATCCTTCTAAATAAAAACGATCTTCATGTTTAGAATTTGGCCCACTAAAATTCAACTGCATCTACCACATACATACATGGATTACTTCAAGACATCAAACCGTTGGAGTACAGTAACAACCAAAGCTTCTGGCTATTGAATAGTATCATTCATTGTAAATGTTCTTTCAGATAAAATGCATCCAATACTGGCCTGAGAAAGGCCTTATGAAGAAAGGAGAATTAATCATAGAAGTTGTAGATACTGAAGAGTTTGCAGACTTCATAATTCGAACATTTTGCATTAAAAAGGTAATAATGTATTTCAATTTTTATTTAATTTCTTAGCGACTTATCGTATTTACAGTAATTATATCTTGAGATAATTAACATCTGTTTCAATTACCAGGAAAGTGGACAGAGAATCATCCGACATTTCCACTTTACGGCATGGCCAGATAAAGGAGTTCCTCTCTACGCCTCATCTCTAGTTCATTTTCACTCAAAAGTGAAAAGTACTATCGCTCAGGGCAAAGGGCCTATGGTTGTGCATTGCAGGTTTTCTTTTCATTGTTACTTTTTGTAATGTTCTCTATTTTGCTGCTGTGTTTTACACTTGAGGAATCCTATTTTAATATATATATATATATATATATATATATATATATATATATATATATATATATATATATATATATATATATAAAATTTAGTGCTGGCATTGGGAGAACGGGTACCTTTATTGCGTTAGATGTCCTGATTCAGCAGGCCAAGGAATCGGGCTTTATAGACGTGTTTAGATGTGTGGAAACATTGAGACGACAACGCGTCAATATGGTGCAAACTCTGGTACGTGTGTTGAAATACCCTATAAGCAGAAATCTTAGCGAGAATTTAATTTTGGCATTATTATCGAGGGTAGTGGGATCGCTTAAATTGAATATCGCTAAAAATTAATTGAATTTTATTTATAATGGCTTCTTTAGTGAGCTTTTTAAAATCGCTAAAATCACTTCTCGCTTAAAATTTAAAAAAAAAAACATTTATACGAACAAAGCGCTAAATTTGCGTCTCGGTAAAATTTTCACTTATACGGTAGCTTAAAAATTTTTATTTTCTCGCTCTTTATACATGTAGTGATAAATATTTTGTATCTTGTAGTAGTGATTTAAATGCTGCTATATTTTCTTTAAAAGGAGCAGTATATATTTCTTCACGATGCCCTTGTTGAAGCATTAATGTGTACATCAACTGTTCCTTCAACGTCCGAATTTTCTCAGATTTATCAAAATCTGATGAAAGTAGACCCAAAAAGTGGCAAAAGACATATTGACCAATATTATGAGGTAAAGCGCTCTCGAATTGTTTCAGAAAGCTGCTTCGTTTCATAGAGGTACATTGGTGACAAAATGTGTATACTAATTTTGTAGAACCTGTGTACTGGTTGTGCTGAAATCCCTCAAGCTGCCTACGACTTTGCTAAGAAACAAGAAAACAGAAGAAAGAACAGATACAGCAATATTTTACCAAGTATTTTTAAATTTGAATAAGCTTTATTTAAATTTTAAGATCAAATGGACTTTCTTTATAAGAGATTACTTATCAATTATTTCTAGGTCAGAACCTGCACAAGCAGATATATGCATGCTTATTATAATTTTTTCTATAAAAAATATTACGAATAAACATTTTTTTTCTACAAACATTCCCTACCATGAAATAGTTTTTGTGCCGTCTGTCCATGGTGAAATGGTCATCAAACTATTCCCCCGCAGCATTATGTTTCCCTCGCTTTTTATCTCGGAAACCTATAGTTTTAACCGGATTGTGTCATTAGATTATGCCGTATAAAAAGTACAGAAAGTTTAGTCAGCATCGGTATAATAAACCACATAATTACTAACTATTAGTACAATAGCAAGTTTATCGTCACACTCGACAACAGATTTGGCTGTCTTGGGGGGCGATAAACTTGCTGTTGTCCTCATAGTCAGTAAATTGGTGTATAATGTACATGTAAGTAGTTAGGTAGGTACATGTAGGTGCCATTGTATATATGTAAGACGATTCCATATTTGTTTTTATATAACTGTTGGACAATTTTAAAGACCTGCTTGAATGAAGAAAAGTCAAGTTTATTCAGCTTTTCAAAGAAAATAGGAGAATGCACACATTTCGTATTGGAATGGCATTTGAAATTTCTTTTTAGTAACCAGTTAACAAGATAGGATTGCAGATGTTAAAGCTCTAAATTCGCAAGGTGCTTATTCTTTCGTTTTGGGTTCTAATCTTATAGAGGAACGTGCAGATTGATCTTCAGATGATACCATGTAAAAAAGATCCCGTTTCGCAGTAGGTGTTGACAAGGAAAAAGATCCCTTACTGCTCAATCGCAGTAGGTGTTGCCTAAATTTGCAGCCCTCACCGCAAGAGGTTACGTCTCAGTATGGGTGTATAATTTTCTAGAGGTACATTTAAACAATAAATAAACAATGAAAAGAGATTGTCTGCGATATCCTCCTGACATACAATGTTATTTATTATGTATACAGTCTTGCTTAAGTTATAGACCATAATCTGCGTCTGATGTCTAGTTAATATGGGCGGTCAAACTGATTGACAATCAATCTAAAGCTGATTGTTTATAGTAACATACGATTTCGGTGTGAATTTCGCTGTGAATTTACAGGTACTGAAACCTGTTATTTTTTAAATTTATCCGAGAATGATTTTGAAAATATACATACATAATAATATAGTTTTTATAGTTGAATCGTTGGATCGTTGGAATAAAACCATGCAAAATCGCGTGTTAAAAAAATTGCAGATAAAGGTTCTAATTTGTCTCTATTTTATATCGTGATCAACATTTCTATTTAGGATTAAAGATGTGATACATACTTTTAAAAGAATTACCTTTACATATGTCAAACAATTCTTTGATAATTGTTTTGCTCATTAATTGAGGTTTATTCATTTTATGTTTATTGTAACATATCTTCAGAAGACAATCTATGTTATGTTAAACTTTTATGAAAATTATGTACAGATATAACTATCAAAAAAGTTAGGACATGCCACAGATTTGGGATGAAAGATACAAGCCCATCTATATCAACGCCGTTTTCCTGCCAGTAAGCCAAGTATTTTTGTCCTATTACGTCTAAACATTTTTAGTGTGTTTTCCCCCAATTATAAACAATACGAATATGAACACAAAACAATATGAACATAAGTCAGAAAAATGAGGACCCCTTAAAAAGATATTAGAATTCCTCACATTGTTAATCATTTTTAGTCTTTTTAAACAATGTATCTTTTTACTTAATGTACCTTGTGAAAGTTACCAATAACGCTTCACGAAATGTTTATATTTAAACAATTATCTTTGTTTATTTTATGTACCTGTAAGTGTGTAAATTACCAGTATTTTTAATGTATATTTCAGGCCTACAAAAACAGGCACTCGTTCATAGTGACACAGATACCTCTCAGAGAGACCGTTGTTGACTTTTGGAGGCTAGTTTACCAGCAACGTGTTTCTACAATCGTTCTCCTCGGTGAAGTAGTAAGAAAATGTGTCAAATTTGGAACAGGTTTTCAATTATGTATTTTATATATAACGTATTAGAAATACAATTTTTTGAAAAATGAAATCAATTTTTTTTTTTATAAAATTGAGGTTTTAATTTTTAACGGTAGGAAAATCCCGAACACTGTTTGACTTTAATTTGAACTTCTGTGCACACAGTTGCCCGCGTGCCGCAGTGGTTATAGCGTCTGCTCTAAGAGTCGCGAAGTAAGGAGTTGATCCTTACGTCGCGGGTTCAAATCCCACTGTGGGACGTTGAGACCGGGTCCTTCGGATGAGACCGTATAAACCAAGAGCCCGTGTCGCAGTAGGTGTTGGCACAAAAAAGATTCCTCCTTGCTCAATGGTCCCGAGTGCTGAGTATAGGACAGAATTTGCAGCTATCCACCGGCAAGTGGTTGCGTCTCTATATGAGTGAAACATTTTCGAGAGGACGTTAAACAACATAAAATCAATCAATCGTCGCATACATTAAGCATATCATGTATGGTCAAGATTCGTTGATAGTTTCACACTAAGTTACACATTGAGGTTTCAAAAAATCTTATTAAATAAAGAAAAACGAAATTAATATATAAAGAAAAACATAAAACGAAATTAATATATAAAGAAAAACGAAATTATTAAATAAAGAAAAACGAGTTGTTTAAAGTTTCAAAGTGAATATAAGATTTTCAATTTTTTCTCGATTTTGTTTTAAAATTCGACAGTTAATTGAATATCTATTTAAGTTTTTCAAAACAAGAAATTAGAAACTTATTACATTAACGGAGAGACGTTGTTACATGTTTTAAATTTATCATTATTTAGTTGTCAATTTTATCATCATTCTTTTATTATTAATTCATAGAAAATAAGGATAACTTTATTGTAGAATATTGGAAAATATTGGCCAGAAGGCACTGATAGTATTCAGTATGGACCTTTTAGAGTAACCAAGGAAACTTCAACACAAGAAGATGAAAATTACAGTGTTATTACCCTTATCTTCAGTGCAGAGGAACGGGTAAAATCATTACGTTTGATGTATATGGAATACATTTCTAAATATTAAGAAGCAATTTCGCCTACATTTAGACTTTATTTTATTAAAAACTTGTTTTATTTTTCTTAAAATCATCCATTGATTACAAACGGTTTCTGCGAAAGATTTTTTTTAAATTATATATGTATTTTAATTGTATTTTTTTTAATTCGTTTTATCGTTTTCTTTTGTATTTAAAACTAACAAACAATTTTTACACAACCTTACTTATATAAACTATTATTTATTAGGAAGAAAGGATGATCACAGTATTTAAATGCAAGTTCTGGAGAGATTCCGAGACAATTCCGCCGTCCATTTCACCAATTTTAAAGTTGATAAATGATGTAGAAATGCATCATAATAAGAACAACACAGGACCTATTATTGTTCAGTGCCTGTAAGATTTGTGACCTTTTACAATAAAATTATGTTTTAATATTTAACATTCGATATATAACTTAAACAGCTTAGAAAACCTTTACAGATTTTACTGAATATCTTCCTAAGCGGGGTTAAAATTGATTTCTCACGTGATCTTTTAAAGAGGAATTGCTGATGAATTTGTAAATTTAGGTTGTTTTAAAAGTATAAATAAGTGGATGTTTTTCTGTGCTCTAAGTGTTCAGTAGTTTCAAAGAAAATATTACACGAAAAAATTATTGATTTTTTTTTTATAGAAATGGGGCTGAGAAAAGCGGTTTGTTTTGTGTTTTGCAAGTCGTGTTGGAAAGAATGAAAATAGAACAAGATGTAGCTATCCACCAAGTTGTTCAGCACATGCGAAGCGTGAGACCGAGCATAATTTCAAATATGGTACTGTATCAATTTCTTGAAGTTCGTCGGTGTATAATACTGAACATACATCATTTTTTAAACTAATAAATGTCATTGTGTTTCTACATGTATATTTTTCACTACAACCTTTGCATTTTCAGGAACAGTTCAAGTTTTGTTATGATGCTGTTATGGAATTCATGAAACAGTATGACGCCTATTCCAACTTCCAATGAGATGTACTAATCTTTTCTAAGAAGTGAAATATAACATTATTTATTGCTGTTTGATGATAATTTATGTCAGCATTATAATTATAAGCTTCCGAATAATCTTTTTATATATTTAAGAAGATAAAAGAGAATTTATGCAACTTTATAATCGCAATGGTTTAAATGCTGCAGTATTTCATATACTGAACTAAAATTTTTATCATTTGGATTATTTATTCTTCCTTATATTTATATTTTTGGTATGTACTGTCATTCATTAACAGAAAATTTCTCTTCCTGATATAATAGAATTATAGAGAGAGTACAGTGAAGTTTGTATGCATGTGTATTCAGTGAAAAGCAAGACCTGGTTTTTATTTTTTGAAACAAACAATTATCTTTGAGTGTGCACAAGATGTGAGATTTTTCTGTCAAAAAAAAAAAGAAAACACAATTTAAAGAATTTGTTGGGGGATACTACAATTATTTCCAGTCTTTTATATAACATAATGTATGACTTTCTTATAATTTTTTGTCTTGTTTATCTTTTATTTATTACATTCAGAAATGAAATGTATCTTAGGAGATAGTCAAACTATATATGGAATGCTATAAAAACATTTATGGTTGAATATTGAAGATCTAATCCATTTTCCAATTCTATATTTCACGTTTAACAGCTTACATCACCACTTCCAGTCAGGACCTCCACTTGAACGCACTACCCATGCCAATGACACATGACCAAACTCTTGCGCACAAACTTTTACACAAAACACACATTCAGACTCATTAGATAACATCAATCTCAAATAAATAAATTGCTGAAAAGAAATTACTGTCCAAAATATTGCTAGAAAATATTTACAATCTACACTCTCAGATATAGATAACTCACAATCAATTACATTCACAAGAAACAAGTTTTACATTTCAAAGTCCTTAAAACGTTGCGCTAATTACCTAACATGGGTTGACATTCTCAGTTACAGAGTTACTGTATTAGATGACGGGACATAGTCACTATTGTAAGTAGACTCAAGACTCTCTTCGCTAGAATTGTCTGGAATACCTTCCGGTTCCTGATATTTTTAACGAATGCAGTATTTCGCCTCATTGAAACTCCCTCCGCCGATTTTAAGACACAACTGTTTCCTTTTTGTGTACAAGTTTATATGACTCAGTATGATACGGCGTGTTCATTTTATCCTTGACAGCGTTCTTCAAGAGGGCCGAATCTCCTGACCCTATATCGCAATCCACTGCAATACGTTTCTCGTCGATATAAAGCTTGTTATTGTATTTGAAATTCACATCCTTATCACGCACTCCATCATCATAAACATTTTCTTGTAGGTTTACTTGCGAGAGCTTGGTTCTCAGTATACGACGGAACATAAATTCTGCAGGTGGTACTCCTGTCGTATTATGAAGTGTCGTTCTGTATGCAAATATATGTTTGTGGACATCTGTCTTCCAATTCTTAGACTCTGCTGCGCTATTCGAATTCTTTTCAACGATCTGTTCTACCACCCCGTTTGCTGACGGATGTAACGGTGTAACTGCTCGGTGCTTGATACAGTTATCTGTCAAATAATCCTTAAACAACTTTAATCTGATTAGGGGTCCATTGTCTGAAATTATTGGTAATGAAAGTCCACATCCAGTGTATTAATCATGTTATCCTTTGTAATACCAGTATCCTTGGTAATATCAATCTCATAGTATCGGCTGTAATAGTCAACAACGGCTAATACATATTGTCCAAATCTTAACGGTCCAAAAATGTCAATTACCAATTCTTGTCATGGTAATTCTGGCAAGGGTGTAGGACTAATTGGTTCTGGTTTCGGAAATGCAATGGTAACCTGACATCCACGACACGATTTTACATACGTCCCTACTTCCTTATCCATCCAAGGCCACTAAACCTCGTATTTGCTGTTTTGTACCAACATTTCATTAATGACCCTGGTGTACACACTGTACATACTGTACACACTGCTTCCTCAGATTTATCGGAATCACTATTTTGGATCCACGTAACACCACGTTTCCAATACAAGAAAGTTTATATCCGAGTAGGTAATAATTAACACATGATTTATCCCACTTTCCCTCTTTGACAAATTTCCGAATTCTAACAAGTTTTTCATTCCTCCTTGAATCTTTTTCTACTTGGCGAGTGGACAATTACTGAGGGGTGGCATCCCTTGCAATAATTTCACATATTAATCAGTGTCTCTTGAATTACTGTTTTATACAGGTGTCTTGTCCTCCAAATGTGATAATGCATCTGCAATATTCTGATGTCCAGGTGAGTAACATATTTTGAAGTTTTAAGCCATAAGTTTTAATAGCCATCGTTCAATTCTTGCATTAGGTCTGCATTGTCTTCCATAAAGCACTTCTTATGGCTTGTGGTCTGTGATTAATTAAAAATCAAATTATCAAAATCCCGTATAGATAGATATGGGACTTCTTGCATGCCAATACAACTGCCAAAGCTTCTTTCTCTATTGTTGAATAATTGCTTCGGCCGCTGACAATGTTCGACGAGCATAACTGATGAACCGTGTTTTACTCATGTTAAATTGAAATAGGACAGCTCCCGGGTCTACATTGCTTGCACCTATCGTGTTTTTTTCTGTATCTATTCTGCAATGCCCAAAAGTTTTTCACACTTAAAAAACAACTCTATAAAGTGTCAAAACTTTTTTTCTGCTCAGCTATCCAGACAAACTTCAGGTTTTCCTTTGTCAGCCTTCTGGGTGGTTCTGCCAGAGTAGTGAGATTTGGTATGTAACGAGCACTAACGTTCACAAGTTCAAGGAAAACTTTTCACTTCAAATCTATTTGTTGGCTCTTTAGCGTTGAGTAATGAGTTGTTCCCCTCACTAGTCGGCCCTATACCATTTTTTTGACAAGACACGTCCCATGAATGTTATTTTATTCATTCTAAATTCACACTTGTTTAGATTTAGTGTCAATCCTTATCCTTAAGGTTTAGCGAAGTAGCTCATCATGTTCTGATTTGTCACGACCATAAATTAAAATATCGTCTGAAATAATCTGTACTTCTTCACAGTCATGAAACACTTGTGAAATCATTTGCTGATATTTCTCTGAAGCTGATGAAATCCCAAGTAACAGTCTTTTATATCTGCAGATACCTTTATTAGTAACGGATGCAGTGATCTCCGTTCACGCTTCTTCCAGCTCAATTTGATGGTGTCCACTTCTTATGTCCAACTTACTAAACAATTAGTTACCATTCACCATGTGGGGTATGTCATCCACTGTTGGAATAAGATGCCGCTCACGAATTATAGCAGCATAGGTTCTATCTAATATCGACACGCAATTTAACGTCACCGTCAGTTTTTGATACGATAATGACGGGACTGACCAACGGTGTAGGATCATTAACTCTTTCATTGATATCCTGAGACTCGAGTTCATCCAATTGTTCTCATACTTTATCCCTCAAACAGTACGGTATTCTGTACAAAGCTTGTGCTACTGGTTTCAAATTCTATATGTAACTTCAACATAGAGTCTTTAAGTTTTCCTAGTCTGAATAATCATGAACAATGTCAGTTGGCAATACTATGTTGACTCCAAGTTTCAAAACTAAATTCATAGCAGTGTCTCTCACTACTTACGCTGGTCCTTTTCCATCCAGTAAATAGAATTGCTCCTCTCTGCTGTTACTAGTTTCTTCAATTGTTCTGAGATCTGATTTTTAAGAGCTCTGTTGACCTGTAAGCAAACAACCTTTTCTCTGACTGACACAACGTCCACAACAAAAACACTTACTACCTAGTTTTTTGTCCTGAAATTTTGGTTTCTGTTTGTCAGTTTTTTCATGATGCCCCTGAATTCTGTTAACCGACACTAAAATCTCAGTGTCAGTATGTCTTGTCTGTACTTCAGTTATTAGTCCCCTACCGGTGAAACCGGGGGACTATAGGTTTCCTCTGTTTACGTCCGTCCGTCTGTCTGTCCCCGTCAGTCTGTCCCACTTGGTTTTCCGCACTTTTTTTCTAAACGCTTGTAGATATTGGGCTGAACTTTGGCATGTGAGTGTATCTTAATGAGTTACAGATCAAGTTTGAATATCTCTTTGCTTCATTGATTTTTGACAGAATTATGGCATTTTGAATATTTTTCATAATCGCTTAATTATAATCGGGTTCGAACTGCACTAACTTCCGATTGTCGACAAAAATATGAAGCGAGGAAAAGACGGTGGTCGGGTGGAGAAATGAGTTGAATTTTCGTCTTAATGTGGATTATTTTATTAGTTTCAAGGCATTTACAACTTGAAAATCTTTCAGTTTTACCTTGGACATGACTTTTGCATATAATAAAATGACATCCTGAAGAAAAAGGGGAACCCGGTAGGGGACATGTATTGCTTATGCAATACTCTCAGAATGCTTGTTTCATTTGTAGTTGCTTAATTATTCTAAAGTAAAATTTGTTTCTTTCTCTAATTTTGTGCGGCCTACACTTTTCAATCACTTGATCCTGAATTTGCTCATCCTGATTTGCAAAATCACAATACGCTGCCTGTTGTCTCAGTTTTGTAATAAGCTGTTATACTGTTTGTCGCTATTTATTATTTTACCAAAAGCGTTACGTTCGTACGGAACATTCAATTTGCTTTCAAAATGTTTATCTACAAATTGTTATTGTCATCCGCTTCCTCTACATTCAATGTGTAAAAATGTCTTGACCTTTAAGTCCCGCACAAAATAATAACAAATGTTTTTTTTTTCTGTTTTCATCTTCATCGCTAGTACAAATAGTCGAATCTAATCAATTTTGTTCACACATTACTTCGATTTTAGACATAAACATTTGGTATTTACCGATCCTTTGCCAAGAACACGTATAATTCACGGGTCTTTCGGATGATCATGATAGCTTTTTAAAAAAGTCCCGGGTCAAGAAGGATGTTGGCATGAGAAAGAACCTTCTTTGCATAAGGATACTGACAGCTTACTATAAACTATACATGTAGGTCTACATTTAAAGCTCTTCGATGGTATATGGTGACATCTCTATATGAGTGTAAAATTCTCGAATGGAATGTAAAACAACTTATCATAAATCAATCACATTTTTTCATTGAATATTACAAAAATAGACACAGTCTTCTACAGAAATCGTTTAATTCCCAACCATTTTTTTTTTAAATATGGCAACTTGAATGGTGGTTAGATATCCAGAGTGGAGGTAAGAATGTCTTTACTTGTGAAGGTTTTTATGCATTGCTATAAAGACAACATTTTATCATTCCTATCATGAGTCCTGTGTCACGGTAGGCGTTGGCACAATAAAGAACTTTCGCTGTTCCATGGACCTGAGTGCCGAGTATAAGTCTAAATCTGAAGCCTTTCACCGGCATACGGTAGCGACTCTGTATTAGTTAAAAATTCTTGAATGGAACGTTTAACAATATACAATCAATCAAACTTCTCATACCCTGCTCAAAGTATAAAGCAGATAATCAATGAAAGAGCAGTATATGGATATGAAGGACATATTCATTAAATAGCAGAAAGACCTTTTCTGCCTTCTCGGTACTCCGTACAGTCATTTCTTGCTGTAATTAAACATCAGGCTATTTGACATCATAAAATCACTAAAAAATTTGGAACTTTTCTATGTTTATACATGCATGTATATTTTGATTGGCCATCTTCATAATTACTTTGTTAAAAATCATTAAGATACTAAATACAAGTACTTTAAAGTTGAAAGGACAAAGAAAATGAAGTTCCACATTGACAAAATGAATATTTGCTTTTATATTTAGTAGCCTAGTCTTCCAACAATCTGATGAAATTTCCATGATTTGCTTTATTAGCGGACCTGATGCAGATTTATTAAAGAAGAAAAATCTTTCCCCGGTCTTGCCTTTAATTTAAATATATCGTTGAAGTTTACTCAAATAACTATGGTTACACTTATTCAATTGTATCATCTATGTACTATTTTCAATTAACTTGAAATATAAGCCAGTATAAAAGACACTACCGAGTCAGCTGTCGACATTTTGATTAACAACTTTCTGTATACGATAAAGGCGACTGGGTTGACTTTGGCTTATCGTATTTAATTTCCCTCATTTATATAGTAATGTATGTTGACGACGCCTTACTGATTCAAAACGCAAGAGCACATGTCGTGTACCTCAAATTTTGATTTAATGACAGATAACATAAACACACTTTTGTCATAAAAATTGCAAATAACAAACTGAGTCATGTTTCAATGAGTAAAATGAACAACTTTAACCGCAGAGTTTTAATTTTTCATTTAAATTTACACAAAAGTGAAATTTGAAGTGAAAAATATTTGTATAGATTAATAAGGATGGTTGCAGAGAGGTAGCGTTTTTAACATCATGGAAGGTTTACAATTCTTTAATATTTTAGAAAATCATTAGTTGTATCATTTACAACAAAAATAGGCCCAGAAATGCAAACCTATCCAGGCATCAATTTTTTTTGGTTTGTATCATCGGCCCTTAAGGATATCCGATCCTCAGCCAGGAAGGATAACTCCAAAAATTAATATTTAATTTGAAATGCATCAAAATGAAGCTTGATAATGAAATGTTTTCATGCAACAATTTTCATTTTATTCATCTTTATAAGATTCAAGGATTTTGGAAGTCTTAGAAAATGTCTTATAAAAGTTTACATTTGTACCCCAATAAAGGAAAAAAAATTAATACAGTTTTTGAAACTTAAGATTTTTTAGAATCCAGCCTTAGATACCAATGCTTATTAGCATTATGTGAAATAAGAACTGATTTGTGGTGTCTTCCAATGAGAGCAAAAGCCTTTAACACTATGTATTAAAGAATACATGACGGAAATAGAAGACAAAATTAAAACCCATAATTTCTCTGAATGCCTGGATACCTATCTTTTTTTTAACCTAAAATATATTTGTTGATCAATTTGAAATCAGAAAATGCATTGCTGTTATTCCCATTCGCCTTTTCTGCAAAAATATTGCAGATTTGACAAGTTTCCCTATATAATATGATTAAGTTTAATATTTAACTTTAAAGAAATACTGTGGATAAATTTACATAACTTTGTGGATTCAGAGAAACTTTTATGAGTATTTTTGATTTCTTAACTGCTAATTTTTTTAAACCTGAGGATCAAATTACCTTAAGACCAATGACTGAAAAATAAATAGATGTTTTTAATTTTTTAACTCCTGACTTAAAAAGACAGCTTTTCTTAAATACTTTTGTCGATAAAACGATTGGGTTTTTAGATACCACTTACAGGTGGATATGATTCCTTTGAAATATTTCGTAAGCATTGTATGATTCATTGCTATACCCCGCTTTAAAAATGGGAGAGTATATAGTGATCGATATGTCCGTCCATCTGTTAAGCTTTGGGGTATTCCTCTTATACCACTGAATAAAATTTAATGAGACTTTCATAGATTTTTAATTGTTACATGGACATAGTGTTATATAGTGTTGTGTACTTCTTATTTCAATTCTTGATCGGAAACATGAAGGATATGGAGATAACGAAAATTTCTTGTGTCCAATAGAAAGATAATGACACTTCCATTTTTCTCTAATATTGAAGGCCGGCGTGGCGCAGTTGTTACTATAGACATTTGCTCTAGAGTCGAGAAGTAAGGCGCTGATCCTTACGTCATTGGTTTGAACCCAACTGTGGAAATGGACGACCGTATTCAATGAACGACCATTAAACAAATATACAAAATCGCAGTAGGCACTAGCAAACACGAAGACCTCCGCATCAATGGGCCTGAATGCCGAGTATAGAACAAAATTTGCAGCTCTCCACCGGCAAGAGGTCCCAACTCCATATGAGTGAAACATTCTCAAGAGGGACGTTAAACAATACACAATCAATCAATCTACTCATCTTTGATCCGTAACCCCTCCTATACCACTGGATAAAATTGAATGATATTTTGATTATTTTCACAGATTCTTTATTACATAAAGGCATTTCATATGATGATGATTTGCAATTATGATAAATAATCGAATAGAAATCACATTTCTGCATAAGAGTACCACTTTTCCAATAATATTATTTTTGAAATATGAGTGATATGATATAGAATAAGAATAGTAAATTCCGTGAATATAAACAAAAAGCATAATTAAAATGTTTATATACGCCATAGTCAAGAATCATAATCATTAAAACTATCACAGTGTAAACAATTGTCAATTATATTTTATTATCTATAGAAAATGTTTCTTATAAATGTATGATGCTGGAAAAAAAACCAAAGAAGTTTGAAATAAAGTTACAGTGAAGCGTATTTGTTAATAGAGCAATATATTGCTGTATTCTTATTTGGAAAAACAACTATTCAGAATAAGTTTTGATATTTGGAAAAAATGTTTTCTCTTTGATAACATCATCAAGTTTACACACATGTACATGGGAATATTATTTTCTTTTAAAGATATATTTGGAAGACATTTACAAAACTCTCAAGGGGTAATCAGGGTAGACTGAACTTGCGAATAAAACTTCATAGTAAATTTCAGATTAAACAAAATGGCTTTTTTACTTCTTCAGGCTTTTGCTGACATTTGTATATTCATGTTGTTTTTGAACTCTCTGGATTTCTCCTTTTTGTTACGTGTGAGGATATATTTATGATAATATTATAATCATTTTTACCTGAGGTAATGTTATGATTTTTAAAATATTTTCTCAAATTACTTAAATATAATTTGTTTATATTTCATTTTCAAATTTTTGTTTTAAAACTGGAATAAAGAAAGGTCTTAATGTTTCACTAAGTTGTAAACCCTTCCAACAGAACTCATACAACTTATTGAAAAATAATGCAAATATTAGTTGGGGAGTAGTTGCTTTAAATCGTAACAAATATTTTGTGGATGTAGAAAATTTAAGGGGTACCGACCCTTTGATAAGACAGTTAACTTTCAAAGTATAAAATACAAATGCTACTCAGTGTTTTCTTAATCAGAGTTTCTTAATTGAGACCTCTGAGTAGTCAATGAAATCTAACACATGATGGAAACATTACTTTCTATTTCTTTGGCCAATTTCTTAGTAATTGTTTTATCATGTTTAACAATAAAACATTTAAATCCAACTTCAGAAGCCAAGTAGATTGAATAAGTTGTATCATTTTAAAAATGGTTAATTATTGAAGTACTTGAAACCCATGAATATTGATGGATGATTCTCACACATCACCATATAAATATCTGCTCTTTTCCGATATATGTACATTCAGTAAGCTTCATTGGAAGAAAATGACTGTTTTGTTTTGACATTGTTCTGGTTTATACTAATGAAATATAATGGAAAATTTAATAGAGTGAATAATCTGACATTGGGTTCCACCTCTGATGTTTGGAGATCAGTGTTTTCTCTGCTCCTATTTCGTATTGTGTTATGGACTGAGATTGACATAATAAATTCATGTTAAAGGCAAATATTTTTTTACTAATCTTTGTTCTCTCAACTTATAGGTTTTTGTCAAAAAATTGAAATAAAACAGAAAAATATCATAGAATGGCAAAATAATGTTTAGAAGAAGCAATGTCCATTTTCATAAATTTTGGACGAGTTAATTTTGAATGAAAATTGCCAAAAATTCCATTGCTTTATAAAATATTGTTGAACGAGAGTTTTGGTTTTACGAGTTTTTTTGGTCCTGTGAAAAAAAGCCCTTCAACATGAGGTGATTACATTGTATTTTAAACGGCAGAGCTCCAAAAATTATAGAGATTGTTTAGAAATAAAAAGCGGGGAACAAAAAAGAGAGAAGGCATAAAGATTCAACTCCAAACTAAATTGTGTGACAAACGTGATGACTTCAGTTATTCCCTTACTAAAATATATTTTTCTCCCAATTCGAACTTAAGTGGGCGGTATTAATCTGGGTTTGTCTGTCAGTCTAGCTGTCCTGTCTTTAAAGTCGTCCAACATTTTTTTCTGTCTGTAAGCTTTAGCTTCGCAAAATATCTCAAAAACACTTTGGGTTTTGGCAATAAGGATAAAGATAAAAAAGCAATTTCTTATAGCCTACAGAACATTTGAACTTGAGATTTTTGGTCAATCAAGAAAATTCTGTCTTGATTAAAAATTTAACCATTTTGAACTTTTGCAATGAAATTTTGCATAACAACTCCCTGTGGCCTATGGAAGACTCCTATTGATTTTGAGGTCAAAAGGTCATAGATAAAAATACACTTTAAAATTTTGTCTGTGTGTAACAGTTTCAAATTGCTTGACATAATCAATTAATTCAGATTTTGAACTTTAAAGATTAAATTTCGTACTAAAACTTCGTAAGGCCTCTCCTATACCTCTCATAGTTTTCAATCTGTTTGTTTTAAAAGTCTTTTTTTTGTATTAAATATCGCTTGCACTATCATTAGCACGGGGGCGTGTGGAAGGTTTTTTCCTATAATACAGCTTTTTGTTGGACTTTTTATTCCCATTACATAGCATCTATTAGAATTCTTTTATAATGTCTTTATTAGGTAGCATTCATTGTGCAAAATTTTGTTAATATCAAGATAATAAAAATCTAGACTCTGAAACATTCCTGTTTATATATGATATTTTACATTCGAAAAGAAGTTAATTAATCAACAAAAGCTTTATGACAAACGGTTAACAGGTAACTTTTCTATCGTCAACTTCCCTTAACTTATGCAGCAATATACTGTATTGAATTGCCATCCTTGAAATATATACGTGTATGTGTCCTAATGTTTGCAAATATTTTTTTTTATCAAGAAACGGCTCCTTGGTGTATGGTTATGTTTCTAAACATGTAAATTATTGTACAAACAAGTTGATGAAACAAGGAATATCAGAGGTAAAGTCATTGTTATCGGTTTTTGTCTATTGTCAATACAATGACCTGTGTTAGCAAAAATAACATTTATCACTGAGTCAAATGCTGACTGACGTTCTATCAATTTTTACCATTTTGTCATTGCTTTATGCATGGAATAAACATTGTGAATTTCATTGAATACCCGGGGGGGGGGGCTGTTCGTGCAAAAGCACCTATAAAATGCAATATCCTTCTTACAGTAGACATCAAGCTAACGAAACTTGTGATTTATTTATTCATTTTTGTTTTGTTAATTGAATATTTGCCTATTTGTCAAGCAGTGAAACTGTCAGCATGATTGTAATCAGCATTGAATCCTCCACTAAAATTTGTACTAAGGCGGGGCAATAAAGGTTATGTGGTGAAAAAATTATTTCTTTGAAAAATTAGCATTAAATAAACTAACCAATGTTGAACATGGCTGCCTCTTAAACAATTGAGAGTTTCATGGCCCCATGGTCAAAGGTTCTTGTGTTAGGAGGGGTCGTTAAACATTTTTCAGCTTCTATATATTGAAAATTTTGGCATTCTATAATTTTTTTTGGTTTTGAAATTTAGTGCAATCTTTAAAAATCTTCTTCTTAAATAAACCATCAAGCACAAAGTTATATGATGTAATCAGAATGAGTCTCTTCAAAAATTGTGAATTTCATGCTCCCTGGGCTTTGGGTTCTAGTGTTAAGGTGGGGCTCTATTGGTAACATTGAAAATTCATTTATTCTTTAAAATCTTCTTCTCTGCTCCTGGTATTAAATAAACTAATTAAGTTCATAGTTATGATGAGGAAGAGTGCCTCTACCAAAATTGTGAATTTAATGGCCCAGGGTCAGGGGTTATGGTGTTAGGGCTGGGCTCAATTGATTATATAGTGAAAATACATTACCTCTTTAAGAATCTTCTTCTTTGCTATTATGTATTAAAAAACTTACCAAGTACATAATTATGTTAAATAAGACTGCCTTTTCAAAAATTGTGAATTTGCTGGCCTATACATAGGGTCAGGGGTTCTGGTGTTAGGGCTGGGCTCTATTGATTATATAGAGAAAATGCATTAAATATTTGAAAATCTTCTTCTCTGTTCCTGAGTATTTGATAAACTAACTAAGTACATAATCATGATGAGCAAGAGTGCCTCTACCAAAATTGTGAAATTCAGGGGCCCAGGGTCAGGGGTTCTGGTGTTAGGGCGGGGCTCTATTGATTATATAGTGAAAATGCATTAAATCTTTGAAAATCTTCTCTGCTACTAGGTATTAAATAAAGTAACTAAGTACATAGTTATGATGAGCAAGAGTGCCTCTACCAAAATTGTGAAATTCAGGGCCCCAGGGTCAGGGGTTCTGGTGTTAGGGCGGGGCTCTATTGATTATATAGAGAAAATGCATTAAATATTTGAAAATCTTCTTCTCTGTTCCTGAGTATTTGATAAACTAACTAAGTACTTAATCATGATGAGCAAGAGTGCCTCTACCAAAATTGTGAATTTTATGGCCCCAGGGTCAGCGGTTCTGGTGTTAGGGCGGGGTTCAATTGATTATATAGTGAAAATGCATTAAATCTTTGAAAATCTTCTTCTCTGCTTCTGAGTATTAAATAAACTAATTAAGGACATAGTTATGATGAGCAAGAATGCTTCTACCAAAATTGTGAATTTTATGGCCCCAGGGTCAGGGGTTATGGTGTTAGGATGTGGCTCTATAATGATTATATGGTGAAAATACATTACATCTATGAAAATCTTTTTCTCTACTCCTGGGTAATAAGCAGAATGAACTATTTACACAGTTATGATGAGATTGGCTCTTCTTCCATAATTGTGAATTTCAAGGCCCCTGGGTCAGAGATACAAAAATGGGGAGGGGGGCTGTGCTTATATACTGAAAATGAATTGTTTGAAATCTGCTTTTTGGTATTAATCACACATTTTTGATAAGCAAGTGTGCCTTTTCAAAAATTGTGCAATGTGTAGACCTAGGGTCAGGGGTTCATGTGCGGTAGGAGCACTCTTGATTATTGCTGAATATTACTGATTAGTTGACATACTTTTTTGTTCCCCTACCCTGCTTATCCATATTAAGTAAACAAACTAAACAATTGCTAAGTCTATAATTATGATTAGCAATGGGGCCTCTTTCAGAATTGTGAATGCCATAGCATCTAGCTTAAAACATGAACCAAATTCAATCATTTGAAAATTGTTGCATGATGTTCAGGTGACCTATAAGGCCCATGAGCCTCTTGTTTAATGTAGTAATGTATATGAAAAATCGTTTAATTATCTTCTCCTCTGATTGATACATGTATCTACATCTTTGTACTTTCAGTTAACCTAGCTTTTCGAGGCCCGAACATAGGTGAGCTTTTCGACGGAAATCAAAGCACATCTCAGACAATTCGAACAGTAAACGTTCAGCTTGGAGGCGTTTTTATCGTTTCTGCTGTGAATGTACATGGTAAAATTCCTCAAGTGTTTGAAACATAATCAAAAAGAATATATTTTTTGAAAAGGACACAAAAAATAATCTGTTTTGTAATTGTTTTGTCTCTCTTTCTCATACTTGATTATGTAATATGATCACAGGACCTGACTATCAAAATCAAGGATAGTTATCTATTATTTGTACGTTCAAATCTGTTTTCCTTGAAGTTTTTCCAGGAGATTCTCCTCATCTGACCATAAAAGACTCTGAAAACAGAACTTGTTACTCTGCTGTTCCATCAACAACTACGATTTACTTCGATCGAGTGTTCAAAACAAAATGTTTGGCAATGTATTTTAGTAAAGAAGTTGCCGTTAAAGAAATAGAGGTGTTTGGTGGTAAGTATATATCTTGTATCATTTATCTAAAGTTCTTTTTAAAAGGAAATCTGCTGATTAATGTTTTAACTAGTTTTCGCAGTTTGGATAAAATTTACCTGGACGGGAAATACCGTTATTTACCACTTGTAATTCCCACCACCGGTATTTCCCGACCAACCCTGAATTTAATTATCTTATATATACTATAGGCATGAATATTGCCCTCTGGAAAGCTGCTGAACAATCGACAAATCTGAATGAAGCTTACACGTCTGATAAAGCTGTAGACGGTTTAGGTAATGGTGATGATATGAACACATGCTCACACACATCTGAAATTTCCACACCTCCAACCTGGAACGTTAGTTTGGCGAATAATTTCTCTGTGACTTCAATGTACATTGTCAATAGAAAAGACTTCCGTGAGTAAATCTTTAACTATTTTGAAATGTTAAATATGGTAATTTATCACTTAAGTAGTTAATGGATAAATTCAAGATAGATTTTATTAGACATTACTTTGTGTAAACTTAACTGTTCCAATTCTAACATTACAAAAACGGAAAATCAGTATACAAATGGTGTACATGCCTAAAAATAGAATTTTTGCTTTACCCAACCAGGTTTCAATGACCAATTGTGTGAGTCTGTGCGTGAGGGGGCGTGTTTATAAGAGAGCGAGTGTGTGTTTTCGTTCAGAAATCAGAAAAAATACTCTGTATGCGACCTTTGATCAAAGAAGTGCGTGCTAAAACATACAGTATGATGTCTGCAGGGGGATTCCTTTGGGAAAAAAATTAAAACAATGACAAATATATTTATTCTTCGAGTGAAAAAATTGTTGCAAATCGATTAATAAACACAAAAATGTTTACCATAGATAGCCAAGCCATTAAGTAAACACCACACCATAATTTCAATGTTTTTCCACAAGATATTGGCAGTTGGGTTGACTGGGTGTAGACACCAAGGCACTGGATGACTAGCAGGAGATGTAATAGTCATTCGCTGCAAATTATTTGACTTGAAACTGGGAGACTGCTTCTGGTGTAACCATACAATTATCGGTAATTAGCAACTGCATATCTGGTCCAAAAAAAGTACGCAGTGCTTGCCGGGAAATTTTGTTTTCTTTCCTTCTCTTTTATTTGACCTATTGCTACCTGTTTTCGTATGTCGTTCGTTGTTCGTCGTTCGTCGTCAATCGATCGTAAACTTTTGAACATTTTCAGCTTCTTCTCTGGAACCACTGAGCCAATGTCAACCAATTTTTGTAAATAACATTTATGTGTAAAGGAGAACAAAAATTGTGAAATTCATTGTCCCTGCTCCCCTGGGGCCTGAGGGGTGGGGCCAAAACCACTAAAATAGTTGCAATCTTTAAAAATCTTCTTTACTCCTTGGCATCAAGCAGACAAACTGATTGTATGATTGTAATACGCACTGAGTCCTCTATCAAACTTATGAAAATCATGGCCCCAGGGTCAGGGGTTCTAATTAATGCTAGGGCGGGGCTATATAAATTATATAGTTAAAGTGCATTATGTTTTTGAAAATCTTCTTCTCTGCTCCTGGGAATTAAACTAACCAGGTTAATGTATTGTTATGATTGGCAAAAGTGTCTCTTCCAAAATTGTGAATTTCATCGCCCAGGGGTCAGGGGTTCTGGAGTTAGAGCGGGGCTCTATTGATTATATAGTGAAATTCCAATAATTCTTTGAAAATCATCTCCTCTGCTCCTGGGTATAAAGCTAATGTATTAAGTATATAGTTATGATCAGGAAGCGTGCCTCCTCTGAAATTGTGATTTTTATGGCCCCGGGGTCAGGTGTTTTGGAGTAAGAGCGGGGATCTATTGATTTTTTTTAGTGAAAAATGCCTTAATTGTATGAAAATCTTCTTCTCCGCTCCCGAGTTATAAACAAACTAACTATGTACACAGTTATTATGAAGAAGGATGCTTCTTCTAACATTGTGAATTTCATGGCCCATGGGTTTCTGGTGTTAGGGTGGGGCTGTATTGATTTCATAGTGAAAATGCATTAATTCTTTGAAAATCCATCTCTCTGCTCTTGAGTATTGAACAAACTAACTACGTGCATAGTTTTTATAATGAAGGGTACCTATTCGAAACTTGTGAATTTCATCGCCCATGGGTCGGGGGTTCTGGAGTTAGAGCGGGCCCTATTGATTATATAGTGAAAATGCAATAAGTCTTTGAAAAACTTCTCCTCTGCTCCTGGGTATAAAGCTGATGAATTAAGTACATAGTTATGATCAGGAAGCATGCCTCTTCTGAAATTGTGAATTTCATGGGTTAGGGGTTCTGGTGTTAGGGCGGGGCTAGCGCTGTATTGATTATTAGGATGGGGCTGTATTAATTATGTACTGAAAATGCATTAACTCTTCTCTGCTCCTGGGTATAAAACGAACTAATTACATACATATTTATGTTGAAGAAGGGCGCCTCTTTAAATTGTGAATTTCGTGGCCCAAGGGTAAGGAGTTCTGGTGTTAGGGAGGTGTATTGATTATATAGTGAACATGCATTAATTCTTTGAAAATCTTCTCCTCTGCTCCTTGGTTTAAAACAAACTGACTACATACTAAGTGTTTATAAGTCTTAATATGATTCCAGCTGATTATCGATGAATAAATAAGCATTTTACAAGAAAACAAGAAAAGATGTTTATAGAAGACGACAGTAATGTAGAACTATGTCAAGATAATGTAGGTGTATGATTGATTTATTAATACATACGAGCTTGAAGCGGGGGTGCCCGAAAATGAGTTAGATACCTTGTGGTAAATAAAGGTACATGTAAAGGTACCCCGTATACGAAACAAGTGCCTGTGCCCGTGGATCTAGGGTATCATAAAGGACGGGGGGGTCTTATTAATACTGAAAATGAATTAATTCTTTGAAATCTTCTCAATTTTATCTATCAAGAATTTATGATGAGCAGTGGTACCTTTTCCAAAATTGTGAAATGTGTGGACCTAGGGTCAGGGTTTTTTGTGGAGTGGGGGCATTGCTGTGTATAACTGATTAGTTGAAATGCATTGTTTGTTTCTCTACTCTGCCTTTGGGTATTAAGTAACCAAACTAAACATGTTAAAAGTATAGTTATGATGAGCAATTGTGAATTTCATGGCTCTGGTTTAAAACATGATCCAAATTCAATTGTTTGAAAGTTGTTGCATGATGCTCATGTGACCTATAAGGCCCATGGGTCTCTTATTTAATACTATTTAAGGTTGTTTTGTATTTTATCGCACTGTTTGTTTTTTTATAATTATTTTTTTCAAAAAAATTTTAAAATTAGGTAAGAGTGATAATAGAAATTTGCTTCAAATACAGATGTATGTTCTTTCTTTCTTTTATAAGTTTAATTGAAGCTAAGAAGTATCATACAAAACGATTAACAAAAAGCACTATTAATGTCCAGCGACATCTTTTAAAAATGTTAAATTTCTATGAGAAGTATCATATTTCCAGGAAAAAAAAATAATTAATTACTTGAAATTGACAAAAAAAAAAAATAAATAAAAAGCGCGTCATATTTTTACTCAGATTTATTAGCACAAAGCAGTTTTGCAAGTGTTGGATTAAAACCAAATTCAAGATGCTAACGAAAATTAATAATATGATAGAGCTTATTGTAAGGTACACAATTTTTTTAACGTCAAAACGAGGCTCGAGCTCAATTTTATAAAGTTAGTTTGCTTTTTGCCGTCTCGCCAAATTTGATCCCAAGACAAGGACGGCTGTTCTTTAATTTATATTTTTGTCGATAAGAATATTTTAAAAGAATATGAATATATTTCTTATATCAAGACACAGCAAAGATATTCTTTCACTTCCATATTTAGATAGATTATTATATGCTTAACTTAATTCCTTATTCTTAATATTTTTTCCTTTTTGATAATTCTAATTGAAAATGTGTTTCATTTAAAATTATAGAGACACGTATAAATAAATTTACTGTGTATGGGAAACAAGGAGAAACGATTAAAAATATTTACAATGACACATCCAGCGACTCTAGGGATGTCATATGGATAGATGGACGGTATTGGAAACCAGAGCTACTAAGTGAGATTATCGTCGACGGTAAAAACTTAAAGGATGGGTTGACTGATAATAAGATATTAACACTGTGTGAAGTTTTTATATTAGGTATGTTTTCTATAATAAATTCTATAAATATTTTAGTCATTTCACATAATATTTAATATTGTGCAAAATTCATTTTTTTCCAATCTTTTGAACGCCACTTTTTCTTTAGTTCGGTACAATATAAGCATACTGTGAAGTAAGTCATCATTTTATCATTAAGTTTTTGGGAGGTTACATGTACCTAGTAAAATATTCAAATATGAAACATATGTATCAGACTCTGTGGTATCAAATATATCATACGTGTATTATGAGTTCACTGAGTTGCACAGAGTCGACATTTGAATTGAAGTACGAGTATCTATCGTTAAATGATAATACAACGTCAATATATCAAAATATCAAGGTGAAGGCCACAGCAAGTGTTTTCTTTTTCTCATATTTAAGTTTAAGGATAATCTCTGCTTCATATGAATACAAAATATCTTTGTGATTAACGAATACATAGTCTCTAATATTTACAAAGCATGCAGGCCTTTGGAAAATGGCAATGATGACTGCAGAAGTTTTTGTCCAAAAAAATGCCAGCAAAGTGAACTTTGTCTCAATGAAAACTTTACGTGTCCTAAATGCATTCCCGGATGGAAAGGGGATTACTGTCAGAATGGTTTGTAGAATTCTTCAATTTTTTAAATTTTCAATCTTAATCGTTTTTTTCTATTATCAGATGTATTAGTCTGCACTTTATTCAATACAGAGTTCAAACTAATTATAATATAAAATATATATATATATATATATATATATATATATATATATATATATATATATATATATATATATATATATATATATATATATATATATCATGTTCACTCTTTTCTTATTCAGTTTTATTTCATTATTTCTTCGAGAGAGGAAATATTTTGCCTCTAAATATTTATTTTATCCAAAACATCTTACAAGTTATTGATATCAATGTTATAAAATAGAGAGGTATCGTAGACTAACTTGTACTTGTACGTGTATAGTACAAGTAATAGAATTACACGTAAGGGTTCACATCACTTTTCTTGTTTAGTAATTATTACTTGTACTTGTAAATGCTTCAAATGCAAACTAATGGTTTTTCTTTGGATTCATTTCATTTTTAGTAGGTGTATCCACTTTAATTTATAACAAACATCAATACTGAATTAAATAAATGCTTATATTTATGAAAATAAATTAAAAATGAGTTTTTATAGCATTGGTTTGTCAAATCATATGTTGAAAGTCAACATTAGTGTTTTTATTGCTTAACAGCCGAATTATTTACCATAAGGAACACACACACTTTGATTGAAAACAAACGCAATTAAGAAAATATAAGCTACAAGTTTGCACTTACGGGTACTCAGCGATCTACACGTACAATGGATACGTGTAGAATATCATCATTACCAAATGTGATAACGTAATACACATCTTTTCCCTGTTACACGTACAAGTACACGTACATGATGGTTTGCGAAACCTCTCTAATATCTATATGTACATTCTTTTATTTTGTTAAATTTCATACATTTGATTCCGTGAAGGCTATCAGTGACTGATCGAAAAGAAAAAAGCACCTTCAATAAAATTTTTAAATTTCAATCATTAGAGAGGTTTAGCAAACCAACGTGTACGCGTAAGTGTACGTGTAGCACCAGAAATCTGTGCAAAACGTCATCACACTTGCTAATGACGAATTTCTACACGTATCCTCTTACGCAGGTTACGTGTAGATTGCCAAGTACACGTAAGTCTAAACTTGTAGCTTATAATTCTTTAACTGCTTTTTATTTTTTGAAAAGTGTGCGTTTTTCTAAAATCTGAATATTTAATGCAAATAATGTTAAAAGAACTGAACGTCAGTAATTGAAAAATATTAATTTATAGGCAGTTAAAACCACAAAATCTAGATTTTCGAAACATGCTTTGACCGATTAAGAATATAAGCAATCTATACAATCTTTTTCTCATATGTAAATGCATATATTTATTAAAAAGGGTGATATACGTATTAAAATCATTGCTCTTTCGGATGACTTTTAAATGAAACCACTTTTACATTAAATACCTTACAAGTACAAGTACAGGTTATACTTTGCTAAACAAGACAAAAATATTAACGTGTACGTGTAATTCTTACTTGTAATTTACACGTACATGTACATGTACAAGTGAGCTCCCAGATAGCATGACTATGTTGGGCCAACGTTTGTTAAAGGTTGTATGGTTGGTGTTGGGGGAACAACGTTGGGCCAACGTTGGACCAATGTTACCAAGTCAACCTTCTCGACCATGACGGAATTCCTATGTTGGCCCAATGTTGGTACAACGTAAGCAACTTCCTTTCACTTTAGTTTCCAAGGAAGGAAGGATCCTGGTGTTGGCCCAACGTTGGCCCAATGGTTATAATACACCCTTAAAGAAGTGTATTTACAAGTTGGTAGTAGTATGTTGGCCCAACGTTGTAGTAATACACCCTTAAATAAAAATAAAGTGTCTTATCAAGTTTTTAGTAGTATGTTGGCTCAACGTTGGCACAATGTTTGTAATACATCCTTAAAGAAACTGCCTTATCAAGTTGGAAGTAGAATGTTTCCCCAACGTTGCCCCGATGTTTCTAATACACCCTTAAACGAAAATTTGTCTTATTAAGTTGGTAGTATTATGTTGGCCCAACGTTGGCCCATTGTTTGTAATACACTCTTAAAGAAAGTGCCTTATCAAGTTGGTAGTAGTATGTTGGCCCAACGTTGGCAGAATGTTTGTAATACACACAAGTGTTATTTTGTTTAGTTGTTTCAAAGATGGGATATTTATATTGGGCCAACGTTGGCACGTTTATTATACTGCCAACTAATTGATGGTGTCAATTTTGTAATTAGCTGCTGAACTTTACGATGGGACAACGTTGGCACATTCTGAAATAATTAAGAGGACTTTCTATGTCCATGCTTATCATTGGATGACTGCTTTTGTTAAGATATGATATTTTCAACATTTTAATTTTGCACTTAAGGGATCACAGCACCAAAGAGTGTTTTATTCTATTTTTTGAATTGTGTTTATGCTTATTTATTTGTAATTACCCAGATAGCAGAACATCGTTGCCATATCTTACATTATGGTTCTATTATCTATGTCGGGTTACCTTGATTAGGTCAACAATGGCCCAACATGGAATATTGATAGCTGGTTATGTATAACGGTGCGCTAATTTTGGGCTAACTGTTGGCATTAGGCCTATATCATAAAACTATTATCATGAGAGAAAATATTTGTTTGGGGATTGGCATCGGCCCTACGTTTGCCCAATATATCATGAATTTGACTGAGAATCATGGGTTGACAACAACCGGGCTACTTGTAATATCCGCGCCATTTTTAATCTGCCACGAGCGAGCGTAATGAGACTGATACTTTGCATATCTGCATCCACTTTGTAAGTATTAATAATATGATTGCCTAGGCATAGCTGAATTGCCGTTTAGTTTTTAAACGATATCATGTACATATCTGTGTAAATCAGACATGGGGAAGTGTAGAGGCCAGGTGCTGTTGGCTCAGCACTGCACCCCAGATAGCATGCTAACATTGGGCCAATGTTGGGCTAATGTAATCGGTTACATCGGGCCAATGTTGGCAAATGACATCGACCCAATTTAAGTTTGCTCATCGGCCCAATGTTGGCCCGGTATGTTGGGTCAACGTTGACCCAATGTAGAGTGTTATTGCAGCCCGGAGGACCGGGCTGCTCTATACATATAAGTTTAAGTGCTGGCGTAGGGGATTGGGGTGGGAGTAGTTATTTAGAATTAAAGGTTTTCTTAACATTGAAAAGATTGTTAATCGGAATGTTCTTTCCTTTTATAAATTACGAGATACATAATATATTTACTTCTATAAAGTGAATCTGTAAAAATATATATGTTTTTCATATTTAATATATAAAGTTACTTATTATTTACCATCGAAAAAACGACAGGTCCCCTTTTTTAGAACATCGAATTTTACTTCTCGCATAAAAACGTACTCTGCACAGTTCGTGTTTTATATTCTAAAAATGAAAGTTAATACATTTTTGAATATAGGTGATGCATGTGTCTAACTTCAATTTATATTTTATGCAGCAACATTTACTTGAGGAATTGATCAAGTTTAAAAAATGGTTTCGTTTTTGTTTGATTTTTATCGGACTATAAGTTTTCAAAATATTCGCGACTATCGTCTCCATCAATTAGACGCACGCCTTTTCACACATATCGAAGCGGTTTGACGATCAAGACTCATTTTCATTGTTGCTAGCGCTCTCGAGCGCTAGCAACTACTTTGAATACGCATGCTCGGCCGCCATGGCCGTGCATTCTGGGAAAATTGTGAAAACTACTACAGATAGACCGTACGATAACAATTTCGTTGTATCATGTTGTAGCATGAAATAACTGTTTATTTATTGTGTAGCTTATACTTTAAATATAATTTCATAATTATAATATTTCAAATTCTGGGGGGTTTTTTGCTGACGGAAAAGCCCGATTCATTATCTGATTGTTCTAAACAAGACAAGGGAGATGACCCAAAGGACCAAACAATCTACTTCACATGCGTTCCAAACTCTCTGGACTCTTTACACAACATACACTTTGAGTTATTTTCTATATTCCTCTCAACTCTCATGTATTTTCTTTGCTAAATTGCCAAGAAATTCTCTTCTTTAAATCAGCCCATACATGCAATGTCTCAATCGGCACCTTCTTCATATTATATAGAGCCCCCCCCCCCTCCAGTAAAGTCAGATTATATAGAGCCCCCCCCCCCCTCTCCTGTAAAGGTCATAATTATATGTTCCGTTGCGCCAAAAGTCCAATAGGTCACCCACTCCCCTTGTTTTTTAACCTGTGTCTATAAAATGGATACAAATCACAAAACAATAATAACTTTATCACTCTCCAGCCTCGATAAAGATTAAAGAATTCAGCAAAATAAATCACTTGATCACGGATCTTCCTTTATGTGTTTAAAAATTGCTACGGCGCTAGCTCACCTATCTTTTTTAAAAAGATTAACTTGTTTACTTTATATATTTCCTGGGCGACAATTGATGGTTACATCAATGTTTTCTTGTTTCTACAGATATTGGCCCAACGTTGCGCCAACATTGGCTCAATGAATGCGACATTGTTGGCGAAACGCCAACAAGAACATTAGGCCGATGTTGGCAAATGACGTTGGCCCAGTGTCATTTCGCTCTTTTGCCCAATGTTGGCCCTATATACTGGACCAACATTGGGCCAATGTGTATAAACAATTAATTGTTACAAATCTTTATATTAACAGATCTGATCGTCTCTACAACCAGAAATAAATCTACGACCAATCCTACTTGAAAATACAAGCTAGGTAAAATAAATTTAATATTCTTATACTTTATCAAATCAAAATAAATTATCAGTGATTAAATTTGTTGTTGCTTTACAAGAAAAATAACTAAAATATAGAATAACAAATGTGTTTTGATACTGTTAAAACAATAAATAATTTGCCCCTTCTTTAGATTGAAATTTGTGTCTAGTAGAATACATTTCCGAAGTCTACCACTTAATTTACTTATATACACTTAAACGTCGATTACATGATCAAACATTTTGAAAATGTTGAACATGTTGAAGTTAAAACAAAATTTATTCAGTACTAACATAAATTGGGTTCTTTCATTTAAAAGTTCAGTGTAACGACAAATTTTCAATACATTTTTTTTATATGGGCAACATTGGATCAAACGTTGTGATGATGATGATCAAGCGTAGAAATGTTATGCATAAATGCCTTCATCACGCAAGCTAATCACTTAATCACACCAAGACACAAAAAAGACAGTTATTCCTAATTGACAGCTTAAACATATAGTGATATACTTGTAAATTTAATCGTATGTTTACTCTTTACTGAGAAAAGTAACAAATGTATAAAGTACCAAATATACAATTTTAGTGCTACTGGAGATTCTAAAAAGACATTGAGAACACAATCAAAGAATAGCTAATGTATGCCAAGGACAGGGATGGGGGAGGAAGAAACGGACAGAGAAAAAAAGAAAAGAAGGGGGAGGAGGAGACTTGGGAGAGAGAAGAGGAGACTTAGTAGAGGGATCAGAAGGAAAGTGGCAGTGCATAACTTTTTTCTGTAATACATGTATAGTGTGAAATACCTGTAGTTCTACCCTTTTCCGTGTCTGTTTGTCGGTTACAAACAAGATGCAGATGCCAAAAACATTTCTTTGTGTAAGTAAACAAAATGACGGGATTCATTTTAGTATTATTTTAGGAACAGGAGGGCTTTGTTTATTTGTTAGACGTGCTTATTGATACCTGTAATTTACTGAACTTGTGCATAACTTTACATCAGAGAGGGAGTATACAGTCATGTAACCCTACATGTATCGCTTGAAGTGAGCATCAACTAGTTCTTTAATTATTAATGTTTTCTTCATGCACTGAACAATAAAATTATAGTATGTCATAATTTAATTTTATATTTTGATTTCCTTTTTCTCAGTTTTTTAATAAATGTAGAGCTACTTACAGTGCAATACTTGTTGAAGGAAATTCTATGAGATATTGAGAATATGTATTAAACTATAAATCTAGCATATATAGATAGTATTAAAGGGTTTTACCATGAAACTGTACTACAAAACTAGTATAACCTGATTGTATATATTTGTTTGTCAATTTTGAGGACAAATAGCCAACCAGTGAAGAGCAAATGAGTTGTCGTGATGGAGAGCCAATAAGATACAAACCAACGTTGGCACAAAAATGATGTTTTCCTAACACTGAAAGAATAAGTGGCCCAACAATGGCTCAATGATATCCGTTCGTTGGTTTAACAATAAGCCAACAAGTTGGTCTGATTAAGGGATGATGAGCAAATTACTGTTGGACCAACATTCATTGCTTACAATGGCCCAACTGTACAAAAATGACGTTTGCCCAACACTGAACAAATATATTGGCCCAACAGTGGCCCAATATTAACTGTTACATTGGCCCAACAATAAGCCAACACGTTGGTTTGATTAAGGGCCGATGAGCAAATTACCGTTGGCCTAACATTAATTGCTTACAATGGCCCAACTGTACAAAAATGACGTTTGCCCAATATTGAAATAATACATTGGCCCAACATTGGCCCAACAATAAGCCAACAAGTTGGTTTGATTAAGGGCCAATGAGCAAATTACCGATGGCACAATGTTGAATGCAAACGGTGGCCCAACATAAGGAGCATTGTTGGCCCAACAAAGGTCCAATAATATCCTGCTATCTGGGCTTGCTAAACCTCTCTATTTATTAACTTAACATACATTTATAACAAAGTGAATAAACATACATCTGATGGTGCATCTTTAGAATGAAAAAACCCAGATAATTTAGTTGTCATGTGTAGAGGTTTACGTGTACGTGTAGAAATTCGTCATTAGCGAGAGTGATGACGTAATGCACATATTTCTGGTGATACACGTACATGTACGCGTACACGTTGGTTTGCTGAACCTCTCTATTTTTAAGAGGTGACGTGTAATCAGACACTGTTGATGAAAAACGCCCTGAGTTACAAACCAAGAAAACCACGGTACTCCTTCAACGAAACCATACACTACAGCTGTGCAGATGGTTACCTTCTCAGAGGATCTACATACGCTGTCTGTGCTCAGGATTCTTCTTTTCAATTCCATGAAGGAGAATCTATTTGTGAAGGTTTGTTTTTTAAGCTTTTTTTATTTGTTCAATAAATGCAGTAAATGTAAAGTATATTATCCGCATCGATATTTTGGAATAGATTTTTAATTTTTAACATGAATGAATTTTACGCGGATATCAGTTTTTTCATGAGACCATACAAGTTAAAAGTCCGGTGTTGCAACTAGTGTTGGCACAAAAAAAAATCAATTTCTGTTCGTTATCTTTACCGTTTACATTCAAAAATGCATAAATTTAAGTAAATTAGTTTGATAGTGGTAGTAATACTAAGCTATTCTGTCATTTTTAAGAGGTGACGTGTAATCAGACACTGTTGATGAAAAACGCTCTGAGCTACAATCCAAGAAAACCACAGTATTCCTTCAATGAAACCATACACTACAGCTGTGCAGATGGTTACATTCTCAGAGGATCTACAAACGCTGTCTGTGCTCAGGATTCTTCTTTTCAATACCATGAAGGAGAACCTTTTTGTGAAGGTTTTTTTTTTTTTTTGTTTGTTTGTTTTTTGATTTTTTTTTTTTTGTTTGTTTTTTTTTTTTTTTTTTTTTTTTTTTTTTTTTTTTTTTTTTTTTTTAATTGTTTTTTTTTTTGGGGGGGGGCAAATTTTTTTCTTAATTTTTTTGGGGGGGGGGGAGTCTTAATCCTTTCTTGGATGATGAATATTTAAAAAAAAAAAAATGAATTGAACCTGCATTGAACTTGAATTATTTGGATGTGGCATTAGAGTTGCAGGCTTTTCACTATTTTGTTTTGATCAAATATGCGTAAATATCTGCTTATCCATAATTGCTTGTTGTACAGATTTAAAATCTTTAAAATGTCACTGTTTACTAGTATATAAAAGTATAACTTATAGTTATAGTGCTTTTATTACTAACGTAAATTTTTTATCATTTCCAACAGAGTTGACTGCAGAAATGAAATCAAGAATGAGTGTAATTGTCGGCACCACAGTGGGAACAGTTCTAGTTTTTATACTTGTAGTCATTATTTTAGTAAGCATAAGGTAGGTTTTAAAAAAGTACAAATTTACATGAACAAGCAAATTCCAAGACGTGTGGCCCCCCGCAAAAATGTTTTTCGAAAGTTTTTTTCTTCAAATGCTTAAGACAACAGGGTCAAAATTTTTGACCAAAAATGCATATTCGCAAGAAGTAAATTAAATAATATAAAAGCCCCAGGATCAATCATTCAAACATTTTGGCTGAGGTTGAAATTGGTGAATTTGAAAGTCAAGTCAAGGTCAAAAATATTTGTACCCATAAAAAAGTAGCATTTAAAAAATGAAAGCTCTAGCACCGACCGTCCAGAAGTTGTCAAAGCAAATGTCTGGTAAAATTTTGCAAAAGTTCACTATTGGAGTTTTATGAAGAGACTTACTTTTACATTTGAATGCTGACTTTTACATTTTAGTGATTGGAGTTTGTCTATGTTTAAATTATAAAAGTCAGTCGTTAATTGTAAAAGTAAGTCTCTTCATAAAACTCCATTAAAATTATTTCTTTTTAATAGAAGGTATAAAAAGAAACCAAGCATTTATAGAGACATCGATGAATGTCGCTCTATGGACAATCTAGATCACCAGTACGCTCAAGTACATCGGACGACTATAAAACAAGAAAATACGAAAACAACGGGTAAGAAAATGCATCTTTTTATAGACGTACAATAGTATGATATGCTATACTGTATGATATATCACTTACATAGAGACGTCACTATAAATCAGCGACGAGTTCATATTTTGACCTTCACTCGGCATTTGCGGTCATCTAGCAGTAAGGGATCTTTATCGTGCCAACGTCTACTATGACACGGGGCCTCAGTTTTGTGGTCTAATCCGTAGGAACTGTAATTCTCATTCCCGGTGGCGAGCTAATGGCAAAGGAACAGTTGCTACGGTCCATTTTTATTGACTTAGGTCAGTGGCGGCCGATATTCGAACTCACGAAATACCGAACATGGAATGATCGCCACTCTCCTTACTGCGATGTCATGACGGTAGATTGTATGGAGTACAAAATATAAAAATCCAACTTTTCAATGAATTATAATGATTTTATTAAAATAACTTTATATCATTGAGTTGTGACTACAGAATTAAATTTTGCTTTTTTTGTAATGAAAAATGGCATGTTGTTATAATTTCTATACGCTATACGTAGGTACCAGTACTTTAGGTATTGTTAAAATATGGGATATAATATTTGGGATGCAGAAGGCTTAATTTCTTACATTTATATCCACTGAATATTTTCTGTTTATTATTTCTGAATAAAACTGTTATCGATTATCATTCAGTAAAGAACATAGAGCTTAGCACTTGTACAGATTTCTTTAGCTGTGGCTGTTCCATCAAGAAAACATACAATGACGTAGATATTACAACACGTCATCAACTAATCCCCACTTTAAATTGTTATCCTGACAGATCGATATGAATATTAAAAATACATTTATTTGTTGAAATAAAGACCCTCAAAATTGGCGACAATGAATATTATGTAAAATGTTACGAATGTAATTTTTTTCCTTGTTAAATTCATTAGCAAATGTCTCAGAAAAAATGCCGTACTACAACTTCAGCAGTGGTGAAGATAAAACTGAAACAAGCCAACAAAACACGTATTATGATTTCACATCAAAACTAAAGTCTTCATCTACAGCAGTAAAAGTTTCTGACTTCAAGGATTTTGTTGATAATAAAAGAAGAGATAAAGAATACTTTGATGAACAATTTCAAGTAAGTTTTTTTTTATTTAAAATAAATTACTTTAGAAGAAAAAAAACGTTAAAACATACATGCTTTGATAAAGAATTCATATTCAAAGCATGTTTTTGATATTTTTTCAATGAATGTGCTTTTCGTTTTAGCAAGTTTTTTAAGCCCTTTATAATTTGTTCCTTTTTTAATGGTTTATTAGGGTTTATATTTCAAGCATTTAGAATTTTGCTTTGACTGAAAAGGATTTGGTGTTGTCTTTTTTTCTTGCACATATTAACAAGTGTTCCCATTTTTCCTTATGTATTGGGTTAAGGAAATATGAAACATATGAGATAACGAACAGAATTCAAGATAATAAAAAAATCCATAAGACAATACAAAATAGGAGAAGAACAAACACGGACTTCCAAAACATCAGAGGTTGGATCGGGTGCCATGGAGGAGTGAACATCCCCTGCTGACCGGTCACACCTGCCATGTGCTCCTAGTCATGATCGATAAATAACGGGAAGATCTGTCGTAAATTCAGTGTATAAATAATGGACTAACAATTGGTATGAAAAACGTCAGTCGTCATCAAACTTCATAATAAATTGTATTTGTTGAAAAGGTCATTGTATCGACCAAAGGACATACAAAATGATGACTTTAAACAATAAATTAATTCATTCCTGATATCTTCTTGACACGATTCAAAAGGAAAATAAATAATATTATTATAACAATGCAAAGAAAATCAATCTTTATTAAAGCATTTCAGTGTCAAGATCCTGCGGAGGACTTATCATTTCTAAGGCTTTATAAAGTTTCTAATTTTGTAAAATAGTTTTGCTTATATATCAAAGTAAAATTAACCCCATTCTGAGGGCTGTTCAACAGACCTTCTATTGAAGGTATAAAGACCGCGAGCGGTCGCGAATGTTCGCTCTGTTTAAAAGGTCCCAGATTTTAATAAAAATCTTTTTACTGTCTGCGAATAATTTCCTCATTCTTAATAATGTTTGTTCAATCTAGGATTCACATTATAACTGACACAGTCAGGCATTTTACAGAAAATTTCTAAATAATAGGATTTAATGATTTAAATCAAATCGATTTGATGAAGATTCAACCCTCTATGAATTCTTAATCCTTCTAATTAAAGCAATCAATCGCTAAGTCAACTGACTGACACTTTTTTTTAACTTTTAATTTATTTTTCACACTGAATTTTCATTGAATATTCTCATAGTTTCATAGAAACCATGTAAGTGTGGGTTGTACTTTTACATGTATTTTTTGTATTTCTTATATCTCTCGTTGTGTTTTCTGAGTATTATATGTGTAAAAGACAATTTTTTTTTTCAGAAACTTTACTCTGGTCTCCAATTTCCAGCAACTGTTGCTGTGACTTCAGAAAATAGACCAAAGAACAAGTACAAAAACATATATCCCTGTACGAAAATAACATTTACGTAACATTTAATCTCACTGTAATTTAAACATTTTAAACCTTGCTTGGGCAGATTTAATTACACTTTGAGTGTGTTAGGTTGAAGAATCAGTTTTATAGATTTCAAATATTACTGAAACTGATTCACCAACAATCATATCCCTGACAAAAAGGATAAGAATAGAAAGTTTTATTTCTGTGTCTATCAAAATATGATTTCTGGTGATTTTTCAAGCCTTAAATTTCTTTTCTTTTTTTACCTATAGTATAAAATTAGGAAGTATATTTATTTAAATTAGTTTAAAATCAAGTTGATATTCGATATATTTGAGTACTGGTGTAAAAGTTGAAAACTCATGCTTTTTAAATAATTGAAATCAATGCAGAAAAATCATACAAGTCATTTTTCTCATATGTGTTTTTAAGGGGGCCGACTATAGTTTTATTGTGTGAAAACTTCAATAGCGAAACTCTTCATTTTTATACCATATATAACTTACATTAACTTCAGTGTACATGCAAAGTAAAAAATTAGTGCTATTTTTGAGGGACCGTCTCAAAATACAGATACATTTACTATAGGATTATATAGGAAAATGCCAATTTTTAGCACTTTAAAGCAAATTATACAAATACTACAATAGACATTTTTTTCAAACTATAATATTTGATGAGTAATACTATATTATACAATATATATTAGAAACACAAAATTCTACCGTCTTGTTACCAGAGGGGGCATCTCAAAATGCAAAAAATTAGAAATTTTTTTCACTATTTTTATAGAGTATTACTCTCTGGATTCACATCAAAACATAATAAAAATATTGGAGATATTCTCAAATTTCTATGTTTTAAATTTCAAGAGTGTATGTTCATTACTTTTCTTTAATAATATTTTGATTACCTCTTTCTTTAAGAGCTACAGATTATCATAACGTCAAAAACACACTGCAACGACGTCAACCTACATATCAATTGCAAAATCGGTAAAAAAAGATTAATTATATCAAATTGTTATTACATTTTTATACCTATAACTTCTTAATTTTGTTTAATTTTAATAATTAAGCGAAAAAAGTTGCATTAAAACAGTAAATACGCTTCATTTTACTACGATGCGCGAAATATTGCACAATGGAAACTATAGTCGGCCTCCTTAAATGCTAATTATGACGTCATAAACATGTGCATTTTCCAGTATTTTCTGAAAAAGAAGACACCGATTTTCAATGGAATTTTCTTTCAGATAACATTGTCCACATGCATTGCCCACAAAGATCTTGAGATATGTGATTTATTAAATTTTGCATAAAATATGAAAAAAATAATAATAATGACGTAGGCGACGGCTGTGGACACTGTTTTCTAAAGGAAAATCACCCTTGAAATGTGCCATTTTTAGGCTTTTTATGTTGAAAATAGAGAAATGCTTCACATTAATGATGTCATATTTGCAGAATGGTAAACCTTCATGCGATATTCTTTCCTGATTTATCAGTCATATTTTACATATATATTTCAAAACTTTTTGATGTCATTACATTTTTAGGGCGAAATAAAGCTAAAACCATACCTTCTTCTTTAGTCGTCATGTCGAATAAAAATATTAATTGACGCCTAAACTTTTTCTATAAGTTGCAAATTAAAGTTTGGCGATGACTCCAAATCGACATAGCGAACGTCAGATTTTAGAACTATTAAGTTTTTAACTTTTTTTTAAAGATGAGATATGTAAGAAGTCTAGAGAGTATCTTAATTAATGCAGTTTTTAAATTTGCGCACTAGAAAACATTGGCTGGCTACAAACAATTTGTATTGTCGACAATTTTTTTTTCCTAGGAGACAGCTGGCGCCAAAAAATCTAGATATCTGTCTATCTGAATGAAAGAGAAAATAAATTCAGACTGAGATTAAATAATTGTGTCAGAAAAAGTACTCTTTTATAATATTAATATCAATAATATACTTTTAGCATTATTAGCAAAAGTATGTATCATGCAATGTATCCACTGTAAAATTTGGCAAATGCTGAAACTTACTTCTGCAGATGATGAAACTCGGGTCAAATTAGAGGGAAGTGGAAGGGCAGATTACATAAATGCCTCCTACATTCATGTGAGTTCTCTCTTTCTCTCTCTCTCTCTCATTTGAGATAGAAATCTCTCTTGTCTATCTGACATTTTCATCTACAAAATGCATCTGATACTGGAGCATATTACATATACATTTGGTAGATTGGCAAGCTTGTGTTTTTTTTTTAACAAACGTTTTTTTTAATTTAAAAAAAAATGAAAGAAAATTTGGTAAAAAATTGTTTTAATCTATCAGATTTTACCTACTCTAATTAGAGGTGGTCGTTTAAGTCATTTTCGTCATTTAGATGACATATTGTGTTGGTTTCGACGACATTTTCTGTTTTTTAGAAAATTTTGGTTATTTATAATTAAGAGTGGGGTTGCTTATAACTGTTTGTTTCAAAAAATAATTGAAACACTTTCTATCTTTCTATTTAATGTATGGGCATCTTAAAAGATAAACGTTTTCGTGATTTCACAAACAATGGATAAAATTGTAAAATTCTTCATAAAAGTTGTAAATTTCATGAAATCATGATAATTTTTTCCATCGTGGAGCTAAGTTGTACAATATATTTACAAAAATGTTCATTTGAATTCATGGAAATTTTCCACTGTAATAAATAGCGTTTTACAAAATTATAAAATTTTCAGCCATTGGATAATTTTTCATATATATGATAGCTACCTTGTGATTTTAATTGCAAAATTTTATCTTATTATTCAAGAAAAATTCTTGAATGGTCGATTTGTTTATGTATATTTATTTAGTGGCTATCGCTTTTTAAAGATTATAAAATCCCCGGTTCCCCCGTTCTTATCTTTAAAGAAACATACTACCGGTAAGTTAACCATAAACTAAATTTTTTTTAATTATGTAATATATGCCTTTTACCCCAAAATCTCGAGGAAATACAAAGTAGTATAAAATTGAGAAATTGGCGACCCGGTGCCATCATGGTAATATCTACCTTCGTTGATGTCCGATTCCTCAGAGTAATGTGATTAAGTGTCCGACACCTCAGAACGTCCATCTTTTAACGTCGTCCAAATCGTTGGCGATTTTCAATAATTGAAGTCATGCCTTTTCAAAAGCCTAAATAATCTTGCTGACCTTATTTTCAATACTTTAGATATTCAACGTTTTAAATTAGTTTGAAACCGCTGTCATTTAACTCCAAAATATTTATTTTGTCTCACCTGTCATTTCCTGTCGTTTCGTAAGTATGTATCCACTATATGAACTAATGGCGGTTTTACTAAGACACTTGTACCTCCTAACACTGACACATTCTTTCCGAGCAATGAGAATTTAATCCTAGATAGGGATGGTTTCAAACTAATTATGATGTTGCATCTGACCCACCTGCACATATATGTCATGGTACATGTATTCAGCAATAGGTCAGCAAGCAAAGAGATATATGATATCAAAACTATCTAAAACATTTAAATTTATATTGAAAAAATCATATGCTTTCTATTGATCCAAAGGTGGGTTATTGTCTTCATTTGATTTCATGGATAACTGGGAAAATGTTTCTGAAGCACAACTTTGAAGCCATAAGAAAATAGGTAAAAACAAATGAATGACACATTCTGTTGCTGAGAGAAAAAAGGCTTGGCATACCCTTTATAAATGGTTATGTTTAAAAACATATTGTAAAAGCAGAAAATTTCGTTGTGGATAAAATTGCATTTTTTGCAGTTGACAATTTTAACGAAATTAAATCCCACACGAAATTTGATATATTTATTAATTTATTGAATAGGGTTATTTTTAAACAACGATTTTATGCCCGTAGTATATTTAAAGACCATGCACTGAAAACCTTTCTGAAAACTGAACTATTTATTCGTTCAACAGAATCTTTTTTTATCTTTAAAGGGATACGTAACAGTGAGGAGTTATATTGCAGCACATGGTATATAAAAACGACTACAAACAACAGTCAAATTTAACATGCAAATGATACACGCATTTATAAATTGAAGAGATAGTAATTAAGTAAGCACCCCATTCATTAATTAAGCTTAATAAAAAGCCTTTTTATTTTTGTTCTATATCTTTATTTTTTCGAGGCCCACTAGTTAATACGATTGATGATTTTTGGATGATGGTATGGAATGAAAGGAGTGGAAAAATTGTCATGCTAACAAACCTTATCGAGGATGACAAGGTGAATTTTTTCATTACAAAGTCAAATCGAAGTGTTGTGTTATTTCTATTTTAAATACATTTTCTATCTTTAAGATGAATTTTGTTATTGCTGCACAGACTTTCAGACTTTGATGTTTTATTTAACAACGTCTCACACCAAGTACCTTCATTTTTACAGATAGGAATTTGTAATAAAAATGGAAAAAGACAGGGAGACTATTTTCAGTTTTATATCAGTTATTTCATTAATTTTGAATTACATGTATAATCTCAATGTGTTGTTGAAGAGGACAAATATAATCTTTTTTTTTTTTTTTTTTGGTTTAAAAAAATCTTAAAAGGGGCTACTAACCATCAAAAATCTTTTAATTTTAAACTTATTATACTTAAAACTTTCAATTCAGATGAAAAATATATGCTATTATACAGAAAAGAAAAGAATTTACAGCTCAAATCAATTGTTTATTATAACAAGGGAGACATTCTTAAAAGTCAAGATAATATGTATTTATTTTACTAGGTGAAATGTATTCAGTATTGGCCAGAAGAAGAGAAAATAATAGCTGGAAATCTTACAATAGAAATGGTGGATATGGAGAATTTCTCTGACCTAACAATAAGAACATTTTGCCTAAAAAACGTAGGTACTGGGTAAATGTTTCTTAATGATTGCATCCATTTAGCAGTTATTGATCGGGAAATTTTGATTAAAACAAGTTCTGATGCCATAACATAGTTTACTTTCTACGGCAACAATCATGCATGTTTGCTCCATTGTGTGCTCAATATGTACAAATTCGTTTAACAAAGAAAAATCAAACACTGATATTTCTCTGCTAACTTTCACTTTTACACAGGAATGAGACTTGTTCAAAGAAAAGGACATGTTTTGGACTGTAGAATCATCAATGTTATTGGTGGACCAATGTTCGTGGATTTCTTGGGATACCCTTATCCACGAATTTACATCCCCACGCACATTTATTTTGTATATGTAGTTATTTATTGAATCCTCTATATGTATGAGTTACCCAGAAAATAACGTCCCCATGAACCAAAAAAATTTTGCTTATCCATGAATATTGATTCCCACGAATTAATTTGAAGGATATGGAGATAACGAACAGTATTCAATATCAAAACCCATAAAACAATACGAAATAGGAGCAGAACAAACAAAGACCTCCAAAACATCGGAGTTGGGATCAGGTGCCTTGGAGGAATGAGCATCTCCTGCTGATCGGTCACACCCGCCGTGATTCCACAGTATTCATATTAAACATATATTGTCTAAAACCTTAGAATTAAAAAAAAACCAGTTGTAATAGCTTTCAACTCGACAGTTAGATATATCACGACATAGTATCAATTAACAAAATTCGATTTGATATCAAGATAATCTTAAAAAGAACCCATGCTGTTTGACACATCTATGTCAAATTTGGATTTTTACCTGAATATGATGCTTAGGGTAACCTATCTGCTGATCTTATCATTAGGATAAACGTAATGATTTCAACTTTTCAATCATCAATGTCCCTTACTTACGTAACAAAATATCTTTATCACCTGTATATGCGGTTTTCAAGAACATGCTCTACTAAAGAACAATTTATAAAACGAAACACGCTATTAAATCAAGATGATGAAACAAAGATTTCAAAAGTCTTGTTAGAATTCATTATTTGCAAGTTTTATAGTCGGTACAATGACCTTTATATGTGCTCGTTATCAACATATTCCATTCTTTTTTTTAAATTAGGAAAATGATCATGAATCGCGGTATCTTTATATTTCATGCATTGGTTTTCTCTTCTAATGGTTTCGCCTACCCTTTACAGATATATCTTTCAACAGCTTTATAACTGAAATTGCATCTAAACAAACCCTTGAGGGCTACATGTCCTACAAAATACATGGACTTCTTGAAGCTAATTGTTGATAACGGAAATATTCCTTACGTTGAACCAAAATTTTCTTTCTTTTTTTTTAATTAGAATCTGTGCCAATAGGTACAAATGGCATACCAATTATTTTAGCTATTCTCGACCGAATACTTAGGTGAGCTTTTCTGGGAAAAGAGTATTTGTTGTGTATCATCTGTTTAGATATTTTACTTTTTCTTAATATCTGGCCAAATTGAACGAAACTTGGCACATAATACAAATATGAAGAAAGTTCAAGATTTGAACAGTTTTGAATTTCGTTCATCTTTGTATTATTTGTTCCAAGTTTAGTTAAATACCAGGAAGAGGACGAGGCACTTTATTTAAGCCCTATCGTTCAAAATTTATGACCAAGGTTAAAGTTTTTGGTATCCAATGAAAGGCCTTGCCACAAAGAATACTTATTTAAAATATTTCTAGTATCGACCGTTCAAAAGTTATGGTCAAAGTTAAATTTTAGAATTTTGATGTAATTTAAAAATTAGGTCAAACTCCAAGCTCATACATGTAAGATCAGATTTGGTGGTACCCAAAGAAAGGTCTCATACTAAGGAATACACATGTAAAATATGAAAGTTATAACTTCACTAAATGAAAAGTACTTGGCAAGGTTAAAGGTTTTGTGACGGATGGAGAGACTTACAGACGGACAGACAAATGAGATTTAATGTCCCCTTGCATTTGCGAAATCGGGGGAAAATATACATTGGAGCATGTCAAACATATTTTTTCTCAAGAACAGAAAGGCCATAATTATTCAAGTATCCTCGTGTAAGTCAGATGAAAAGGTTTTCAAAACATGATCACCATATAATCGGGCTTGGGCAGGGCTACTAAAGTAGATATAAGTAATAAATCTGAACATTAAGCAAAAAATTTACAAAATATCCTCTTCTAGGGAACAGAAAAGCCATTTTTAGTCTTATTATCATTGGAACATCCTCATGTTGATTATATGTGTTCAAATCATATCCCCCAGCTGGGTGTAGGGCAAGGTCACAAAAGGATATCAAAGTATACGGAGGAATATAATGAACATGTTTTTAGAATTTACTACTCAAGAATAGAAAATCTATGCTTATTTTTTTATAGTAATATTTATGTAGATACATTCTCAGGTTGCCTTGGTTCAAGTTTTTTTCAAAACATGACACAGGAAGTAAGGTGAGAAAATAATACTTTAAATAGTAAGACAAAAAGAGAGAACCATGTGCTTAAGTTCGGACCAGTCAAAGAAATGTGGAAGCAATTTCCTCTCTACTGGTGTAAATTAAAAATTGTTTAAATTATACCATCTTCCGGGTGGAAGTTTAATGTTTTCATGTAATGCTTAACTGATTTCTGTTTTTTTTTTTTTGTTTTGTTTTTTTTTATTTAAAGTGCTCAGGTAAGTGCTGTGGCTCATATGCTTCTTGTCTTTTTCTTATAAGGGTACAGAGAAAAGACTTGTACGCCACTTGCACTTTACTGCTTGGCCAGATAAAGGGGTGCCACTCTATGCTTCCTCTTTGGTTCACTTTCACTCCAAGGTGAAAATCACCACATCGCAGGGCAAAGGACCGATTATTGTACACTGCAGGTATTGTACTTATATTTTTATACACATGTATAAACGTTATGCTTCACATTAATTGCCGATTTACATTGTTCATTTTTTCTTTGTGGCGTTTATCTTTTCTTAAAATTTTAAGAATTACAATATATTTACTACTTTTTTCTCTTTTCCTTTTCAAACACTTGATCTTCGAAAGAAAAAAAGATGTTGTTAATAAAAAAAAAGATTTAGACACAATAAGACGGAAGATTATCGTTACTATTAATATCTCCTACAAAACTATAGATCAGGGCAACCAATACATATTAAAGACCCTACTAAAATACAATATATTAGCTAGCATACAAAAACAGGTCCTTAAACAGTGCAAATGTCCCATAACAAAAAAATATTCAAATCAAGGATTAAGGATTAAGTTTTTTTTTATTTTGAATAGGAAATACTAGTATTAGAACAAAGGATGAACAATTGGTTTAAAATATTTTGGTTAAATTTTAGTTTAATGTTGACTGACAATTTTATTTATATTGTCAGGTATTGTTAGGTACACGCTAAAATATCAGATTTTTCTCTTTGCCAATTTCATAGGAAAGAGCTAAAGGGGGATGTGACCGGGGTTCGGAGATGTTTACTCCTCGATGGCACCTGATGCCACTATTATGTTTTTATATAACCATGTTTGCTTCGTTCCTGATTTGTATTGATTTGAATGTACTTTAGACCTTTGTTACAATTCACTTTTTTCATATTTAATTTCGACAGCATAATACAATATAACTATTATTTCATGGCTGCTTTTTTACTTTATATTTTTCTTTCATGTATAGTATACCCCCTTTCCTATGCCCCAGTGAGATCAGTACACTTAGAAGCTAACATAACAAGACATTTTTTTTTCAGAAACATAAACTGTGAACCAATAACCAAATTGTGCCTTATTGTCAGAGTAAAATATGGAATTCGACGTAATTTTTTTCCAAACCAAATAATAATTTCAATACGTGTTCTAAAAGAATTATTCTAGAGAAAAAAAGGACATTTGTTGATGTTGGGTTGCTGGATAAGGAAGTTTCTATGAAAAAGCTGTCAGCGCTATGTTTTAAAAGGGCATTTATTAGTTAGTGTACTTACCAGAATGATAATCAAGTTTAATTAGTGTGAGAAGCTTTAGTTCTAAATAAAACCAAGCATTTTATCAGATAACATAATCTAATTCATCGCAAACTAGTTGCCTAATTATTTTTCTTTGGTATGGTCATATTAATGGATATTTAATTCAATGGCTAATAACTTTTAAGATACTTTTCTCTTTGTTGTACATCATACTCTTCTCTTCCATACGTATCTTCAAAATAGAAATTTTTTTGTTCATATTTTTCATGCTTATTGCTTACCTTATTGTAAACACATAAATTATTTCTTCTAGTGCAGGGATAGGACGAACAGGGACCTTTATAGCGTTAGACTACCTTATCCAGCAGGCCAAGGAGTCCGAATACGTGGATGTGTTTGGATGTGTCGAGATTCTGAGAAGACAGCGTGTTAACACGGTACAAACTCTGGTAGGTTTCTACAGTATACTATGACCAATATTTTCTCAAAAATCAAATTTGATGGAGAAATCTATCATAATATGTATTAATTAATCAAATGGTATTCCTGAAGACTTATTTTCCTCAGTCATAACGCTATATGTTATGACTTAAATTTCAAATTTTAATTGTGTTTTGAGAACAAAAAGTGTGTTTTATGTTGATATTTTGATTGAGGGTTAACAGAAATAAAAATTTAAGGTCCTCTTCAACTCAATCTTTTGATCAAATTATAACGTGAAGAACTAAACCATCAAAGAAATATGTAAAAATTATCATATGGGAGAATGCACTCTGTAAATTAAATATCAATCATAATTTAACCAATTTGGTCCATGGGCCATTTTAAAATTATTGAATAAAACAGAAAATCCAATTGTTTGTGGCCTCACAGAAACAGAAATTGCCAACAAGTTACTTTCAAAATATATTATTTCAGTTTTTTTAATACAATAATATTGTAATTTTTATATACAGTTTAGCACATCTCAAAAGATTTTCAAAATTTATTTGACAATTATTGGAGCAAACAATGTGCAGATATAGCATACCGGTATTATTGTTTAACCAAATATTTCTATACATGGGTTATTTGGAGTATAATCATTTTCAACATTTTTAAAGTTTGCCCTTGAAATATTTTTTATTCTTTTAGAGTTGCAATAAAAAAATAACAAAACGTCTCTCACACAAATTTATAATCTTTATTGTTTTAGAGAGTCAGAGAGTCTAACACATCTGTTTCATACAGTATTTTGATATTTTACTTGACAAAGACATTCATGGTAATCTAACAACCAAGCTCTATGATAATGGTGATTACTTTAACTTTTCTATCGTCAACTTCCCTTACTTATGCAGCAGTATACCTTCATCACCTGTATTCGGGAGTTTATATCTCTCGGTTGATACGATATGCAAGAGCATGCTATTCGTGTGTACAACTTCTAAAAAGACGTAAATTATTGACAAACAAATTTATGAAACAAGAATATCAGCAGTCTCGTTTAAAGTCATCATTTCGTAAGTTCTATGGTGAATACAATGACCTTCTCAGCGAATACAATTTATTATTGAGTCAATTGCTGACTGACATTTTTAATACTTATTGTTAGTCCAATATTTATAAACTGAATTGACGACGGATTTTTAAGTTATTCCCGATCATGACAAGGAGCACACGGCGGGTGTGATCGGTTGGCAGGGGATGCTCACTCCTCCATGGCACCTGATCCCACCTCTTATGTTCTGGAGATCCGTGTTTGCTCTTCACCTATTTTGTATTGGTTTTTGGATATCTGAGCTTGAATACTGTTCGTTATCTCCATATTTTTATTTTGAATATAAATTTGATTAATTTTTGATTATTTTACAACGGATTTCCGTTTTTACTGGATCAATAAATAAGGCTCTCTTCATATGCTACTGGCCGAAAAGAATGCTTACTTCTTCAAGGTATTTGATCCCACCATCGGTGTTTCCTGGTGCCCCTGATTTTTGCTTTCCATTTGTATTATTTACGTTCACCTCATCTTGTCATTTCCAATAGTAATGAATAAAACTGCTAGTATGTTCTTATCCCGTTTTCTTTTTAAAGGAGCAGTATATTTTTGTACACAACGCCCTGCTGGAAGCTTTAATGTGCACGTCATCTGATCCTTCTGCAAATGAGTTTCCTCTTCTATATATAGATTTTGTTAAAATAGATTCTAAAAGCGGAAAACGAAACATTGATTTGCATTTCGAGGTATGATAATAAAAAATAAGCTACAAAATGAATGTTTCATATAGATGGCAGGAAAATTATTTTACACAAATCAATTTATCTTTATTACCTGGCTCTAATTTTTTTTTTTTAATTTTTATCATTTACAATTGTCATAATTTATTGTAAGTACATTGGCAAATATCGTTTTTATAATTTAATCAGAAATTCGAATTAAAAAGAGGATCAATTTATGTTACAATATCATTTTATTCAAACAGTATTCTATATACATGTACATCGCTTGCTTTTGTTTTCAGAATATGATGCTTGGAATAGAGGAAATTCCTAGCAGTGCTTACAGATTTGCTAAAGAGAAAGAAAACCATATGAAGAACAGAAACAATAACATATTACCAGGTAGGTTTTACATACAGTATTTTTTTTTAAAAAATGATTAATTTTAAAATTTAATGAAAAATAATATTTTGATTTAAGTCTTCTTGCTTTTATATGGTACTTTATTTAATGAGACTTGTCATGGATATAATGGATTATTTTTGAAATGCAAAGGAACTGGTCAGAAGCATCGGGAAAATGCTTAATGTTTCAATGTTTACTTCTCTGTAAGTCCCCTAGTTTTATTTACCAATTTATTTTACATGTTTTACACAGCATCAAGCATGTATAAACGTATATATTTTGAAAGATGCTGTAGCTCACTACAATGTTGTGAAACTTTAGATAGAATTTTGGTATTTATAAAATTTTTACATGTTATTGCTGTATATAATCCTGACGCTTCAAATATATATAACAAAGAAAAACAAGAACAGTCTTGCATACTTACGTGAATTGAGAATTAAAGTTAGTAGTTAGACAGTCATTGATTAACTCTTACCTTTTTCCTAGTTGACAGTGAGATGCCAGAACTGAGAGATGAAGAATTTAAGCGTGTATACATTAACGCCGTATTTCTTCCGGTAATAGTACAGCATTTTTTAATATCCACTACATTATTTCAACGGGAATAAAACTAGTTTCCCTGACGAAGTTCGAGATAAAACTTTGCAAATTGAATGTGCAAAACATATTTTTTTCATTTTAAGATAGTGATACATACAAGATGCATGAATATATAAAATTAATATTGAAGGCTTACAGAATGAAGAGATCTTTTATTGTGACGCAAATGCCTCTAAAAGAAACCGTGGATGATTTTTGGAGGCTTGTTTCTTGTCATAACGTATCCACCATAGTGATGCTCAACCAGACAGCGCCGTCGGATGACAAACAGGTAAGGGAATCATTCTTGATATTTAGCACCATCTTGTCTGATATCAAGTTTACTTCTTTAATAAATATGAAATTGATTTTCAAAAACAAATTTAGAACATTGGGATTTACTGGCCAGAAAGTTCGAACAGCAGACAGTTTAACCAGGTCAATGTATATCAGGAGGGATTGTCCAAAAGGGAAAAAGATTACACAACTATCGATCTTCAGTATAAAATAAAGGACGAGGAGGAGATAGAGGCAATATATTTTTCTGATAAATTTTTCATTTTCCTAAAATTTTGACTATATTTTTAACAAAAAATGCAAGAGGCGGTTATGGTGTAAAATTAGTACAAACACAATGTATACCATGTATCCATACATGTAGGTATGAAATCTTCAAAAATAAAAATTGTAGGATTCAAAGGTTTTTTACATTTACATACAGTTTTTTGAAACAACACCTTTTTTTATAAAACATGTCATGCATGCCTTGTAACATTCATCTGATTTTAGGAAGAGAGGAGGATAAGGATTTTTAAATGCAATTTCTGGCCAGATTCTGCCACAATTCCGTCTTCAGTCCTCTCCTTTCTCAAATTGGTGAATGCTGTAGAGCTACACCATGACAGAAACAACACAGGCCCAGTTGTTGTCCACTGTTTGTAAGAAATTTCTTATTTATCAAAAATTATTTCGATTTTAAAGAATATTAATTTTGATTAAAACGTCTTAGTTTAAGAAGAGAGGTTGTCAGACCGAATGCTTTTGTCCGTCCTTGGGCAGCACTAAAGTTAAGTAAACAACACATTCTTCTAGGGCAATATTTAATTCATAAACAGTTATTTGCATAGATATGAACTAAAAGAAAAATAGGTTTTCTTTCATAAAAATAAAAAGGACACATTTGAAATAATTCAATTTACCTCACTCAAGCTATGTAGTTTACTATTCTTTTATTATTTTAAGGGACGGCTCGGAAAAGAGTGGTCTGTTCTGTGTTTTGCAAGTTGTGCTTGAGAGACTGAAGATAGAACAGGATGTCGCCATACATCAGGTGATTCAGCAGATGCGCAGTGTGAGACCAAGCATCATACCAAATGTGGTAAGTCTTTTTTTTATACAAATTTGAGACAGCACACAACTTTCATACAATTTGGTAATTTTATATCTTGAAAACTTTGCTTATGAAAGAAGATACAGTTGTATGGAGTGTTGCTTTAAAAGAACATTTTTCATTGAAAGCAGAATAGGTAAATTTTCTTTGGTTTTATGTGTACTAGTTATTATCTAAAAAGAAAAAAAGTAAAATTTTCTTTGTGAAGGTTAAGATTATATTTAAAATTCTGTTTTCACTCAAGAAATTTTGTAATTCTGCATTTGTTTAGCTGCAGAAATGTAGGAATTTATATATTAGTCTATGACTATAACACTACAGATCCCATGTTGCAAAAATATGCAATTAATGGCGCAAGATATTTTGGGCACTGCTGGGGAGAATTTCTCCACATTTCAGTACTGGTCAACTCCCTCTCACTCCCTATTTCTAGATACATTCTTTAACCAATTTATATCTTTTATCCACCTCCTAACCCTTTATAGTTGTCTACAAGCGATAAACTCGCTTTATTTGAATTTTTTGCAGCCTAACGACAATTCTAATCAAGCTTATTTATCCCCATGTAGAGACGACTGTAAAGAGCTGGAAAGTTATTTCAAAAAATATGCAGATAAGTTAAAGAATATGTCAAGAGAGAGCTAGGGAGCGAAAGATAGTTGACTGACCTACGCTGGAAAGTTGAGAAATTCCCCCTAACAGCGCGCAAAAAATCTTGCTCCGTAAATTGCATGTTTTTTGAATTACAGGATCTGTAGCGTTATGCTCAGAGACTAATATATAAAATCATAACGCTACAGTTCTGCAGCAATACTTTGTGAGTAAATTGAATCTAATTCTTTGGTATAAAATATTGCATATAGTAGAAGGTAACATTGATAATTTTCAAGCCCAAGAAAATCCTCAGAAGAAGCGCAGCCAAAATTGAGCATGGTTTTCAAGGGATAAAACTATTTACTTTCAGCTACAGTCAATATTTATTTAAGAACCGCAATCCGTGTGCTCAAGGATTTCGCACAGTCAGTCAACATTTTTTGGAATATCATAACATGTTAATGGGCTAAGTTGATTGTTTCTTACTGTTGACTGTTTCTTGCTGCATTTCTTGCATTATGTTTGTGATGGGAAATTAGTCAAAGGAAGTCTAATGCATTTTAATGTGCGGTACAAATTTGTATTGTACAGAAGCGTATTTTTGCCATGTATTTTTTTAAGTTGGTAATTCCAACTTTAAAGTTGGTTATTCTAACTTTAGAACTGGTACATGTAGTTCCAACTTAAAATTAGTAATTCCGACTTTAACCTTGGCTTTTATAACTTTAAAATTGGTGATTCTAATAGTAAGTTGGTAATCCCTGTTTTAATCGTGGTTCTTCCATCTTTAAAGTTTGATATTCCAACCGTAAAGTTGGAAAATCAAACTTTAAGATTGGCTCTGTAGAATGAATCTTAAAGATATATATTAATCTTCACACTTTGACTCTATTAAATTTCATTTTATTTCATTGTATTGCAGATGCAATTCGAATTCTGCCATGATGTTGTAATGGAGTTCTTGAAACAATATGACGCTTATTCCAATTTTCAAGGACAGTGATTATTTCAACTTTAATACATTGTACATTTACAATGTTTTATATGTGTACCGGTATTTAGACCGTTTTCTTCATTGTAGTCATTATGTAAAATGGATACCTAGCTAGGGTATTTCTAGCTAATAATCCTTAAGATCATTGGAAATTATTGTCATTCTTTTTTACCAAAAACTCAGCATGCATAAATATTTATAAATTTGAGATCAAACTTTAATAGCACATACATGTATACACCTAGAGTAGTTTTGTTTCTGAGGAACAATCAATTCAAAGAGCGAGGATTAATCCAAGTTCGCCCTTTATAATTTTAGTTGAGACATGGACCCTTTTGCTAAATGAACGCACTTCAATGCTAAACACAAAATTGTACATCTTTCTTGCAGGTCAAAGTCGATTCTTTGTTAAAATATTTTTTCGTTTTGTACGGTTCCAAAATTGTCCATAATTTATGCAATATACACAAGAAATAATTGAATGAGTTTTTGACTGAAGTGAGAATGCAACAACTTTCTCGGCTGATCCAAATCCAATAATAATTTAGAGGAATGTGCTTACAATACCTCTTGGCAAATTTAAATAATTTGATTTGAACATATTTTATTACTATGTAATATTATTGATAATAATATGTTTTATGCATACATATGTAATTTTCCATTTCTGTGGTTAGAATGTAGTAATTGTAGTATATTTTATGTATAACTTAGGTTTCAAAGCTAGGATGTTATGTAAAGCATAGTCTCAAGTTTTGGGGCTTTGCGTTGATTTGTCGTTAGCTAACGTCAGAGACATCACGTGATAGTTATCGCTGGTGGATGCTGCAAGTGTTTGTACACACCATTTTTTGTAAGAAATGACACATTTACAACAATACTCATTCTTGGTTTTCATTCAATCTGAAAAATAACAGAGCTGCGGGAAACTTGGTTTTAAATTTGCACTATTATCATATGGAAGGCATAAAGTATATACTGAAACATAAATGATTGCGAAGCAGGCAAATACGAGTATTCGCCCTCTCCTCAATATCAAACAATATGTAATAACTAAGTGGCCGTAAAAGATACACTGTCAGTTTTACATCATCTGAGATGAGTTCTCTATATTTTACTTATTCAGTTTATGAAGCACAAAGATTTATGTTCCGATGATAATTGAAATACATTCTTTCAATGCTAAATTGTAAATGAATGTATATGCTTTTCCTGTCTCTAATAGCAAGGTTAAGATACCGGTAATTTAGAATATAATAAACTATAGACAACATTTAATGTTTTACTTTATATGCAAACATGATATCTACTTTAATGCTCTTTATTTTTTTCTGTTCGGTGGAGGATTAGTCTTAATTTAAAATGTTCCAAATAAAAGCAGATTTTTGTTCGCCTTTTGTGAGTGCATATACAGAAGATAATGTACTAATATTCAAAATATGAATCAATGTTTTATTATTTATTTGATATTCTGACTGTTTTCCTTCATCGTGTTTTTGTAAAAAAAAATTGCATGACAGTAAATTCACGTTCATTAATTAAAACTTCATTACTTTCGTATACTTTTGCGCACCATAGTATACTGTAGATCACTAAATTTTTGCGACACCTTATTTTCGCGAGATAGTCATTGACTCTTGATTAGCGAGACAAAATTTCCACGAATTGTGGCTATTGCTATATATATTCTTAAGAAATACTATTATACGCGAGAATAAAATTTTCGCGAGTACACTGTCTCGCGTAATTACGCGAAAATAAAGTTCTCGCGATAAAAAATGTGATTTACAGTATATGCTGTATTTTTTTAAAAAGACACAACAGTATATTTTTAAAATATTATCTTGCTTTATAAAGCTTTCTGCGGATGAGACCTAAATATAGACTTTTAGATGTCGGTATATAAGTAGTCCGTCACAGAATAAAGCACGGAGATGCTTCCTTTATCCGTAAGTAGTGCGTTTCAAACATCCAATATCTTTGTCAGCTAAGCCCTGTAGGGTAGTTGGAGATGATTTAAGTGCATGCGTCAATTATTTCCGCAGCCTTCACCTCCCCCGCTAAAGCAGAGTACTTGTGTGTCACTCAAAATATTAAACAATTAAATCTTTTTGTTTGTGTGTATATTTATACACAGAAACAGGAAGCCCTCTGGCGAATAATCTGAATGCAGATGTAACTCACGACAGCGTGAGGTCGTGATACATCAAAGACATGTTTACACGCACAAAATTTAACAAAGATTTTTCTTAAGACGAAATTTCAGTAACAATCATCTTATTATTTCAAATTTCATTTTCCCCTATTACTTTTAGAATGACTGTCTTTTTATTAATTAGAAACAAATTAAAAACAATATGTTCCCCAACTTCGTTTGGGGAACATAATAAGTTACATGTTAATATTAATAAAATACATGTTTACATAAATGACTTGCAAGTAAATATTAAGATCCAACGACACTTTACTTGAATATTTTTTGTGTGTTATTTTATGTATCCACCATCCATCATGTGCTAATGATAGAATTAGAAAATTACACAGGAATGCAGTTTTATCATTTTTAAAATAAACTTTTCTTATGCTCTTAAAAAAAGACTAAATGTCATTATTGGATGTTATTTCTGTAATCTATCACATGCTAATTTTAACTTTCAAGTAGTTACTTTAAAGTAATGCATATCTTTTTATTCAATTGTCTTTAATTCTACGAATCCTTTATTTTTGTCGCAAGATTAAAAAAAAAAGAGTAATTTCATTCTAATTTAGTTTCTTAGAAAAATATACAGACCTTGATTTTTTATGTTGAAAATTTAAAACATCATATTATTTCATACTAAAGAATTTTTGTTTTTGCATACGGAATAATTTTTTGAGATAATTTCCAAATGTAATCATATATGATTTAGAGATTAATTGCTTGAAATACATATTTTAAATAAAATAAATCAAAAGAAAACAATTAAGCTTATATGAACATATTTGCAGATGATTTCATAAACAAGATAACACATTGTAGTTATTTCATGTAAAACTTCGTTACATTGATTAATTAATGAATAACTTTTAATCTGTATTTGTATTTCCGAATAGTCATTCAAGATACTCTCATTAATCTATCTTTATTTCCTATATTTTGGGATTTGCAAGAAAATACAAATATCAAATAAAGGGAAAAGAGGGTGTAAATTGTATATTACTATATCAAACAACATTCGTGTGTATCATTAGCAATGTCATGGAGAGTCGATTATTTCGGAATTTAAGAATGAAAACATTTTATGCATGATGATTTTTTACTTTAAATACTCGGTGGTGGCTACGTTTGGGAACAGAGAGATAAAAAATTGTACTCGCTTACAGTGATAAAATTTATTTAACCGATAATTCACAATAAATTCTTCACGTGTGTTCAAAATAGTTCCAAAGTTTTAAGAGTAGTGGTCCCGCTTAGTCCATCGTTACAAAAAGCTATTTAATGATGGTTCAATGATTTTGGTGTTTTATTTAAAGCTTCAAGAAAAGAAAAATCCTGTATTTATTGCTCGTATATATCGAGGAGTATAGCTTTGGTACTTCTTATTTATCATACTAGTATTTAATATCAGAAGTATTTAATAAGTCATTCAACTAAGTTTGGTTCTTCTGGTAACTAAGAATAAAAGGAAATATCAAAATATAGTGTAAATGTAATCGTGTAAAAGACTAAGTTTGTCTTTATTTGTGGAAATATATTTCGAAAAATACGTTTAAAATCATGCAATTTTGGGATAAAGCTCTGTATTCAAGCACAAAAATCCATTCAAACAATACCAATTGGGAGCAGAACAAACACAGACTTTTAATCAATCAGAAGGGGATCAGATGCCATGATGGAGTAAGCATCCTCTGCCGACCGGTCACACACGCCTTGTACTCCTTGTCATGATCGGGAAAACAGAAAATTAAGTATGAAAATATTGGTCTAACAATCTCCATATGTTTCATGAATATCTTTCCAGGAGAGATCTGAAATCGTTTCATTTATGACATAATTTCGAAAGCCATAATTTTGACTTTGAAAAAATATCTACGAGCTTTGTATTTTATTTGATAAAGATACGCTCATCAATGATATCGAAAAAAAAAATTGCTGTTCATAAAATAGGTTGTAAGTGAAAAGATACATAAGTAAACTTTTCCTTTAAAAATTGTTTCCACATCTGGGAACAATCTTGATATTTAAAAGTGGATTCTGAGAACAACAATTGATATAGTTTTGTTGGGATATTAATCAGATCATTGAAATAAATACATTCGTATTTTTGTATTACATCAAGTTTGGAATACTGTGTTTTGCATACTTTACATAAGACTGTACGCCCAATAGATGGGAAATGTCCTTCCGGCTTTGATAGAGAACAAATAGAACTATAATATATAAAATTCCTCTACAGAGTTGCCAATTTGAATCGTAATTGTGAAAACTATCTTCAATGTTATTAAAATTCAATTTACGATACAGTCTGTTTTACTGAACATATTGATCACATTAGCATTGACAGACCTCCATTTTGATCTCAAATTTTCTAAAGTTCAGAGGGATAACACATGTTAACAATGAATGTAAAAACAATACTCCGTGCACAGCAAATGTGTTAAGGACATTCCCTACAAATTGGGGACAGTTAATATTTGTTATTTGTGTTCGATCACTGTATTGTATTTCAAGTGGTTCTATGAGATTTGTGATTGTACAGGATGTTATTGTACAAATGCAAAGTTTGCGGAGCTAAGTGCCAACTCAAATAGTATCAGATATATTAAGGTTTCTAAATACTTTTGATGTGTTTGTAAATCATTTCCAATTACATTTCAGATATGCTGTATTCTAAGCGTGTAATTTGTACTCGGAGACAGGAATTTTTCATTGTTTTGAATTTTAATAATTGTGAAGCATTCTTAATTGTATGAGTATTAAAATGGTAAGAGAAAAATGTTCATGTTTGGAAATTTTGATTTGTAATAAATCTTAATAGATCTGGAAATTTACCATCACATGATGCATTAAATTTCAAAAAATAATAATTCTTTGACCAAAGAAATTTTAAAAGGACTTTTTGTCGATATTTAGATTTTCCTCAGTGCTTTATTTCAGGAGGAAGAATTAAAGATTACTTAGAAAAGAATGACTGATTGTACACATTCTCATTTTTTTTAAGATAAGAAAATGTCTGTCAAGCATAAATCCGATAGAGAGAAACTGTTTGTATAGATTAGGCATAGGCAAATGAGGAAATTCAATTAAATATATTTTTATGTTTCTAAGTGACTGTTTGATTTGTTGAAGCATAGGGAAAAAAATAACCAAGAAATTCAATATTCTTTAAATTGTAAACTTTTTAATTTAACAACCTTTGTATATATATTATATATCATTGCAAAATAACTTCTAAAATTCAAAATATAAAAAATAAATATGTAAAAATTAGTAAAATATTTGACATGATAGAGAGCAAAAAGCACATCGAATAAAATGCAAAAATCTGAGACAATTTAAAATTCACAGACACACACACAATATATATTAAACAGACACACAATAAATTACCATTATACAGCATGAATACACAACATTTTCAGAACTGAGTATCGTTTCCAGGGATGCCTTTGAAAGACTTTGGTAAATGCTGCCTATAGTTATTCACATAGTGTCAGGATCACCACCAGAACTTGTATTTGACCCAGAGCCTGAAACAGCTTCGGTCTTTTTGGCACAAGTACATCCCTCTTGCTTCATATATGTTTCCTCTGAATACTGATAAACACCATCAACACAGTCTGATTTCCTAGTAAGAATCCTGACCGGTCTGTACACGGGCTCACACCGAGTGGCCGTACTATGACCATTTTCTTCCAGACAAGATTGGCATTTACACCGAGCCTCAGTTATAATCTTTGGATACCGAGTTGAAAGATGAGAAGCCACAAGGAAATATGGACAAGTAGTTCTTTCGTGGACTTTGCTCTTTGGGTCCGATGTAATGACTCTAAGGCTTGAAGGACATACTTTTGTACCGTAGATAAGTTGTTCTTCTTCATCAGGACGTGTGTTGTTGGTTGAATAGGAGCCCAGTATTTCATCTATACTTGACCCCGATTCTTGGGACAAATATTGGGAGTACCGTTCAGCTAGGTTTGTTGGCTCAGAACATATCACTGCTGACTGAACTTGACCACCCAAGAGGACAATTGCACTGCACATCGCCTAGAAAACAAAACATACTGAGTGAGTCTATAACTTCACTTTTATTAAAAAAATTATTTTTAAAATGAAGACTGCGTTTAATTCTTTGGAACAATTAAGTAAAAGTTGTAACTTCTTATTAAAGAACGATTAATAAATAACATTAACTAAATAAACACACACAGATAAGAATACAATCATTGTTTTGATTTTATTTTTGTCCCGTGTTTTTTTGTAAAGTATTTATTGATAATTATTCTTATGAATAAGTGTGTAACTATCCCTTAAAATCCTAAAAAAAAAAAATGGAAATGTTCTAAAAGCCAAACATTTTGATGAAAAAAATTCTTAAAAAGAGTATGTAGATTTTGACCCAAAGAATTTAAAGACATTATTAATTCTTAATTCAAGATGATTGTTAAGAAAATATTTATTGCACAGAAAACTTTTTGTCAAGGTAAAGTGATAACATTAAAATGAAAAACAATAAAGACTTGGATCCCAGATTATCATACACTTACCAATTTGAATGACATTAGAAAAGAGATGCCCATTTTAAATGTGTTTCTTATTTTACAACTTTTTGATAGCTGAGTTGTTTGTGGTATAATGCCGACATGGTATCTTGTTTGCCATTATATAGAGTCTGCAGAAAAATTTTGGACAACTTGGGGAATATTTTTAACTTAAGACTCTTCCTAAAACACACTGTTGTTGAGCATGCGTCTAGCGGAAGGAACACCCCCTTTCCTGGTTGGCTTTTTCGTCACTCTATTTTTAGATTACAAATACGGAGGATCTCCCTTTAATGATTGGCTCTATAAACGTAATACTTTTAAACGGGTTAAAGCGACCGTTCCGGGCTACTGTTTATACAATACCCTCAGCTGATTTTCTGTTATGGATAAATCATTGGTTGCTACTTAAGCAAGAGATCAGTTTCTTTTTATCCTTCTTATATACATTAAGTTTACTTCCCATTCTCTTTCAGTTAAAGAATTTATCAGTCGAGGGGTAGACGGGAAATTGTAGTTTTTGCACATATAGGTAAAATAAACTATTTAGAATTACTTGTTTTATTTTACTCTCCTTGAAAGATTTTGTTATGGAATACACCTATGGATAACAATGTAGAACGTTGTTTATTACTTAGTTTGACCTTGTAAAATCTAGATTGATAATTATTTGTTATCATTCGACTTAGCTTTTATTGTATCTCTATTATTATTTTATATTTTGCATTTCTAAAAATATATTGTAATGCCATTCTGTTTTGTATGAAAAGTATCACAGCCTATGTATTAAGTTTACATGTTCTCTATCAATAATATTCAGTTAAAACTCAGACATACCTTTATTTTTAAATTTAGTTTTATCCCACAAGACAAAATTCCAATTACCAAGCTAGCATCGTGAAATTCCTAAACAAGTATGAAATGTATATGATTTCAAAACTTTGTATTCTGGGAACAGTCTCTTTACCCCGGAAGAAAACAAATTTTGATATCTCTCACAGCTGAATACAGACAGATTTGAACAGGTGCTGAAATGCAAACGGAAAAAAGAATATTCACTTATTATGAATCCACAAACAAATATCCTGAAATCTGAGTTTAGTACTTATGTCAATATTACAAATAAAGTTGTTTGGATTATGATTTCCTTTTAAAATGACATTTATAAAAATTTACGCTACAGAATTTGGTCTCAGTAATATACAATTTAGTACCCTTATTTATATTCTGTGTTTTATCATTGATATGCATTACTGTGAGATGAGGTTTATGTCCTCTAGAACATAGGTTGTGCTTGTGCTGGCTAAGAAGGTCCAGTGAAAAAAGCATATTATGTCTTTTATGTACAGTCACTGTTTTTGTTTAAAACTTCTCTAATTTTCCCTTTTCTGTATTTTTCCCTCTTTTATATATATCTAGAGTTGATAGCATAAATAATATATCCCATCCAAAACAGATGTCTTGTATTCTCAACTATTTTACAAATAAAATCCGTTAGGCATCATAGATTAGTTATTTTTGACTAAATATCCTCGATTGAAAAGTTCTTGCATTTCCTTCTGCATTTAGTTTCTTAAATTCATATTTTTCTATTAAAATGTCAGATAAGTGTCCCTAATACTCAACTCTTTAATAACTCGCCTCTCTTTTCTTCGGCAGAGGAACGAGTGGTGAAGTGTTCATTTCCCACACGTGACTGAGATAAGACTTTTCCTTCAGGATGTCGTAAAAGTGGCTTTTACTGCATCTATTTCCCCGTTTCCTACAAATTGTTCATTCATTCAGAAGCCGAGATGCTACTTCACCAACCCATCACGGGATACAAAATTGTTTTAATTCGTTCATAATCAAGTTTAGGGCTTGAGTTATGATCAAATTAAATGAGGCCACATTAGTAGCCACAAGTAGAAAACTCCTGAGGTCATTTTCGCTTCAAATCTATGACCTAGTATCCGACTTTTATAAGAGTCATCTAAATACCCTTATACCAAAAATGTTTTTTTTTTTTACAATTGTGTTTTTTTTTAAATCAAGATATCTAAAGCAAAACATATGTTGTTCTGTTTGTTATAAATATTACTCATTATTATTATTATTATTTATCCATTGGATAAAATTTTTTAGTCAATGACTAACTTAATTCAGTTTAGACGCACTTTTTATTATTCACATGCTTCTGTTTCAGTTTATATAAAAGGGATACTAAGAACTCATGAACTGAAGATTCTGGTGTATTTATGTTTTGATACAGAATAAGAGGACTTGGGGTTGTGTCCATTTTTACACTATATTGATCTCCTTTAGAAGGAGAGCTCCATATGATGATAGATTTTAAAACTAAAATGTATGATATATTTCTTTGCCAAATAATAGTTGATATCATATCAAAAAACAATTAGTTATATCTGATTGTTAATATGTTGACCCTCTAGCCCTCTTGAGCTTCAAAAATTCAACTGATGAATTCATGCTTTACTCTGTATCTAAACTTAGATCCTTTTCAATAATTCTTCACATTTTTTCACATATACACATTGAAATAATTATTCAGATAAAATTTGAGCCTTTTGATTTTATTTCCTGTAACGTGTTGACCATCTGTAGTAAAAGTGGGAAATTGAAATTGGAATTTTTGGGATATCCCCCTTTAACCTGGTGTTCTTTTTACTTTTAAAACTTAAAATGATTATTCCTGAGTTTTATTTTTTTATATTAATCTTGAAAGTATTTCAAAATCAATTACTTCAAGAGAAGGAGAAAATGCCGGATGCTATGCTCAATTTAGATATTGCAACGTCGAATTTAAAAGATATATACCTTTCTTAAATCGACAAATTTAAATGCCTGTGACACAAACCTTGTAGACTACCTTTATTTAGAATGAGGAAGTATCTGGTGACCTTCACCCTATAACAGTCTAACTAGAACAACTTATCTTTAAATGTGTCAACTATTTAATACGATAACTCTTATGTGAGCTACTTGGCAAATATTTTAGACACTAAGTCCCTTTAGAATATTTTCTCTTTGTTAAATAACCATGATTTGTAAACGTGTTTAAAGGATTATTGTATTTCTTTACCTTTTTTAACTCTTAGGGGAAGTTTCTTTAGGAAACGTAGACTTCCGGAATGGGTAGACCTACCCATTCATTCACTGTTGTGTTACACGTGTTTATAGCCAAAAAGAAGGGAAATTTGAAATATATAAAAACCCGTTAGGTTTTAGCGTGTTTTATTCTGCATACCTTATTATGATAAATATAAGGGAAATATTTCTGATTCATGAATGATGATTTCGGGTATATCTCCCTTCCCCTTTTTATTTCATATGAATGGTAATATTCATTAGCATTCTAAACGATTTCTTGAACAAAAAAAATATAATAAACTTAATTTTGTAATAAAATTTAAGAAAAGTGTTCAATTAAAAATCAAATAGAAAATGTTTCAGTGCGATCAAATGATTTTGTTGTCTGTAATTTTTATTGATTTAAACTAGTTATCCATTTTTTTTTAATTATTATTTATTACAACATACTGAAATAAATCCAACTTTTTTTAGGCTGGGTAGGTAGATGGTTGGGATTGGGTTCGCTTGCTTTCATATATTTTTTCCCGATATTTTCGTTGGGTTACATTCAGAATTAAATTTTACATATCGTATTATATGGCTATTAAACTTCTTAAAATTTCATTAAGAATGTATAGATGTCAGGTTAAAAGACTTTGAGGAATCGCTTATCCCTTTTGCTATCAGTTGTGAAATGTATTAACGTCGTCTTATAAACATCATCAACTACAAATCAAACTTTATTCACTTCCTACAATAAAACAATCAAAACTTTTTTGACTTTTGATAAATTTCAATATTTAAAAATTCTCCACGGGATCATTGAAATAATAGATATTTAAATTCAGAAATTTAATTATAATTAAGAAACGACTTATATTAATAAATTCATATCTTTAGGTCGCGGGAAAAGAACAATTTCGCAGATTTTCTATGACGTATGAATTACAAACTGTAAAAACAGATACAACCGAAGCGAGAAGTTAAACATAGCCCGTCTAATTAATTGAGGGTTCAAGGTAATAAACTGTTCACTTTTTTATGGTAACAATACGTCACAAAGGTACATTTCACCAGTTTGCTTCAACTAAATGTGCTTCAGAGGAGAAGGATCCGGTTGAGATATTCTGCCCTCCAGGCTTATTTATTAACTCATTATAATTTGACCCTAACATCGAAATAATTTATTTTTATTTATATTTTTTATAGATTTGATTGTTTCGGTATTTAAAAGTTAATGAGACAGTGATGCGCTCGGTTTCTTGGACAAAGGCCTGTCTAGCCGTGATTAACGCTGGTTTAGAACTAGTTTTGGTGCAATCTAGTTAGACCAAAAAATATAATTAATTTCATTGTTTCTTCATGATTATTATTCTTTGATTTTATTTAGCTATTTATTTAGTGTACACATATTTTGAACCTCAAAAGGTTTGGAATTTGAATACTCTAGTAATTCCTTATTTGTAAAAAAAAAAAAAAAAGAGGGTGCTGTAATAAAACCAATAGTTCAAAACATGAAAGAGTGTAAGGTTTCTATTATATATATTTGAAGATTCCCAGAAGTGAAAAAAGAATTGATAGATTACATGAACAGTATGTACTGGTCCCTGCCGACAAAGCAGGTAACAACATTGTCTTCGTCTGTAAGGCTCAATATATAAATTGTATTTTAGAATAACTTCGATTAAATTCTACAAGCGGTTATCCTACTTATACTCATACTTTCCTTTCTAAGGAAGAAATTCTTCAAAATCATATGTCAATTTTCAAGATTTTTAATATTCCACAGATCCAAAATGAATTTAAACTACGATTCCGAAACTTCATAAAAATCCTTACAAACAAAGATACATTGCGAGTTCCAGTAAATGTTCAATCAAGCCTTTTTCGTAACTCCCCACTAAGATATTGACAGTAGTGAAGGAAAAACTTCAAGAGTACTGTACAACAATATATTCAAGAAGTGGTGTGAGTCAGATATGTATACTCGAAAATTCCAAAGAACTTTTGGACAATTTGAAATCACAAGATTTTACCAAAATCAACAGCTTAAAAACTTATGACTTTTCAACTTTATACACAATCATTCCCCACGATAAATCAAAGTCCAGGCTTTTTGATATCATTGACAGTTGCTTTTTCAATAAAAATGGAACGCATAAATTTACTTACCTGGTCATTGGTCTTTTGCAAAATTATTTTGTTAAAACACATTCTGATTGCACACACAAATACTCTGAAGTTGACATCAAAAAGATGCTTGAGTTTCTGATTGACAATGTCTATGTGGTTTTTGAAGACCAGGTCCTCCAACAATCCATTGGAATTCCCATATGTACCAATTGCGCTCCGTTGTTAGCAGACCAATTTTGTATTCATATGAAGCAGAATTTGTGCAATATCTTATACGTGAAAAGAAGAAAACACTTGTTGTGACCTTCAACTCGACATTTAGATATATCGACGACTTATTGTCAATTAACAATGGTAATTTCCATTCCTACGTCGACACGATAAATCCTTGTGAACTTGAGATAAAAGATACCACAGGGTCTGACACATCTGTTTCATATTTGGATATTTTACTTGAAAAAGACATTAATGGTAATATAACAACAAAGCTATATGATAAATGTTATGACTTTATCTTTTCGATCGTCAACTTATCTTACTTATGCAGCAACATACCTTCATCACCTGCATACGGAGTGTATATATTTCAGTTGATTCGATATGCAAGAGCATGCTCTACGTAAGTTTAATTTCTAAAATGAAGTTAATTATTGACAAGCAAGTTGGTGAAACAAGAATATCAGCAGTCTCGCTTAAAGTCATCATTTCTTAAGTTCTATGGTCGATACAATGACCTTGTCATGAAATACAATTTATCATTGAGTCAAATGCTGACTGACGTTTTTAATACTAATTGTTAGTCCTTTATTTATACACTGAATTGACGACGGATTTTTTTCCGTTATTTCCCGATCATGACAAGGAGCACACGGTGGGTGTGACCGATCAGCAGGGAATGCTCACTCCTCCATGGCACATGGTCCCACCTCTGATGTTTCGGAGGTCCGTGTTTGATCGCTCCTGCTTTGTATTGTATTGTTGTCTCTTTTGATTCATTATTGCCTGATGTGATTCAACAGTTAGGTCTTCATTACATTCGCACCAAACTTTCTCTGTCCCTTTGAAACTTTAAATCTCCTTGACAAGGTCAAGGAAAATTCATTTTTGTGTCCTCGACACCAGAATATATGTGATAATGGATATTGCAAATCAGAGGCTTTTTAAACCCTCACGTTTTACTGAAGAAAATGCAGATAAAATAATAAGTTTTTCCTTAAACTTCAATAAACCAACAAAAGAAGGACGCGGTTAATATAAGTAATATTCTAATCACAAAAGGGTGCAGACTTCTTTTCCACTGTATTTCAAGTTAAAGCGTACACCTTGTATTTCCAACATATATACAACGAATGACTATTGCTTCCAAAATTTTTGATTGCATGAAAACATAATCCTCCATAATGTTCATGTTCTTATGTACACTTTAACTATCGTCCTGCTGGACACGTGACATATTATTAATAATGAGGTCCTTCGATCACTAATTTTAAACGGTCCTAAATATAGAGAATTACGATCTTTGAACTGGTGTCAGAATTTCATAGATATCATGGATTCTGTAGAAGATTACGACAGACGATGGGAAAGACATGAAAAAAACCTTTACACTTTGTCATAATGGATTAACAGTTCCATGTTAAATTCTCGAATTAAAAGCTTGTAGAGCAATATGAAAAGCATCTGTCCTTCTTTAATCAAAAATGCAGTACTAAAAAAAATAAATACCATGATTAGTACGTACTGGTCCATGCTGAAAAGGCAGGTAACAATATTGTCTTTGGAAGGTTCATTATATTAATTGTATTTTAGAGGAATTTGGATTTAATTGTACAAGTGCTAATCCAAATAATACAAATACTTTCCTTTCTGAGAAATACTTTCCTTTCAGAGAAAGAAATTCTTTAAAATCATATATCAGTTTTGAATATTTTTAGCATTCCAAGCAACCAAAATGAATCTCAAATACCTAATCTATACTGGATTCAAAAACTTCATAAAATCCTTACAAATAATGATACACAGCGGGCTCCCGTAAAAGTTCAACCAAGCTTCTGTCTTTACTCCTCGCAAAGGTATTAACAGTAGTAAAGAAGAAACTTCAAGAGTTCTGTTCAACAATATATTCGAGAAATTGTGTCAATCAAATGTAAATGCTTAAAAATTGCAAGGAACTTTTGAAAATTTCAAATCACAAGATTTTACCAAAATCAACAGATTAAAAACTTGCGACTTTTCAACTTTACACTCAACCATTCCCCACGATCAAATAATCAGGTTCTTTTTATCATTAACAGCTGCTTTTTATCAATAATATAGGAACTTGTAAATTTACTCACCTGTTCAATGGTCTTTTGCAAAATTATTTTGTTAAAAAACATTCTGACTGTACACATAAGTACTCTGAAGTTGACATTGAAAAATTCTTATATTTTCTGATTGAATATATTTATGTGGTTCATGGAGACTAGGTCTTCCAACAATCTAATCAAATTGGTACCAATTGTACCCCGTTTTAGCAGATCTATTTTTTATTCATATGAAGCAGAATTTGTCAAAAATGTTATACGTGAAAAGAAGAAAACACTTGCTGTTTTATATATCTTTTATATAAAATATAATATAATCATATATTTAGATATATCGTAGATGTATTGACGACGTATTGTCAATTAACATTGGTTATTTCAATTCTTATGTCAATACAATAAATCCCGTTGAGCCTGATATAAAAGGTACCACGGAGTCTGACACATCTGTTTCATATTTGGATATTTTATTTGAAAAGACGTTAATGGTTATCTTACAACCAAGCGTGATGACTTTTACTTTTCGAATTCCTTTACTTATGCATACGGGGTTTTTATCTCTCAGTTCATTCGATACACCAGAGCATGCTCTACGCATGAATAATTTCTCAAAAGAGGTAAATTGTTGAAAAACAGTAGGAGCATGTGCTGAGAGAAGTAAGTAGTTCTCAACGGCATCCTTATGTATCAATGTAGCAAAGCAATCCGTAGTCAAATTAAGCATAAGTTAAGGATAAATCATCCCATTGTATTTGCGAAAAAGTAATAACAAGATGTAACGACTCTGTGAAAGAATTAAAAAAGTAAAGACTTTCAGAATTCGTAACCTGAAAACATATCTTTCAGAATAATTGTATGGGATATTCCCTTATTCAAGAAGGTGGTATTTTAAAACAACCAACGTAAGAATAAAATCAATAAATTTCAAATTTGAATTGACATTTATATCTTCTAGAATACCTTAGGTCTTGATTATCAACCTAATTGTTCTGCAATATAATAAAAATATTCCATAAAAACCACTTAATTGAATATTTAATTAGTTATTACTTCATTATACGGATTCTAAGGTATAGTTCGGTAAGCGCTAGTCATTGGAAACGAAATTAAATGATATGTATATATGTGAAACATTAATACTTCTGTATGGCAGCTTTAAGCGAAGGTTTTCAAATGCAAGTTAAACTAAAAATTAAGGTTAAGGCCAAGAGATCAAGAGGTTATAACGAAATAAAGACTTGTCTCACTTAACAGACATGTGAAATAAGAAAGTCTAAACATCAACAATTCAAAAGACATGGCCAATGTTAAGTTTTTAAAAGTAGGCTAAACTCCAAGATGAAGGTCAATGGGTTAAACTAATGGTACCAAGAGAAATGCCTTGTCATAAAAAATATACCCGTGAAATATACCCTGTTCAAAATTTGTGCCAAAGGTGAGAGTTTTCCAAAATTTAATTAAATGTCAAGGTCAAAGTTGGAAAAAAAATCTTTTTACAAAAATTTATTTCATGAAATATGAAAGCCCTAGCTCGAAATGTTTAGAAATCATGGCCAAAGTTCATAATTTTAAAGTGGGTGGTCAACCTCAAAGGTCAGGATAAAAAAAAATAAAAAATATCTATATCTATGGAAAGAGTTTCAATAATTTCACAATAAATAAACATGTGAAGTATGAAAGTCCTAGCACCAACTGTCAAATGTTATTACCAAGGTTATTATTAGGTAAATATTAACAAAAGTGGATCAACCCCTATGGGTCAAGGTGAAAAAGTAAAAAAATATATACATGTACAATATTCCATGTATACTCATGGAAAAAAAATTTGTCGCTATAAACACACACCTGAGGTATGAAACCCTAGTACTAATGGATCAAAAGTTTTCGAACCGTTGGTGCTAGGGCTTCATACTTCTTTGGTTCATATTTTCAAAAATGGTCAATCCCAAAGGTCAACATAAAGAGGTCAAATATACTGGTACACAAAAAATGAGTTGTCTTGTGGAATGATTGATTGATTGCTTATTTTTACCTCTCTCCCGAAAATATTTCACCCATATAGAGACGCCACCATTTCTCCAACCAATCCTTAACGATCAATGTTTAGATTTGCGGAGAAACTCAAAAACAAATTGAAAAAAGACAGACAGTTGGACGGACATGGCTAAAACAATATACTTCTGATTTTTTTTTATTATGGGAACATAAAAAGGAAGGGTATATGTGTCCAAACGTTTTGTTTTACAGCATGTAAAACACTTGGGTTGAATATAAATGATATTTATTGATTAAATAATGACTCAAAGGAACAGGCAAAGTTTTAGCTTTTAAACGTGAAATGATTGATTGATTGATTATTTTTGTTTAAGGCCGAGTCGGCAATATTTCAGCCATATTTTGGCGACGTGAAATAATTGATCAACTCCTAATTATGAAAAAGACAAAATTATTCTTTAGAAAAAAATATATTATTCTATTTTTAAAAATCTTTGAGACCAATACAAATTTATGAATCAGGCACAAATTTACACCTTTTACAAAATTTTGTACATGTACAACAAATCCTCGCTTACCAGTTCTGGTAGGTTTTATTATATACCAAACGGGGGAAAACTTTGTACCTTTTGTAATAATGTGCAAACTGTTAATGAATTTCGCTATAACATTAGCCAGAGAAAGGTTGGTTAAAATGTTTTAGAAATGCATATGTATATGGCAAAATTGAAAGGTACAAACTTTAAAATTTAAATTTTTGTAATAAGAAAGACAGGAGTAACATGGATGCACATGTACTTACACATGTAGTTTGATATCCATCTTGTGTCTGTCAAGTACTGTAAAATCACAGGGGGTGAAATTGTCATGGATTGAGGAAAAACTCTTGGTTCGTGTGGAATTGATTTCGTGGGTGAAAAATTGTTCAATAGTAATATATGTTACATTTTACATTTCGTGGTGGATATGAATTCGTAGTTCTCTTCATACCTCGAAAGCAACGAAAATTAAACCCCACGAAAATTTGTGATTTCACAATAAAATGTATTCAGGTTACTTAGTGAGCTATTCTTTTAATTTCCAGATTAGATCGACCCTTTATTAAGCTTGTTTGGCAAACATTAACAGGGGTAGTCTACTACTTATGGACAACTAGTACCAGGTTGGTGTCAAGAAATAGGTTCTATTGACCGACTGCTACAAACTGCTACAAACCAGAATGAGCTTTTTTCAAAGAGGGCATAAACGACACGAAATATCCCAGTGAGGTTGACATGTAAGATACCACAGATTCACACATCTGTTTCATATTTGGATTTTCTACTAAAAAAAGGTAACCTGTCAACAAAGCTTTATGTTGAACGTGATGACTTTAACATACCGTTATCACCTGCATGCGGCGTTCATATCTCTTGTTAAAAGTCATAATTTCGTAAGTTCTATGATCTATAGAATATCAAGAAACTCGTTCAAAATCATCATATCGTAAGATCTATGGTCAATACAATGACTTTGTCAGCAAACACAACATATCATTAAAACAAATGCTGACTAACATTATTTCAAAATTATTGTGAAGCCATTATTTACACACTTCATTGTAACGGATTTTCCGAGGTTTTATTTTCTATGATGACAAGGAGCACAAGGCGGATTTGACCGGTCGGTAGGTGTTACTCACTCCCCTATGCTACCTGATCCCACATCCTATGTTTTTGAAGGTCTGTCTTAGTTCTGCTCCCAGTATGTATTGTATGATTAACATTGAGCTTGAATACTGTTTGTTATCTCAACATTTCATTACTCAAAAGAATTTTTTACTACGTATGGCACCGTACGTAGGCGTAATCATTTTGCATATAGAAACATTAAATTTATGAGGGGTGATCAAAAAATTCGCGAACCAATTGAATAACGTCCATAAGGGAAACACTATTTGATTTCAGTGTTGATTAGGCCTATATTTTAAATTAATCCTCTCCGATTTTAATGCACATCTGTCACCGATCTGCTTATGCGCGAATCACGTGATATAGGCGATCACGTGACCGCCTCCGTAGCGTTTTGTCACAAATTTCTGAGTTTTATATTTCTTTCCATGTAAGTTAATTTTTATAACAAGAACAGTTTATTTGTCAGGATGTTCAAATCTCGGCAACAGCATGTATGGATAAGAATATCCTTTCCAAAAATAAGCATGGCGACTATCAAAACCTAAATTTTCTGTCACGGAAGAGACGTTTATTTAAGGTGGATAGAGAATGGGTGCCTCCTTTTTATCATATCTAATATGTTTAAAATCTAAAGTAAACGATGTCTTAGGTATTTGATAATTATTATGATATTATTGTTGAAATATTCAAGTATTTTTCAAAGTGTAAATTGGAGGTCTTTAATAGCACAATGCTTAATTAAAAAAACATTTCTTTTCAAACTTGCTTTCACTGGGCAATATAACAAGTATCATTTTTAACCATCTGCCTTCCTTCACTTAAACAATCAATCCAATCGTTGATTGAATGTATAGGAAGTAAATTGTCTTAAGAAACTGTGTACAAATTATTACACGCTACTTCAAAGAGATTTCTAAGATATACCATAAATTTTACAGTCATTTGTTGAACGAGTACGACTGAGACAACCATTTTTCGTCACAAGTGAACTAAAAAGTGACGTCATTTTCACATTGTGACGTCACAAACAAGGAGCAAAATTTTATTCAGCGTATGCTATTTATAGACCTTGTGTATGGCTATGTGTGTACCAATTTTTTTCCTAATCGGAATTGTGGTTTTATAGATATAGAGATAGTTCGCGAACTTTTTGATCACCCCTCGTAGTTTTCTTTTTCTTTTTTTTTTTTTTTTTTTTTTTTTTCAATAAACTTGTGCTCAGAAGGTTGGTTGTGGTAGAATTCAGATCAATTATTTAACAAATGTTTTATCAGAGCTTTTAACATTCTAAAATCTTTTAATGTCGATTTATTTTACCAAACATCCTTCTCGGTGAATAATGTCTAGTCTACTTTCGATAATAAGATAATAATTTTACAACAAAAGAAAAACAGAAATACAAAAGTATACAGTTTACAAACATTGCTCTACTTAATATCTCAGAGACAGTTTCCTGGATAAATATTTATCCATGTTTATAACATGTATTAGTGCCAGAAGAGTTCATTGGTCCGCCAGGGTTGTTCATTTCAAATATAGATTGTCAAATCAGCGAATCAGTATTAACTTTTTTTGCAAAATGTAGGTCAGATTGGAAATGATAGACACTCGAGGCCACGGAACGGTGACTGTTGTTTAGTATGCTAACACCTAATCGATTTTATATCATATCTAAAGTACCCGTGACTATCAGTTCTAATGTAAGGAACAGTACTTGGGCACGGAAAGTTGATTTACTTTCTATATTAAGTTGAACGTCTAAAAATTGACGCTACATCGGATCTAGAGAATCGATCTAGACCTCCAAATCACAAAGCAAGGGGTCTTAAATCGTTAGGTCGCCTCGATTCTGTGAAAGTTTTAACTTTATACCTCACGTATAGTTTTTGTCGACCTTTGACAAAACCTTAAAGAAAAGATTTTATTTCATAACGATATCCACGACCGTCATAATAAAAAAAATCATCAAAGAGAAATTGTGCCTGTTTTTTTTTATATAACCTTACTTTCGCCCTACCTTACAATCTTGTTTGTTTGTTTGTTTGTGTTTTGATGTATTTTTTGTTGTTGTTGTTTTTTTTTAAAGCTTCAGAGTGAAAAAGTTTGAAAAATTCTTGAAGTTTGAATTTTCTTTTGGGTACAATTCAAGATTTTTCTTCAGATATAAATTAAATAAATTCAAACTCTAAACATTTGTTTTGCATCGTTATGTGATATGATTTTTTTCTATTGCATTAGGAATAAATCTTCCTGTGGTCCTAAATATGAACAATCTGTTTCAAACCAAACCTCAGAATTTGCCTGTTTGTAACAATGGAGTATTTTTTAAAAATTATTTTACTAATTAGTTCTTACAAATTACATTATTGACTGCATTATGTTGGTTACAAATTATTTTTTTTAAACTTTTTTGAATTATTCAATATCTTTAGTAAAATCGAAAATTGCTGCATTTCCAAAAAAGAATATAATAATTTTCATAGTGATGTAAAGAATAAAGTTAAAGAAATGGAAAGGTTTGAAAATATGTAAATTTAAAAACCGAGATTGGTGTTCTGCTGTCATTTATTAGGCATTGAAACAACTTGTACGTAAACAAATTGACAATTTACTTCGCATTACAATGTAAGTGAATATGCTATTGATACATCAACAATCACTTGAACAGATTTTAAATTTATTAAGAAGAAGATTTTTTGAGAATCAGATGACGTGAGTTGATGAGGCTTCAATCCTTGATGTCAGTCAATTCTTGTGGGACATTCCCTTTCACAGGGTGGGATGAGGGTCCTGAAATTATTAAAACAATAAATAGTAATCTCAATTTTATAGGCATTTTATGACAATCTGACGGATGTTATTAGAAATAAGTCTTTAACAAACTCACTAAATTTTAGTTTCCCCTGGAGCAAATGACGTTGAGTTTCATTATTTTAAATAAAACATATAAGCTTCGTCATTATAATCAGGAAATGAATTCGTTAAGAAGCTGATCAGACGTACATATACATGTACTATAAGTATTTTACAATTAAGCTTGATCAGTAATCAGAAGTTATTTTTAACCTCTTTATAATTTCATATTTTTTTATTTGTAAAATTCATATATCATGGCTAATTAAAAATCTGTTCGCATCTACACTAGTTTAAATTACCTTTAAGCTCTTCCTGTCAGAAAAAGAAGAAAAGAAATGAAATTTAAGTTGACCTTGACGAAAAGAGCATATTGCACAACTTTTGGAATGTTTACCTTGCAAGATATTTTAAGAGAGAACCACATTTCTTAAATATCTTAATTTAAACGAGCAAATGACATAGTTAAAGAATCAAGATTTTCTTGTCACCCGAAAATCTAATAGATAAAATGATATCGCTTTATAAAGGGATAATATAACCAGAACAGAACAGAGAGAGGAAAAAATAACCCTCCATTAATTTTTTTTCTGTTGTCCAATTGGAAGTTTTTTTTATTAACTGACATTAACCCAGGAATCATTTTAATATGAATGTTTATGAATTATGAAAATGCCGTTTTCATCAATGTTTTGAACTCAGAAGCATTGGAAACAATATTACGTATTTTTTCCTCGTCAATAAATTATTATCTAACATACAATTTTCCATACAATTTCATTGCAAAAACCTCTGAGTGTTATATATGATACATTTTTAAGAAAGGCACAAATAATAAAATCATGACTTTCCGTGACTGGTGGAGAGATCGATTCTACTGTACCTTGCGTATATATATGCGTTTATAATTAACAGTAATAAAGAGGCAAAATTTTCTTAATAATGAAACCGTATTCAATTTTTTTTCAACTAGAGCATACTTTTGAGTGACAAATCAACTGGAAAACAAAAACTCCATTTGATAAGGGTATATTGCTGCATTTATAAGGGAATTAGACAAAAGAGAAGATGAGTTTTGTTTGGTTAGTTTTGTTGTAAGGTAACAATTAGAGTCTTTTTGTAGAAAATGCTTTTCTCAAACGCAAATATTTTTTCCCAAATGATAAAGTTACAATATACCCTTTTCTACAACTAAGTGTTTGTTATATGAAAGTAAGTGTTGTTATATGAAAGTATGGAATGAATTCAATCTAATTAAAATCAGACTTCTTAGATCCGCGCCGTATACACTCTGCGCAGATCTAAGAAGTCTGATTTTAATTAGATTGGGAATGAATTTAGACTTTTCCATAAATACTTACGCTAAAATAAATTTTTTGACTACATAAAAATAAACTGTAACATACATTAATTATTTAGATTCTTACGATACTACTACACTATGTTTTTTTTCAGTTGTTGTTGTTAAACCACAAAATTGAAGTTTATAATTTTGATATTTTGATGTTAAATCTTTTCTTCAAATTTAAGGTGTTCAAAAGGGGAATTCCTCGCAAAGGTCAATAGTGACCTTAAATAGATTGATTAATAACTACTCACTTTTATTGCGAATGTATTACATGTATCTTCAGTTTGATTATCATAGGGCCTTTTGTTCTCAATTGTTGTTGAAAAATCTTTATCATTAGCAATAAAAAATGCGTGTAAATCCGTACAGACAGGTTCTTTATCATTTATTTTCTTTGGAACACGGAAATGATAGTTACTCAGGGTCCTATCTTTTCACCTAACCTTATGTCCTTATTTTACGCTATTAAATGGTGCTTCTAATTAAAGAATCCTGTAATATTTTCTTAGAACATTCTGCTATAATGATAAATTCAGGATACTTATCGTGTCTTTTTTTTTTTTTTTTTTACAAAGGAAGCTTTTTTCATGTTTACAAATCCCAGAAGCACCTGCTATTATTTAATTATTTGTGAATATAAATGAGCGTTTTAAAAGTACAGTGAAATGGAAGAATTTTTTTTAATTCAAATTACCTTGGCTCTAAGCATTATTAACAAAAGAATTTGCTGAGTGGATAACCTTATCTGTATTTATGCCTAGAAAAACATAAGCACATTCTGTGCTTTCTATGTAAAAATCAGAGATATTCTCAATGCCTAAAAAATACGCAAGTCTGATGATATGATGAAAATATACATAAGATATTTTTTTAATTTTTTATCATTTTCCCTGCTTGTATGAAACTTTTTCAAGATGAAATACTCAATTTCTCAAATACTTGGAAATCATAATACAATGATTGATATTTCTTAAATTTTAATCATTTTCTCTGCATGTATGAAACTTTTTCAAGATGAAATACTCATTTTCTCAAATACTTGGAAATTATAATACAATTTAACGTTTTATTAAACCACCATTGAAATATACCGGTATTAACTACATTTCAAATAGGCTCTTCATTTTTTAGTAAATTTTTGTTTTATTATTTTCGTCTGCCTCACTTTTCATTTTTATTTGAATTAGAATATTTTATATTTCCACAGGCTTACTTCGTGAATTACCGTTCATCAGCACTGGGGAAATGAAAGTTATTTTGTCTGCATTGTGGTAAACTTAACCCAGGGAAGGCTGATTTTGCTAGAGGTAAATCAATACATGTACATTATCATTGCAATTTTGACCTAAATATTTACACCAATGAACGACGTCGTTATGCTTTTAAGTAACATTTTACGACCGTGTTTTCCAAGCGGTAGTTTAACATGCACAAATCTGATTCTTCCATTTTAAGCCTTCTACTTTCCATCAAAGTATAGGGCAAATTGTAATACTGCTTTTAAGAAATATGCCTGTGCATTGTTATATTTATTTTCTTTCACCAATCGCACGATTAATACAATGATAGTTAATCCGATTTGTCATTGGGTTGTATGCTGACTGAAATTTTCCACCCGTACAATTTTTTAAATTTATTTTGATTTTTATTCGGATAACTCTGTTTTCTTTTCAATTATCAATACAAAGTGCTACGATGGATTTGTCTGGTCAACGAGAGATGTTTTCTCCTCCAGAGCATCTGATCAACCGTTGATGTTCGAATTTTCTTGTTTGCGAATCATCCTTGATCGCTGTTATTTTAATATTTCAGAATCTGTTATTTAAATATTCTTATATCTATATTTTATGCATTGCTCTAGGTTTTAAAAAATCGATGGCAAATATGAATACAAAAAAAAGATTTCTCCCGATTTCTGCAGTAATCTTCATGGCACCTCCATGGCACCTGATACCACCTCTGATATTTTGGAGGTCCGTGTATGCCCTGCTCCTGTTATGAATTGTTTTATGGACTTTTGATCTTAAATACTGTTATTACCTAACCTACTATATAAATTATAATTAGGCATTTTGAACTGTTTCACGGTTTACTTTATGTTTTTGCGTGATCATGAAACAGTGAACTGTTGACCGGTCCACAGAATGAACTGTTGACTGTTTAAAGCGTCATCGTGATATTCAAGCGTTTTGATGATCACGACATCACTATTTACCTGCTCTATAATTAATCAAATTTAAATAAAACACACAAACAATCCATTTATTAAGTATTACTTTAAATTAAAAATATTAATTTAATCTTTAATTACGTGTTTAGCTAATTAATAGACAAGTATGTGAATAAACAGTTGTGAAAACTTTTTATTGATTGTATGTGTGTTTTATTCCGATTTAATTAATTATATAGTAGGTTAGGTAATAAAACACTTATTCAATGACTACTCGGTGAAACAATATAGAATGTTGTCCCTCGGTAGTGGGGTAGACCTGGGAAACTGTTGCCCAAGGCCGAAGGGTCTCCCCCACTACCTCGGGACAACATTTTGACTGTTTACCTCGTAGTCATTAAATAAGTGTATACTGGTGATCTCCATATGTTTCATGAAAAAGATGAAGATTACGAAGAGAAGTCGATCTCAAACAATCTGCATACAATACGAAATTGTGAAAGGGGCATAAAACATGGACTCCCTTAAACTCCAGAGGTGGGATCAGGTGCCTGGGAGGAATGAGAATCCCCTGTTGACCGGTCACACCAGTCGAGAGCCTTGTGTATTGATCAGGTAATCAAATTTTGTATATAAAAAAAGAGCCTAGCATAATTAGTAAGACAATTGGTTAACAAGGCCGTACTAACGACTATAGAATGATTTTCTAAATGCTGATTATAACAATTTGTCTGTCCGTAGACTGCCTCGGTTTAGAATTTATCGTACTAGGAGCATGCTCATGAGCATCGAATGAGGTATAGGATGTACTTTACGCGGCTGCTCAAAAGGAACATGTATAAACTTTTTTAGTAAACAGTTTGTAAAGTGTTTCAACGACATCTTAGAAAGATATGATTGATCCTACTTTCCACCAAGAATGCTATGTTACTTGATGTCTTTTTTGTCTTTATCTGAGGCCGAGGTGTGACCATTAACATGGATATTCATTTGTACATATGTAGCTATATCGTATTAAGGACATGTAATGTCTTATGATTAGATATTCTCAAAAGTGTGAAGCAAAAGTGATTTTTTGGGAAAGTAATTGTATATCTTTTTAGCAATTTTGTGCATGCAACCCATTTGCAAAAACACTTTTGTTATACCTATCTTATGAAATTTTTACCAATGCTTTGCTTCTTAAAAAAACAAATATAATTCGTAATAAAAGGAAATAAATACTGATAAATGCAAATTTTAATTTAAGATGGCATCTTTTTCCGTATTATTTAAAATCATTTCCATGTTCATAATTTACATCTGAAAGTTTTATAAATGTGATAAATCCACGTGTCCTTGTTCCCGAGAGCTGGATACAAGCATGGGTGATAAAAAAAAACTCGACCTATTCTTATACACAATTAAAAGATTAATTTTAAAAATACTTTTAATTAGAATAGATGTGTTTTCTTTATAAGAATTTTTTGCATTTACAAATATTTGCTAAATAAAAACTTAAATTTGACTTTTTGATAATAAACTTAAATATAAATTTAAGTATATTCAAGTAAGTTGATGAGAGGCTACGACGCTTCAATTTCACATGTGGTCATTTCCTATGGAACAGGTAATGGGTCCTGAAATTATTTCACCATTATATTTAAAGGGTATTCTAAGAAAAATATGTCAAATAAATAATCAAAAACAAAAAAGCAAAAGAATCAACCATTTGATTTTATTCCTGAAGCTAATGACATGTAGTGTCGTTGTGTTGAATAAAACATATGGACTTTGTTATGAAAATAAGGAAATTAATAGATTTCGTAATTCATAAGACTTATATATAATATTACATAAGAAAACTTTAGCTGGAGTAAGAAGTTATTCCCCTTCAATTTGTTAATTTCTACGTTACTCATAATATGATTTAAAAGAACTCATTAACAATTCAATAAAATTAACAGTCACTAAAACTGACCGTTCATCTCTTCCCGTCAGAAAAAGGAAGAAAAAAATGATGACCTTGACAGGGCGAGCTACTTACACAACTTCTAGAACATTTACCTTGCAAAAGATTTTAAGAGCAAACCACAGTCTAGTTGTCTTAATTGAAACTTAGCAAATGACATAAATATCTTTATTCAGGGCTTGATTTATTTATATGTCTAATCTTCCTTATCGTTTCATTGTTTTGAAAAGCATAAATCAAGATTTTTCGTAACTTGAAAACCCAAAGAGTATTAAATTAATTTTAACCGAAATACATGTGTGTAAATAACGAACAGTTCTAAAGCTCAATTAGTCCATTGAGTTGAATATAAACTGGTAGCAGAACAAACATGGATCATATTGCATTAGAGGGGGTTTCATACAACTAAAGAAGAAAATGGGAAGAAAAAGACCCTTTTATTGCAAAATACTCCTTTTGAAAAGAAGGTGAAATTTACCGCTTTTCTTCACCATTACTTTTTCAGTAATCTTATATAAGTCAAAGAATTAAAATTACGAACTGGCCAAAGCAATTATTTTTGCTATTTGAAAAACATTGCAATTTTAAGCTTAGGGAAAATGATTATAAATCAATTATTTAGATTTGGTGTTTGTACTTGTAAAGAAAATCAAATCCAAGCTCTTTCAGAATGTAATAATGTACCAGATAATAATTTATTCTCTGGAACTGTTGATTATTGTCGCATTAACATTTATACATGTATATATTTTACCGGTTTTTTTCATTGAAAATCAAAATTGAAGATTATTTCTTTCACATTGATAATACATTATGGGGAAAACCATAAATGGGATTTTTAAAGAAAGGAAGAAAACTGATATACAACCAACTCACCCGCTTGACCGAAAAAAAGATATATAAAAAAAATTGAAGGACAATGAATTTAATAATCAATACATTGGGATTCCTTGTGTTTTTTCCTACAGTTCTCGTTTTTTGAAGCCGTTTTTAATCCGTAAAATAAGACACAAAGTTATTTAATGTATTGGTCTCTGATGGAGTTAGGAAAATCATGCAATTTTATGAGTAGACATCCTAATTACAAGCAAGAAACAGAAACATATAAAAGCCAAACAAACTTTGATAGATAGAATAATTTCAGACATTCATCTCCATATGCTTTTTAACTAATTAACCTAGCTGTAATTAGTGGGAGTCTGTTTAATTTCTTTATTTAGATTTAAAAAGAAAACCTAGAATCCATTTTAGGGAGTTTACTGTTGTGTTGAACTTCCGGGGGGGGGGGGGGGGGGGGGGGTCAAAAATTGTTAAAATCAGTATTTCGTGAATTCTTTGGTTGATACAAGTATAATGACACTGAATATTTCCATTTATATGCACGATATACCCCAGTGAGCTTGAAATAAAAGATACCACGCAGTCTGACAGGTTTGTTTCATATTTGAATATTTTACTTGAAAAAGACCTTAATTGTAATCTAACTACAAAGCTTTATGAGACTTCAACTTTTCAATCGTTAACGTTCCTTACTTATGCAGCAATATACCCTTAGCATCTGCATATGGGGTTTATATCTCTCAGTTAATTCGGTACGCAAGGACATGCTTTATGTACAAACATTTTTAAACGAGGTAAGTTATTGACAAACAAGTTCATGAAATAAGAATATCATCATCCTTGTTAAAAGTCGTCACGTTCCATGGCCGATAGAACAACCTTGTCAGAAAATACATCTTATCATAAAGTCAATTGATGACTGGCGTTTTTCATACCTAATTGTTAGGCCATTATTTAAATGCTGAAATGTCGAAGGATTTTCCATTATTTTCTGCTCTTAACAAAGAGCTTGCGGCAGGCGTGACCGGTCGGCAGGGGATGCTAAAGCCTCCATGGCACCTGATCCCACCTCTAATGTTTGGAGGTTCGTGATTGCTCTTCTCCAAAATTTTGTATTTTATTTCAAGAACTTTTGAGCCTGAATGCTGTTCGTTATCTCCATATCTTCTATTCGAGGGGTTTTCTTCATCAGAATTTTAAAGTTTTTCCGAGTATACTGAATTTCATAAATTGAAAAAAAGCTCTAGCAAACTTGTAAATACAGTGATCATCTACACCATCATTTTTTTTAAATGGAACACATATCCACATTACCGTAAACTTAGCCTCAGGAATAGTACATGTAAGGGAGAATGCTGATTTTGCTAGAGATAAATCAGCACAAGCGTATATGTTTTTGTATGAAACCTAAATTTGTGGACCAATGAACCTTTTGCTTTTGTCTTTTTATAACATTATTTCGTCGCCTCTCTCATGAATCTGATTAGTTTTTCTACTTCCATATGAAGTAAATACATACATTATCTTCCTCCCCGTCATAGTGAAGACGTAATTAACATACATGTATTTTTCTTCATTCAGTCAAACTGATATTGAAAAAATGTATTATGTCCCCAAAGCTATATTCAATTCCTTCATACTGATTTGTCTACGGATAACTCAATTCACTTGATCAAGAAAAAATGTTAACAGTGATTCTAGTTTGACTGATCAACAGGAAATACTCACGAGAAAGACATAAGTTAATGTAACTTATATTCCTGCTCACAAATACAACTAGATGCAAAAATCATTGAATTTTGTGATGTGTTACCACTTGTGAACATGGATTTTGATATTTGGCTGTTTAGTCGATGTTAGAATGTTTATTTACTTTAACTTTCTTTAAGGCACTTATCTATTCATTTAAAAAATGCTTCATTTCTTTTCTGCAGGTGAAATAGAATAGAAGACCAGTGTGGTAAAACACGAGACATAGATTGATAGGCAGAAAAAAAATCCTGGAATTAATGTTATGTTCTGTTTTCCTTACATTGACTGACGGGCGAATTCCAATCAGTACAGTGTACTTAGTCTTACTGAGAGAAAATATTCAGAAAGAAAAAATAGGAATACATGTATTTATTTATCTGAACTGTTAATCAGACCTAATATGATGTGTATCTCGTCCAAATTGTAATACCTCGAAAGTCCCACCTATATCATACGATTATGACCGAATAAGCGCTTTGTTTCATTTTCGTGTGTTAGAGAGTTCTTTAAAATGTCTAATTAAGCTTGATTCAGACTTTAAAATTTGGAACCAAAATTAACATAATACTCATTTTTATCAAAATTCAAATATAAAGGATAATAATCCGTAAGTTTATTTGATCCATACATTTCCAAACATGGCCTAACATGGGGAATCTTTTTAAAAGTGGTATAACACTGATTTAAAATATGTCACTCAACAGATCCGCAAAGTAAAACTCCATTATCTTCCGTCGGAACGAGGAAGTGTCTAGAATTTCAAGGTCTTTACAAGGACTCTACACTTAAATCTACCTTGAATTTAAATAACTAAATCTACCTGTACATTGTATTACCATTACACAATGCGCCTTGCACTATACACATCCTTGTGTGTATATATATCTAACATCATAGTTTTTCCTTACAGTTGTAAGTAATTGTACTCTTGTGAATACACGAATAAAAGAATTTGAAGCTTAGAAATGGGAAAACCGTTGGGATATTTACTTGGTGTTTCTCCCAAAGGTGTACACGTACCCCTTGATCATTTGAGCACGTGTTAGAATGGTTGAAACATTCGTTATTCAACGTAATCTTTTTACTCTTAAAGTTTTATGTACTTTAACTTATGCCTTATTAAACGAAAAATATTAAACATTAATTCTTATTAAGTTATTGTATATTTCTCAAATTGAAATGCAAATTATTTATTTTCATTGTAAAAACTATTAAAATGGAAGGCATGTGTGTGAAGAGGGCAAATGTGGTTATTCTATTTAATTCTCGTTCAAGAAAATGTACAAATGTGGGCCGTTTGATTAAAAACTATAGTAGTTGAGTATTATGTGCATATTTGGAAGTCATTTACATAAATTTTCTAAATGCAACGTACCTCAAAGTTCAGTAAAATGTATGAAAATGTTCATCATATAGGGGTGTTTAAGCAAAGAAGAAGGTACAGTTTCAGTTTTATTGTGCCTTTAAAATTTAATGTTTTAAAAAAGTTTAGAAACTGGTTCAAATATTAGTTGAGTTAATACACATGTAATTGTGATTGATCAGGAAAGATTATGACATAAAGGAGTACCATTCCGGGAATATGATGTCCTTGATTTGATGCATTTCTCTATTTTAAGCAGAAATGCCTCAAATTGACCTAGTTCAAGGGTAATTTTCTTTCAGGTAATAGTGTACGCAGTCGTCGCCCACTTTAATTTTGATATGTTGTGCAAAATTCATTAAAAATTCACATATCTCAAAATCTTTTAGGGCGATGTCTGTGAACAATATTATCTGAAGGAAAATTCCATTGAAGATTGGCGTCTTCTGCAATTTTTTAAGAAAATACTAACAAGAGGCCCATGGGCCACATCGCTCACCTGAGCACTAAGGGTAGGAAAAAGTAGAAAATGGCTTTTTAATGTAAAGTTTAAATCCAAAAGTAGTCCCATGACCAATCATGGATTTGCTATTTTTTAGAAAATGATTTTTAAAGAATTTTCCTATATATATCTTTAAAAACTTTGGTCGGCCATTTTGGCCCCGCCCTACCCCTGGGGGTCATGATTTAATAAAATTTGAATCTACAATACTTGAGCATGCTTCCATATAAATATGATGAATTATGGCTTTGTCATTCTTGAGAAGAAGATTATAAAAGAATTTTCCTATATATTTCTATGTTAAACTTTGGTCGGCCATTTTGGCCTCGCCCTACCCCCCGGGTTCATGATTTGAACAAACTTGAGTCTATACTACCTGAGCATGCTTCCATATAAATATGATGAATTATGGCTTTGTCATTTTTGAGAAGAAGATTTTTATAAAAGTATTCCTATATATTTCTATGTAAAACTTTGGTTGGCCATTTTGGCCCCGCCCTACCCCCGGGGGTAATGATTTGAACAAACTTGAATCTACACTACCTGAGCATGCTTCCATATAAATATGATGAATTATGGCTTTGTCATTCTTGAGAAGAAGATTATAAAAGAATTTTCCTATATATTTCTATGTAAAATTTTGGTCGGCCATTTTGGCCCCGCCCTACCCCCGGGGGTCATGATTTGAAAAAATTTGAATCTACACTACCTGAGCATGCTTCCATATAAATATGATGAATTATGGCTTTGTCATTCTTGAGAAGAAGATTTTTAAAGAATTTTCCTATATATTTCTATGTAAAACTTTGGTCGGCCATTTTGGCCCCGCCCTACCCCCGGGGGTCATGATTTGAACAAACTTGAATCTACACTACCTGAGCATGCATCCATATAAATATGATGAATTATGGCTTTGTCATTCTTGAAAAGAAGATTTTTAAATTATTCCTATATATTTCTATGTACATGTAAAACTTTGGTCGGCCATTTTGGCCCCCCCCCTACCCCCGGGGGTCATGATTTGAACAAACTTGAATCTACACTACCTGAACATGCATCCATATAAATATGATGAATTATGGCCTTGTCATTCTTGAGAAGATTTTTATAAAAGTATTCCTATATATTTCTATGTAAAACTTTGGTTGGCCATTTTGGCCCCGCCCTACCCCCGGGGGTAATGATTTGAACAAACTTGAATCTACACTACCTGAGCATGCTTTCATATAAATATGATGAATTATGGCTTTGTCATTCTTGAGAAGAAGATTATAAAAGAATTTTCCTACAATTGTATATATTTCTATGTAAAATTTTGGTCGGCCATTTTGGCCCCGCCCTACCCCCGGGGGTCATGATTTGAACAAATTTGAATCTACACTACCTGAGCATGCTTCCATATAAATATGATGAATTATGGCTTTGTCATTCTTGAGAAGAAGATTTTTAAAGAATTTTCCTATATATTTCTATGTAAAACTTTGGTCGGCCATTTTGGCCCCGCCCTACCCCCGGGGGTCATGATTTGAACAAACTTGAATCTACACTACCTGAGCATGCTTCCATATAAATATGATGAATTATGGCTTTGTCATTCTTGAAAAGAAGATTTTTAAATTATTCCTATATATTTCTATTTAATCCTTTGGTCGGCCATTTTGGCCCCCCCCCTACCCCCGGGGGTCATGATTTGAACAAACTTGAATCTACACTACCTGAGCATGCATCCATATAAATATGATGAATTATGGTCTTGTCATTCTTGAGAAGATTTTTATAAAAATATTCCTATATATTTCTATGTAAAACTTTGGTCGGCCATTTTGGCCCTGCCCTACCCCCGGGGGTCATGATTTGAACAAATTTGAATCTACACTACCTGAGCATGCATCCATATAAATACGATGAATTATGGCTTTGTCATTCTTGAAAAGAAGATTTTTAAAGAATTTTCCTATATATTTCTATGTAAAACTTTGGTCGGCCATTTTGGCCCCCCCCCCCCCGTAACCCCAGGGGTCATGATTTGAACAAACTTGAATCTATACTACCTGAGCATGCTTCCATATAAATATGATGAATTATGGCTTTGTCATTCTTGAGAAGAAGATTTTTAAAGAATTTTCCTATATATTTCTATGTAAAATTTTGGTCAGCAATTTTGGCCCCGCCCTACCCCCGGGGGTCATGATTTGAAAAAATTTGAATCTACACTACCTGAGCATGCTTCCATATAAATATGATGAAATATGGCTTTGTCATTCTTGAGAAGAAGATTTTTAAAGAATTTTCCTATATATTTTTATGTAAAACTTTGGTCGGCCATTTTGGCCCCGCACCACCCCCAGGGGTCATGATTTGAACAAACTTGAATCTACACTACCTGAGCATGCTTCCATATAAATATGATGAATTATGGCTTTGTCATTCTTGAGAAGAAGATTTTAATAGAATTTTCCTATATATTTCTATGTAAAACTTTGGTCGGCCATTTTGGCCACGCCCTACCCCCGGGGGTCATGATTTGAACAAACTTGAATCTACACTACCTGAGGATGTTTCCCCATAAGTTTCATCTTTCTTGGCACAGTGGTTCTTGAGAGGAAGATTTTTTAAATATGCCACCAAATTTTCATTAATTCCCAATTATCTCCCCTTGAATGAGGGCGTGGCCCTTCATTTGAACAAATCTGAATCCCCTTCACCCAAGGATACTTTGTGGCAAGTTTGGTTGAAATTGGCACAGCGGTTCTTGAGACGAAGTCGAAAATGTGAAAAGTTTACAGACAGACAGACAGACGGACAGACAGACGGACGCCGGACAAAATGTGATCAGAAAAGCTCACTTGAGCTTTCAGCTCAGGTGAGCTAAAAAAGGACATGTTTATGACATTACAATTAGCATTTAGAAATACATGTGGAAAAAATAATGTGTATGGTTTTTCTGCATAGAATTTCAATGTTTTAGAAAGCACGAGTTTTTATTTTTTAGATCAGTTTCAATTTAAAGAAAATAACAGGACATGACATGTTTTTATATTGAAACCTTGTTCTTTATCCTCAATATGCATTTAACAAAAATATGCAGAATGTTAAGATTTATGGTTACAATTATGATTTCATTAATCTGAAATTCTAAATGCAACTGCATCATTTATTCTAATAGATCGGATATTTTTAAAAACATGCACCTAGGAGGCAATTTTCAAATAAACGTCATTTTATAATGTGTTCCAAAGGGCTGTCTTGTTTTTAAGTCTCATGTTGTCTCTAAAATCATCTATCATCATATGAACATACATGTACATGTTAATTTTAATTAACATTCTATTATATTTGGACATAATTTTCTAGAAAGATGCTTTCATCTGGGTTCTTTGTTCATTTCAAGAGCATTCATGACTTCCGTTTGCATAGAACAATTTATCAATAAAGAGATCTCTTCTCAACGATTTTAGCTCACCTGAGCCGAAGGCTCAAGTGAGCTTTTCTGATCAAAATTTGTCCGTTGTCTGTCGTCGTTGTAGTCGTTGTTGTCGTCGTCGTTGTCGTAAACTTTTCACATTTTCATCTTCTTCTCAAGAACCACTGGGACAATTTCAACCAAACTTGCTACAAAGTATCCTTGGGTAAAGGGGATTCAAGTTTGTTCAAATGAAGGGCCACGCCCTTTTCCAAGGGGAGATAATAATGAATTAGAGAAAAAATAATGGCATTTTTAAAAAATCTTCTTCTCAAGAACCACTGGGCCAGAAAAGATAAAACTCATGTGAAATCATCCTCAGGTAGTGTAGATTCAAGTTTGTTCAAATCATGACCCCCAGGGGTAGGGTGGGGCCAAAATGGCCGATCAAAGTTTTACATAGGAATATATAGGAAAAATCTTTAAAAATCTTCTCAAGAACCACTGGGCCAGAAAAAATGAAACTCATGTGGAATCATCCTCAGGCAGTGTAGATTGAAGTTTGTTCAAATCATGACCCCTGGGGATAGGGTGGGGCCAAAATGGCCGATCAAATTTTTACATAGGAATATATAGGAAAAATCTTTAAAAATCTTCTTCTCAAGAACCACTGGGCCAGAAAAGATGAAACTCATTTGAAATCATCCTCAGGCAGTGTAGATTGAAGTTTGTTCAAATCATGACCCCTGGGGATAGGGTGGGGCAAAAATGGTTGATCAAAGTTTTACATAGGAATATATAGGAACAAGAGGCCCATGGGCCACATCGCTCACCTACGCACTAAGGGTAGGAAAAAGTAGAAAATGGCTTTTTATTGTAATGTTTAAATCCAAAAGTATTCCCATGACCAATCATGGATTTGCTATTTTTTAGAAAATGATTTTTAAAGAATTTCGCTATATATATATCTTTAAAAACTTTGGTCGGCCATTTTGGCCCCGCCCTACCCCGGGGCGTCATGATTTGAACAAACTTGAATCTACACTACCTGAACATGCTTCCATATAAATATGATGAATGATGGCTTTGTCATTCTTGAGAAGAAGATTTTTAAAGAATTTTCCTATATATTTCTATGTTAAACTTTGGTCGGCCATTTTGGCCCCGCCCTACCCCGGGGCGTCATGATTTGAACAAACTTGAATCTACACTACCTGAACATGCTTCCATATAAATATGATGAATGATGGCTTTGTCATTCTTGAGAAGAAGATTTTTAAAGAATTTTCCTATATATTTCTATGTAAAACTTTGGTCGGCCATTTTGGCCCCGCCCTATCCCTGGGAGTCATGATTTGAACAAATTTGGACAATTACCTTAATGATGAATTTGATTAGCTTCACGGGATAATTGTATCGACCATGGAACTTGCAAAATGATGACTGAAAGGAGACTTTTGATATTCTTGTTCATCGACTTATTTGTCAATAGCTTGTCTAGTTTTGTAATATTTTTTCGAACGTACAGTCAATGTAGAGCATGTCTAGCGTATCGAAACAACTGGGAGATATAAACCCCACATGCAGATGATAAGGGTATATTGCTTAATAATGATTATATACAACATCTGAAGTCTTCTCATAAAGTTTTGTTGTTAAGGTAATATTAATGTTCAAATAATAACAGATGCGTCAGTCTCTGTGGCATCTTTTATTTCGAGTTGACATATCACTGAAAGTAAGAATTGTTGACGGATGCATAATGCGTCGTCCATATGTCTTAATGTCGAATGTGTGCTATACTTTTCTTAAATATATGGATAGATATCGAACAGTATTCAAGCTCAAAAATCCATAAAACCATTAAAAAAAATTGGAGCAGAACAAAAAACGTACCTCCAAAATATCAGAGGTGGTTTCAGGCGCCATGGAGGAGTGAGCATCCCTTGCAATTGCCGACCGGTCACATTCACCGTATGCCCCTTAACATGATCAGGAAATAACGGAAACTCCGTAGACAATTACCGATCAGTGTGTATATAATGGCTTAATTAGTATATGAAAAATGTCAGTCTGCATTTCACATAATGATAAACTGTATTTGCTGACAAGGTTATTTTATTGACCATATATAGAACTTACGTATTTTAAAGTAGACTGGTGATATTCTTGTTTCAGCAACTTCTTTGTCAATAATTTACCTCGTTTTAGAAATTGTTTATAAGTAAAGCATACTCTCATGTATCAATCAACTGAGAATTATTAACCCTGTATGCACGTGATTAAGGTATTATTGCTGAATAAGTAAGGGAAGTTTAAGATTGAAAAGTTAAAGTCATCACGTTTATCATAAAGCTTGGTTGTAGGATTATCATAAACATCTTTTTCAAGTAAAATATCTAAATATGAAATAGATGTGTCAAACTGTTATATCTTTTATTTCAAGCTCACTGATATAGATCGTATATAGATCGTATATAGTACTAAGAATGGAAATTAGTGTTGTTATTTGACAATACACCGTTGATATAGCTAAATACCGAATTGAAGGCAACGGCAAGTGATTTCTTCTTTTCACGTTAAACATTTTGAACAAATTATGCTTCATATGAATACAAAAATAGGTCTGCCAATAACAGGGCATAATTGGTTCCCATGGAATTCCAACAGATTATCGGAAGAGCTGATATCCAACAATAACATAAATTTTGTCAATCACAATCTTTTTAAAATCAACTTCGGAGTGTCTCTTTGTAAAATCAGAATTTTTTTCACAAAGTAATTTTACAGGTAACCAATAACAAAGTTAGTAAAATACATTATTTTATTTTGATCGAAAAAAAAAACAGCCGTCTATGATGTTAAAAAGACTGGACTCGTGGGAAATGGATGAACACAGAGTTGAAAAGTCCAAGTTGTGATTTTTTATTTTGGTAAATTTTTGTTTTCATCAATGATTTTTTTTGGTTGGGTGGGGGTGGGGGTGGGGTATTTTTTTTTTCAATTTCACTTGTTTCTTTCAGATTATTTGTATCCACATCCGATTTACACTACTTCTCGAATATATTATTGTACAGGGCTCCAAGAGTTTTTCATTCACTGTTGTTCATAGGAGAGGCCGCTTTGTTGAGCATTTTTGTTGGGAATATTAAAAAATACATTTAAAACTAACCTATGATTTAGAAGAATATCCTTACTTTCTTAGGAAGGGAGATATATGGTTATATGTAAGTTGGATTACAACTTGTATGCTGAATAAAATCCCAGTTCCTCTAAAATACAACTAATCTAAATAATAAGACTAAGCAATGAAGACAATAAGAAATTGTTTCCGGCTTTTATCAGTTGGCACCAATATTTTATATAAAGTGATCGTGTAATGTGCATGTCATTTTTTTCAACTTTTGGATAGAAGGATTGATGGTTTACTTATTATTTCTCAATCGCTTAATGTGAGATTTTAAAAGCATCTGATATCCATTCTCACAAATTGTTTTGGCTTTCATAGTTTGCATATCGCATGATGCAATGCTTCACAGAATTCATAATATTTATGTATGAAACTATGACACAAGTTGTGTAAATTTTGGCTCTTTTAAAATAAGTGATTTGCGGTCATCATCGTGTTCACGTCTAGCGCTGCAGGACTGTAGTTGAAATCCGAAGAACATAGCAGGATTATTTTTCAGATATTAGATACCGGTATCTCCTGAACTCCTCTTTCATTTTTGCAGTTACCCAACTCAATTTTTACAATTTGATTTGGAGTGTTCTATAGAAAATAAGGTTTCGGGAATTTGAATTTTACCCTTGTGGTCGATTGATTTCAAACATAAACACACATGTTTTTCTAATTAATTTTTTTTTTTTTTTTTTTTTTTTTTTTTTTTTTTTTTTTTTTTTTTTTTGCAGTAGACAACTGATCTTTTGAAATTTGATTGGGGTGTCCTACGAGGTTTTTGAAATTCGGTTTTTCATCAGGGTGATTGGGAACATTGTGTTTTTTTTTTTTCAACAAAACCTATAACTTCTCCTACATAGTACTCAGTAGCTTATTAAAGGGTTTTTATCACGCATCGAAATTTCTTAAAAATTAAACACTATTATATTCTTGGAACATATAATTATCGTTTGACTATAAAATAATGTTTTAAACTGTCGTATTTAAGCCATAATACATCCGTAATGTAGGGCCTTCAGACTAAAAATCTCCACTAATTAGATAGGGGTCACGTGGTACTGAAACGTCATAGGTGTCAATGGGAAATTAGACCTCGTAAAGCGTATCGTAAGAAAACATCTACCGTATAGATATTTGCATTAAATAAAAAAGAATACATCACTAGATTGGAAGAAATTTTGATATTGACAATATAACTTTGTATATATGGATGTTCAATCTTATATGTATTAACTTCTACAACAGAAAACTAAACAAAAACATACCGTGAAAGGAGGATAGGGAATTGAAGACGAAGCCGTTAATGACAACTCCTGGCTTCGACTGAATAGATCGAATTATTAACGTTTGATTTCTTAAATAATTATAAAATTGGTCGTTATACGTTTTCTTACTTCGTTATTTTAATAAATTATACATAAACAAATCTTGTATATATTCTATCTGTTCCAGCAATGAACATCATTTGATAGAAAGGCCACTTCGATCTTCAATGGCGCCGTGCGCCATTACGAACTTCACAACACATAGTGCATGATCTGTGTGCCGGGCTTTTAAAATGCCTATTGATAAATTATTATTTTTTGAAAAATACCATTTCCATTAAATGGATATTTTATATAATACAGAAAAAATTGTGACCGTACATAAACGAATGCTCTGAATGGAGACAAATCCACGCACCGACCAAGTCCCTGGCAGGTAAAAAAGAAACTTCCTAAAACCTTTCCTGTGCTGATTTTTTATCCAGACCCACAAATTATATCTAATTATTTATCAATCAACCAATTATCATTTATTTAATTTCTAGTAGGGTTTTAAGACGAAGCCATTGAGCCGTTTTGTAAACACAATAAGTACTTCGCTTGACCAGGACTGACACCTATGACGTCAGAGCAATGGCGCGCAACATCGGCGATCAAAATATGCATATTGAGAAATTTAAACTTTGAATCGCTGAAACACCCAAAATATTAATTTTCTAACCAAAAAAATTTGATGGATGATTTTAATAGCATATAAACCTTATTATACCAAAAAATCATGATGCATGATAAAAACCCTTTAAGTTTTGGTATTTAATTGGTATACTGTCTTGCAATTGTGCAATGTCTTTAAGAACTGCGAACGATAGTATTGTTGTCCCGCCTACCTCCAAATTAATTTTCAAAAGTTGCCATATTCGATGAAGTTTTGATATTTTTTTTTATATATAACTATATGGATTTTCATAAAACATTACTTATTTGGGAAAACAAAGAGAGATAACTAAAACTTTGGTAAAACTTGTGTTTTTCACTATAGAAATCAACGGAAAACGGAAAATATTTTTAAAACATCCCCCGTGACACAAAAATTCCTTTTACAGGTAAACTGGACTGTTATTTCACAAACTGATACAAACCTCCTTGTGTGACACGGGGGGACATATGTTTATTGACAAAAAACGACAAAAATTATTAATTTTTACACATTTCAAAGCGATTCACAACTGAAACATTATATTTTATTAATATATTTACGGTTTATTTATTTGCCTAAAACATAAGAAAAAATATGAGGAAGATTTAATCATATCCAAGACTATTTCAAAATATGGTGATGCCTGAAAGTCCGATTTCAATGGAAAATATCGTCTACCCCCCATTTTCAAGAGCTGGAGTTATGGATAATTTACTATTTAGCGCTGGTATTAAGACAATTCATCAATTTCCATTGAACTGTTCTTTGTATTAAACAAAGAATTTAATTTATTGAATTAAATGATTGCAAAATGTAGGCGGGAATCGAGAGTTAGCATGCTTATTTCTTTCGATCTTCTACCTCTTTATAAAGGTTCCCTGAACTTCTCATATTTTACACAGAAGCCCAGTCTTAATTTGGAAGAAGTCTCATGTCTGGGCCTTTCCCTTGTTACCCAAACATGAAAAAGGGTACATTTAGTGGAAAGCATCTAAGTGCAGCCATTGGTGTCTTTCTGTATAACAGCTTTAAGTTTGTCAAAAATAAAAACGAAGAAAGACAACTCCCTCAAAGGATGGGTAACGTATGATCATTAATAACTATAATCACTATTTTCTAGCAAGGTGAAATCCGGCAATTTTTAATGAAAATAAAATAAAACTCAGTTCAAAAACTTATCCTACCTCCTTCGCCACGAAATAGGGTTTATTTTTGCTTGTCAAACTTAAATTTTCAGGTATTAGAGATCTCGCCAACCCAACCCACCCTATATAAACGAAACTCTTGGTTATGGTTACTTCAAATATTTAGGAACACAATATGATTCATTGGTGTTAAGCATCGAACTAGTATAAAAACGTATATTGTATACAAATAATACACTAAAGTGTCAGTACAAGCTACTTACTCCAGTATACTTTTTTGTTGTTGTACAAAACTAGAATATTTTAAATTTTTTTGTTTTTGTTTTTGCACGGAATCTGGAAATGTTTCTATAATTAATTATCGCACCACGAAGATGTTAATTGATGGCATAATAATGAAACGATGGTGTTGTTGTGAAGACGATGTCGCACTGAAGACGTAATAATGAGATTGGATGAAAACCTCACTTTAATAATATTTTGACCCTGGACCATCATTAATATTTTAAAACCCACGGCAATTTCATTAACATTTTTTCAAGCATTAATATAATACCGCGTTAGTGCCACCTGAAGTATTAATTGAGCCACACTCTGGTGTTTCAGCATTTTAATATCATCAGAATCGGAATCAGAAAATTTTATTTAAAGTCGAGTTTTTTTAAACAAGTAACATAAGCTATGTAGAGCTTTTAATTGACATAAAAGCATGTCTGGGTTATTAAGGTCATATACATGTACATATACATGCGTTTTGTATCTCTTGGTATTAAATAAAAAATTAGTCACATTTGTCATTCTCTTCTGATTTCTACATTATTTTCTGAATGTTTTTAAATATAAGTACACCAAAAATTGTGATATAGGCCATTCAGAAGATTACCTATTAGGGTTATATACGAAATTAACCCAGTAGTATCTTGTCGAAATGCCTGGTAAGGTACCCTAATTTTTTGTGAGGAATCTTGTTCAAGTACCTAATGACAAATTCTTGGGAAAAATTATATACTTTTGAGGAACGTGTCGTCTGACCTTAAAGTTTAACATATTAGGGTTCTACTCTGCACATTGATGTATACATCTGCAAGAATGTACTACATAAAAAAAAAACTTTGAATACTATCCTTTATTATCTAATCATCAAAACTTTTTCTATTTCTCTTCTTTAGTGAATCTGCCTTCTTCCTTCTTAAACGTATTTCATTAGCTTTGTCTAACCTGTTCAAATAAACAAAACAAAATCTATGAGTTTAAATACATGTATGTGTACTACTTGTACAATAATTTTTTTTCATTTTACTTTTTCAAAAATCAATTCATGATCAAAATTAGGGAATAACTAAGTGTGTTGTTCTTGTTATCAAAATCAATCTTTACACGTCAGTTTGCTACATGTAGTAGGCCCTAGTGATCAATGAAAAATGACACACACAGAGGATATGTTACACTCTGTTATAAGTATTTATTAGCTTTTTCATCACAGATCTTTCTGAAAATCATAGTGGAATCCTAAAATACCTTTGTGTTAGTATCTGTTTGTCCTTTTCTGTTATCTCCGCTGGTTTTGTGGCAGATTTATGAATCATCTCTCGAACCTTGTTTAGGCAGTCTGCCTGGTTTAGCATTTGTGTTCTTGTTTTCTCAGAGGTAACAACCAAAAATCCATCTTTTGTTATTTTACTCTGCTCCTTCAAAATCAAAGTTTGGAATTCAAATTCATAACACTACATTTAAATATTAATTTATTTTAAAAACATTTTTTTTAACTTTATGTAAGCATACATTATTGAAGAAGTTAATTAAATTTGAAAAGCTGGTCATGGTCTTCTGCTGTGTATTTTAAATCATGCTTATAACGAAGTGCAAGGGAGAGGAAATTTTGATTTTTATAAATCAATTTATTACATCACAATACATCTGTTAAATTCACAATATACTTCAAAGCCAGTAGAATGTACACGTAAGAGTAAGAGTGTTTACTGTAATAATGACCTTGCTTATACTTGTCACTATTTTAAAAAGTCCTACTCACATTTTCAATGAGATTTTCTTTAATCCATTGAGGAATCCAAGAGGCACTTTCAACATGGAACCTTACTTCTACCTTTGAACTGACTGCAAATTATAATAGTATTGTAAATGCAAAACTATATCACAATGTTAACTGATAGAGTAAAAAGTTTATTTTATTGGAAATATAAACATAGCATATTCTATGGAATATAATGTCATACTTTGTCACCCATGCCAAGAAATAACAATTACATTTATTTCCCAGCAGATTTGTGAATGCAATTTCAGCTGTCCCTTTTGTTTTGCAATGCTCTACATTTATGAACTTAAACATTCTATTAAAAACAACAATTAAATCCAATCTATACAATACACTCATGCCCAATTTACACATCTAAAATCGTTTTTTAAAGAATCTTCAATTCAAATTCATATATTTTAGAATAAGTGAGAGTTCCTCTTCTTGTTCCTCCACATCCCCTCTCCCCCCTTTTTGGCACCTCAGTCTCATATTGCTTAGGCCAAACAAAACTAGAGGTACTGTGAGCAATGAGCTCACTAAATGATACCCCCCGCCTCCCATATGAATAAAATGGCAGTGTCCATGTTTTGCTCTGGAAAATTCAAAATATATGTTGGATCAAAAAATAAAATAGGAGGTGCACAATGGCAATATGTAATTAAGATTCTCTGAAAGTTTCATTAAATTTCCTTCAGTGGTATGAGAGGAGTTGCGGATAAGAGATGGGTACCCCAAAGCGTAACAGACGGACGGACAGACGGACGGACGGACAGACGGAAATACCGATTACTATATACCCTCCCGCTTTTCAAGCGGGGGGTATAAAAATAGGTGAGGTTTCGGTTACACCTTCAAAAAAATTAGGATAGGTGGGTAGGGTTTTTTTTTTTTTTTTTTTTTTTTTTTTTACAAAATTATATTTGATTTTTTTTCGTAATACCTATCACTGCTTTGCAGGTGGCATTTAGATGTGGCATGATAATATTGGTGGGTGCTTAGTTATGAAAATCATCCCCCCTGGTCATTATTGATCTTTACACTGGCTGAAACAAAAAATAATACTAGGAACCAATGATGGATTTAGAAAGAAAGTTACGGGAAAAAATTGGAAATTGCCAAAAAAAAGTTTAGGGTGGGGGTGAAAAATAGGGAAGGTAGGAATATCAGAACCACACATATTTTTTGATTTGGCCTTACTGGTAAATGCCGTATTGCTTATATTGACACCATAGGTAAGCGCTCAAAGAAATTCCTACTGTAGTGATTGTGTATACAGGTGTATATATATAATTATTTTTAAACAGCTACTCAATGCTCTTCCTTAACGATAAGTTAATTACATAATTCTTATGCTTTCAAGGTGTTGTTCCTTATGAGCATCAGCCAGTGGGTATATAAATGCCATTAAATAGGGACAAACTTTGTGTCAGTCAGTCAATGTGCCATTTCAAATTCATTTATATGAAAGAACATTCAAATGATAGCGCTAGCAGATTACTGTTTTTAAATTGTGATGTGTTTTACATAGTAAGGGCACCCGGGTCTGTAAATGATTTGTATATAAACTTACTAAATTAGACAGTTTTACTTCCAACTACCCGGTATGACATTGAGAAAATACTTTAGGCTTACAATTTAATGAAAAATGGTATATAAAGTAGTTTACCACTTGATGGCTCTACCTTACCTTTGTTTACATTCTGTCCACCTGGACCACTCCCTCTTATTGCTTTAATTTGAATGTCATCTGAAAACAAACCAATTAAACGATAGAAATATTGATCCTATTAACAGAATATTGCATACATTGTTAAAGAAGCAAGAAAATATTGTAAATAACATTAAGTGATAGTCCTTTTTTAAACTTAATACATGCATGTAGATCACTGCAGTTGAAATGAAAGAAGGCTAATGTATAAACAAATAAAACAAATATTGTGGGAAATGGATAAAGACATAAACAAAATATATACAAAGTGATATCAAAGTGTACGTTGCAAAATAAATGCAAAACAAAATTTTAACAAATCAAAGAGGCTAATGTTCTAAAATGCTCACCCGAGTCATAATAATGCCCTTTTCTTCATACGAAGATTTATTCAATATATATTGATTATTCCTATGCAAGACTTATTTTCTAGGCCTACTTTGTACACAGGTATATGCATGAATCATAAAATGGAGAACCAATTAATGTACTACCTAAAGGTATGTAGCCTGTGAATTCTTCTTCTGTTTCACTACTATATGCATGCTGTAAATGAATTTAAAAAATATTAATTTATTTTAAAACAACACATAAGATGCATTACTTAAAAAAAATAATCTTAATCCGAATTTGCACGTTTACTTACCTTGATCTCAACCTTCTTTAGAAAATTCTGATCGCTGTTTGGATAAATGTTTTCAACAGAGTATTTGCTTTTATATGAGGATGAATATAGGCGTAGAAATGTTGGGTAATTATATGATATTTGGAGTTTTGTAAGGCATGACCTGATCCGTCTCAGAAACATATTTTAGAACTCTTCTTTTTCTGGAAAGCATAAAAGGACACTAAATTTATTATTTTAAAAATCTTCCGATAGGAAGTTTTTGTTCCGGAATAATCAACGAAGGTGTGGGTGGGTTGGGGGTGGGGTCTTAAGGTTAAGTTTTATACCCCTGCTACGAAGGAGAGGGGGTATACTGTTTTACCTTGTGTGTCTTTCCGTCTGTCTGTCCGTCCGTCTAGCTGTCCTAACAATCGTCGCAGTTTTCTCGATCAGCAAGCATAGGCGCTTGGTTACAGGATGCTATATTTTGTGTATTATGTGTTTTTCTAGGTGTGTCTGAATACCCTCATCAAAATAAAAATACAAATTCGCCGAAATTAGCACGTTTTAAAAATGCCATATTTACTGTATATAAAAAGATACTCTTTTCATACACAGTAAATATCATTTTTTAAAACGTGCTAATTTCGCAATTTTTATTTTTATTTTAAAGAGGGTATTCAGGCACACATAGAAAAACACATAATACACAAAATACACCATCCTGTAACCAAGCGCCTATGTCAGCAAGTAGGCCTACTCATCGCAGATGCTTCAGTGAAACTTGACCACATACTTTCCTGAGGCATGTCATTAGTGGGATTCATTTTTGTTCAAATCCGGTATCAGTATGTGTCTTCAACTACTCATCGCAGATGCTTGTAAATTAGCACATTCTTTGCTGAGGCATGCCATATGGTGGTAATCATTTTTATTAAAATCCGATGTCAACTTCCTGTTTTTCCGTGCGTCTGTCCATATATAACAAAATTTCATCGCGGTAGCTGCAGATCTGTAGCGTTAAGGTTTTATATATTTGTCTTTGACCATAACGCTGCAGATCCCGTAGTGCAAAAAAGGTGCAATTTACGGCGCAATATTTTTTGCGCTCTTTTAGGGAGAATTTCTCCACTTTCCAGCATCGTTCAATCAACTACCTTTCAACAATTCTAGACACATAATTTAATTAATCTGTATATTTTATCCATCTCCCAACCCTTTATAGTCGTCTCTACAAGTGATAAACTCGCTTGTTAGATTACTGAAAATTCATATCCATGCAGCGAGTTTATTGCCTGTAGAGACAACTATAAATGGTTGGGAGGTGGATAAACTATACATATTGGCTACAGAATGTGTTAATAATTAGGGAGTAAAGGTTTCTGTGAGTTGCTTTAAGGCATGTATAAACTGGAAAATTGTAAGTCAAAATTTTGGCTAAACAAAGTTTTTCAAAAATCACCATCTGTAGCGTTATGGTCGAAAGTGACTATAATATATAAAACCATATAACGCTACAGATCTGCAGCTATCATCGCAGTTGCTTGAATTTTTAGCACATTTTTTGCTGTGGCATGCCATGTGGCAACGCCCTTTGAAAAAATTACGCACTTTGAAAAAAAATCCAAAGTGCATTAAAACTGGGACAACATTTACGCACTTTAATTTTTTTTTTCAAAGTGCGTTACATTTGGGACCAACCCAACGCACTTTGAAAAAAATATGTATAAAACAAACATTTCGGACTTAGATTTTAGTAGTGGAAAGCATTAATTTGTAATTTAAAAAATATAAATTATTTACCAAAAATCGCGAAGATTTGAGTAGTGGAAAGGTTTTTGATTAACTCTTTATATTTCCAATACATAGGCGTCGGTGGCAAATAAAACAGGGGGAGGGGTAGCTGCACATCTGTAGCGTTATGGTTTTATATATTTGTCTTTGTTATGGTCAAAGACAAATATATATAAAACCATAGCGCTACAGATCTGCAGCTAGGGGAGGGGAATAATGAACCAAAAAATTGGAAAGCCGCATTTTCAATGCCTATATGATGTACATAAAGTGTTTTTGGTGCAGGTCTCGTTTCCAAGTAACCTATAAGCCCTAAGTTGACCAAATACATGCATAAATGATCAACTAAGGATGTGCTTCAGATGCTGGATCTGACATATACATTTTCCAGATAATGGATCAAGGTAAAGTTTTGGTTGTAGTTCTGAGGTAAGTTCTTTGATTATCTCTGTTTCAGTTAAGGTTATCTTAACAATTTCAACCCTGTTTCACTTTTTATAGCTGTCAGGCAAGTTGTTAAAACAAAGTTTACGTGCGTAGCTATAGGAAAAAAGATTTATTTTTAAATTGTATTTTGAGTAAAAATTCAATAAAAATTGTTTGGATTTAATAGTAAACATTATGTACAACTATATATATAATTATACATGTAACAAAGCATATCAGGCTCGTAGGAATAGTTTAATTTGTACAGGCACAACCATGCATGCACCTTTTTGATTCAGTTGGGAGGGGCACTTCCCAAAACTTTCCCTGACAAGCAACTATCTAAGGCATTCTTTAAAAAGAATGGACAATGTGACATAAGTAATTTAATTAAACGTTATGACTGTAATTAAAATGAATTTGTAACCTCCATAATTTATTTAGAGTTTTCCTCAAAATTGAAATTTAATAATGGAGTAGACATAATTATGAGTAGACATAACTGTTAATTGCGCATATGATTATGGAGTTTTGCTCACAGATAATTCATAATATAATATCCTTTAAATAATATTGCATATTTGGAAAAAAAAAATCTTGGCAGCGGTGGGATTCGAACCCACGCCTCCGAAGAGACTGGTGCCTTAAACCAGCGCCTTAGACCGCTCGGCCACGCTACCTCCTTGCACTCTGGACAGTTCAAAGTGTAACAGACTAGTAAGTAGGTAAAGACAGGTAAATATAGATGGCAGCACTACTAATTCTTCACCGGAAATAGATACCTTGAAAAGTGAATAGTTTACTAAACTTGTAATCGTTTTTTATCCAGGTAAAGTTATTATTGTTTAACCATTAGTGTCTTGAATCGTTATATTTGTATCTGACATCATACATCAAACGATTATAAAAAGTTTTCGACTGATTGATCTTTAATCAGTCTACCCGAAAAGGTGTGAAAATTGGACAGGTGTCAAAAACTTAGTCATTCAGGATGGACTCGTCGTGTGTTTATTTATGACCGGAGAGTAGTATAAGAATGGGACAATTATGAGAACCACGTGTCATTTTTAAAAATGTGCATACCCAGAAATCTACATTGATTGATGTGATGGAACGTGATTTTCTGTGGACTGTGTGTTGAGGAATGGGGAATTCCTCTTCAGTACAAATATCTATGCTAGGTCTGGATTCCTCCGGTAAAACCACTATCTTATATCGCATGAAGTTTCAACAATACACAAACGCCACCCCAACAATCAGCTATAATTGTGAAACCATCAAAGTGAAGGAGGGGCGAGCAAAAGGCATCACTTTTAAGATTTGGGATGTGGGGGGACAAGACAACAAGAGACCTTTATGGAATCAGTACACACGTTCTTCTGATGGGATTATATTTGTGGTGGATAGTGTAGATAGAGAGAGACTTGAAGAAGCAAAGTTGGAACTTATCCGGTTACTTAAAAATGCAGACAATCAGAGACTGCCCCTACTTGTTATCGCCAACAAACAAGACTTGCCAAATTCTTTGGACTTGTGTGAAATCGAGAAATTATTAGGACTTAGGGATCTTCACCCAGGGCAAGTGTGGGCAATACAAGGGGCATGTGCCATTACTGGGGAAGGACTTCCAGAGGCAATGGATACCATGTTTGACCTTATAGTGAAAAAGAAAAGTTTAAAGAAGAGGAAATGATGAAAATTCCTCATGTTTATTATAGTCCAATTATTGTGTGAATGTGTGTTGTGACAGGCGGCTATTTATGACTCGTACAGAATATTTTAGAAAAAAATATCTTTTATTGTTTAAACTTTTTGTGCAATTTTGTTTGAAAAGGGTTGTATTTAGATACTGTTTTGAGATATTTTTTACTTAATTAATTTACTTTTGTTTATTTTGCTGTTTTATTTTGAAGAGTACTACCCATGCATGAATATACCAAAGTGTAAAATTTGTTATATATATTATTAATATATGTCTTGTTAATATAATTCGCTATGCATGTTTTTGTGTAAAAATATTTTTAATTGTTTATAAAAGTGCTTATATATATTCCTGAAAGTTTCCAAAAGGTTACTATACCTCATTTTTTTGATAAGGTAAAAGAAAGTAGTTCTAAATGCATCAACTACAAGTGTTAAAAAATTGTAACTATATGAGTATATGTATCTTTCTCCCGGACCATTTGATTTTCGCAAGACCAGATACAACTGCCAATATGTCACTTGCTTATTAGCACTGCTTGTTAAACATATTACACAGTGAACATTACTTGGAGCTTAATCTGACAAGCAGGCCAGCATTATAACTGCCTTGTATCAGTTATGACTGTCTTGTATCAATCTGTTCCATTCTGCCTTCAGGGATAAACATAGTACAGATGGTGCCTGCTCACTGTTTGTACATCCAGTCCACTTTCAAACAGACTGTAATTTTATATTGACCATGTTGACTAACACATGACCAGATCCCTACCTCTTATTATGCCTTTTCTTTGTTACTTTGTTGTTTTATATTTGAAGACATTCCAAAAAAAGCTGTTTTGTAGAGATAAAGTATTTTTTTCTGAATCAGTGCTTGTCTAGTTTGTAGCGGTGTGTTTGTTTTTTCTTTTGATTTGTCAGTGAAGATTAACATATTGTTTTTTTAAGTAATGTACAATTAAATTGGATAATCCAGGGTTTGTGTGTAAAAATCAAAACTTCAAAAAAGGCATTAGTTTTGAAATTATTGTTATTTTTATACACAGGAATGATATTGGATTCTTTTTTTCTGTTTGTAACAGATATTGAAACAAAGAATTCCACAAGAAAATCCTTGTTATAAATAAATGTCAAATAACAATTTTTGAAGAGGTATTTTATAAAACTGACTGCAAGTTATGACCAGATAAAAATTCCAGTGGTATGAATGAAAGGTTAGACATAATTTACATAGTATTTGGGCATTTAATAATAGCCTTAGCAAAAACATTGTGGGATAAACATGGAAAAATTGTTTATTTAGTTATAACAAGGGATTGACATGCTTACTTTAGTGGTATGTATGTCAGAGTATACATGAAAATGGCAAGTTTAATTCAGGTGCACATACGTAACTCAAAAACTTAAATTTTTAATTTGAGAACATCTGCTTTTTGTAAATACATGTACATGCCACTAATTTTCATCTGAGTATATAAAGTTAATATATTGAAATATGTCAATGAATCTAAAAGAACAGAGTTTTTAAAGTAGAAATTAAATTCTTCCTCATGATAGAAATCTTTTGAAAAGTGGTTGAAACAAAACTTTATAAACAAGCATGATAAGTGTTCAGTCATTATTAATTTGGTAATTCTTTTAAATCTTAGATAAAACATGATTTCACAGGAAGAAATATTGGAAAATGTTATGTTTATGAAATGTAAGTTTTAACCTAGGGACCAATACTAACGTAAAATCGATAGATAGATAACGTAACTTTTTTTTGATAATTGAATTAAAGTTCACAAAGATAATCTGTACATCCTTGTTTATGTGGTTCACATATCATAGAAGTGTAATCTGTTTATGTTACTGTGTAGACATTTCCTTGTTAGCCATTTATTATACTCAATCATTTTATCTCTCATCAAGTTTAAGGTATCTGCAAAGTGACAATGGATAGCAATATTGCTTGTTCTAAATTTATTAAAACAACAAAAACAAATCTGAGTTCTTTTTTCTTTTGAAACAGCTTTTAATTGTGTTTCTATTTAAGGTACCAGACTTTATTTTAAGAACAAAATTTTCCCACAACAGGGTGATATGCAAATGTAAAATGATATGTATATTTGTTACAAAATACAATGTATCCTATATTACACATGTATTTTCGAAAAATTGTCGTCATATAAACTTGTCCTCTAAGTAAATTTAATGACCTTGAATAGACAATTAAATGCAGATTTTTTTATTATACAGAAAGTGCATATGCTACCACAAGAGGGATCAGGGTAAAATTCAGGGTAAAATTCTCAAATGATTTAATAGAGAAACTTAATTTTCCTACATGTACCAAATACAAATTTCAAGAGCATATTAACCCCGTGAATTTTTAATTTGAAAATGCCATCATCATCCCTATGATAACCCATTTTGTTGTCTTGGTCAGCAACAAAGTCTTCCCAGTTCTCTCTGTCTTGGGTCACTTTTGTCAGCAATCCCCAAGAGTGTTACATGGCTCTCACTTCTTGCCCCATTTTCTGTCCATCTCCATGTTGTTGATGATCATCTCTCTTTCTGTTGTGGGCATTTAGATATATGGATGGCGTATTGTCAATTAACAGGGGTAATTTCCAATTTTATGTAGATACGATATATTCTGGTGAGCTTGAGATAAAAGATACCACAGAATCTGACACAACTGTTTCATATTTGGATATTTTACTTGAAATAGATGTTAATGGTAATTTAACAACTAAGCTCTATGATTCAATGTGTTGACTTTACCTTTTCTATTGTCAACTTCCCTTACTTATGCAGCAGCATACCTTCATCACCTGCATATGTAGTTTATCTCTCTTAGTTGATTCGATACGCAAGAGCATGCCCTACCTACGAACAATTTCTAAAACGAGGTAAATTATTGACAAACAAGTTAATGAAACGAGAATTTCAGCTGCCTCGTTTAAAGTCATAATTTCATAAGTTCTATGGTTGATACAATGACCTTGTCAGCAAATACAATTTATCCTTGAGTCAAATGCTGACTGACGTTTTTCACACTAATTGTTAGTCCATTATTTATACACTGATTTGACGGATTTTTTCGTTATTTCCCGATCATGACAAGGAGCACACGGTGGGTGTGACCGGTCGGCAGGGGATGCTTACTCCTCTATGGCACCTGATCCAACCTCTGATGTTTCAGAGATCCGTATTTGCTCTGCTCCTATTTTGTATTGTTTTATGGCCTTTTGATCTTGAATACTGTTCGTTAACTCCATATGTTTCTTTTCCTCTGAAGCCAATACGTGAAATTTTACATTCATCTTTTAATTAAATGTATATCATTTAGAGGATATATGTATAATTACAAAAAATTGTATTGACTTAACTATACCACATACTCAAGGTTCTTTAGTACAGAAATCTCCCAAGAGCAATGCGTCCAACTTAAAAAAATCACAATAGAATTTGTTGTATCTCTTTGGTGAGGACGTTATGACGACCGTAGGCTGACCATTTAGGCAAAAAATAGGTTAATATAACCACACATGTATGTAGACAAAATAAGTTATTGTTTGCAGTTCGTTAGTACAGAGTAGTAATGGTATTTCACAATGTTGGAATGAAATATATGGAGATAGCGAACAGTATTTAAGCTCAAAAGTACATTCAAACACTACGAATAAGAAGCAGAGTTAACACGGAGGTATCAAGCTTCCGGGCATGCAGTCATGTATATATCTTTCAAAACTAACTTTTTCAAAAATCATTTCTTTTGACCATGCATTTGAAACTCTTCTGTAAAGAATTTAACAATAAGTTCTCTGAAGAACGAAATCAAGAGGCACGACGATTATATTCAACTAAGGAGCACTACCATTAATACCAAAGGACTTGAAATCAAACCCTTAATATGTCCTAAACTACAGGGTCTGCAGTAAAATCTACAGCATTGACATCAGATTTTATTAAAGATATAAAACACGTCAGAAAGGGTTCTTATCCAAAATACTTTATATCACCACTATTTTTACAGAAACCGTGAGCTGAATCTTTTTTCAAACTGAAATGCAGCTTACTAAACCCAACTTTCACAATTTAAGTAATAAAATAAGTCGACAGCAAGTTGAAGTTCCAAATGAAGATACCAAAAGGACAATTATTATAGTATTTTGAGAAATTTTATGTCAATAGCGAGATTGACTGTCAGTAGCATTGATTCATAGTTGATTTATAACGACGTCATTCTCATGTAAGCAATTTTAAGTTGTTCAGAAATGTTCAAAAGTTCCTCTGATTTCAAGTATGCACCCCTGATTTACACTTCTTGAATGAAATATATGGAAATAACGAATAGTATTCAAGCTCGAAAGTCCATAAAACAATACATACATATTAGTAGCAGAGCAAACACGGACCTCCAGAATATCAGAGGTGGGATCAGGTGCCATTGAGGAGTGAGCAGTGGTAGAGGGGGAGTTGCGGATAAGAGATGGGTACCTTCAATATCATAGAAAGAATGGCTGTGTCCATGTTTTGCTGTGAGAAACCCAAAATATGTGTCGGATCAAAACTGAAGTAAAATAGGATAATGGCTCTATGTAAAATAGATTCTGTGAAAGTCTCATTAAATTTCATTCAGTGGTGTAAGAGGAGTTGTGGATAAGAGATGGGTACCCCAAAGCGTAACAGACGTCCGGACGGCCGTAAGACGGATGCATTGCAGGTTCCAGTAAATGTTCTACCAACCCTCTTTCTATACTCCCTACTAACATATTAACAATAGTGAAGGAGAAACTTCATGAATATTGTAGAGTAATATATCAGTTCTGAATAATTTTTAATATACCAAACAACCAAAATTAATTTGAATTACTGTCTATATTGGACTCCGAAACGTCATAAAAATTCTTACAAACTTGAAGATACATAGCGGTTCCAGTGGTTGATACAATGACCTTGTCAGCAAATACAATTTATTATTTAGTCAAATACTGACTGACCGTGCGTTTTTCATACTAATGGTTAGGCAATTATATTCACACTGAATCGTCAACGATTTTTTCCCGTTATTTCTCGATCATGACAGGGAGCACGCGACGGGATTGTACGATCGGCAGTGGATGCTCACTCCTCCATATGGCATCTGATCCCACGTCTGATGTTTTGGAGGTCCGTTTTTGCTTTAGCTCCTATTTTCTATTGTTTAATGGACTTTTGATCTTGAATACTGTTCGTTATCTTCATATATTTCATTTTATTATAAACTTGACTACGGAGTGTTCTGTAGAAATTTTCGAGAGTCCTTCTTTTATGTCACTTTCATAGATTTGAATATTGTTTGAACACGTAATTATTTTTTACATCGATCACGGTTCGTTATCTTAACATTAAACTTTATTAAGTACTTGAATATTGGTTTATTGATGAATTATTTACAGTAATTATGATTTAGCAAGGGGAGTTGGTCTGACTTAGTATTCAGAGAAAATGCGGGAAAATACAATTCTGCCAACTGCTTCTTCAATTAAGAAATGGAACTTGGAAATGTTTGTATCTTGTTATTAGTCGTCATTAAAACTAGATAGTGCTATGATTTTACACAAAAGTAACCCGAAGTTGATATGAATAAGTTATCTTCACCACTTTTCTGGTTACCCCCTCCCCGCCCCTATTGCCACGTGCCTGTTTTTATGTTTAACAGGAACCATAAAATGTTAAGAAAGGTGTAAAAAAAAAAAGATTGTTCAAAATTTGCCGCTTTTTCGATTTCAGTGCGTATTATCACTTTCTTTTGGCCTATTTCCGTTTTTGTGTTCCGGTGAAATAGATTTAGTCATTAGATGTAAAGCAGGAAGATGAAGTGTAAGTTAGATTTTATATAAACATGTACTTAGTATACGTAATACAGAATTAATTACTTCCCATATGTTTTTCAAATTTTAATCGTGAATGGCACTATCTCTCTTTTATTTTTTAATTTTTTCACGGTAGGCCTATTGCATAAATAATGTAAATATAGAAGTCGACGGTGCCGAGTCCGTTTGCTCACAAACCAATTTTGTACAATATTTACTGAGAGCTAGTCCACTGAATTTCAGTTACGGGGAGAGGGTTGCGTAATTTAAATATTTCAGGGTCTCACTAAATTACAGATAGGTTGTGCTTTTTTTAATCAAAATATTTGATTGAGGGAATCCTAATGTATTAAAGAAAACATTCTATATAGTACACACTGCTTGAAATCAAGCATATTCGTACATGTAACCCATGTTTTGTTTGTTTGCATGCTTGCTTGTTAATCGTCCCTTTGAGAATTTTCACCATTTAAATATTGAGACTAGCAGTGTGTAAGCATTCAAATATCCAAGTGCATCAAAACATAGTTGAATATGCTTTGATCTTTGCTTTTTTTCTTAAATTATTTGTTCAAAACTCTAATTTTAGATACAATTTGTCCTTCATAACAAGTCCAATGGCAGCAGATGATTCGTTTGACCAAGACATCGTATTTGCTCAAGACCTTATAAAGTGTACCCTTTGCAGCAACAGTGTAGAACTTTACTGTAAACCATGCGGCCTCAATATATGTGGTGGCTGTGCAGGAAGGCATATGTTATCTACACCCGAAAAGAAACACGATATTGTAAAATACGATAAAAAGTATCTGACTAGTCCAAAACCTTCATGTCCAAGTCATGAAGACCAAATCTGCGAGCTCTTTTGTGAAAAATGTAATATCGCTGTCTGTGCAACATGCATATCTAGTAAGGCTCATTATAACCACAGTATCGTTGAAATTTCAGTTGTTTTCAAGCAAAAGGTTAATTTCATAATTCAAGAAACGAAATCGTTAGAAGAAAAAATTGCCCCTGAGTATGAGAAAATTCCTAAAGACTTAGATGGGAAGGTGAAAGCCTTGATTAATAATAATACATTACTAAAGAAAGAAATTACAAGTTATGGTGAAGAATTGCAGAAACAAATCAAAGAAACAGTCAATAAATATGTGGTCCAAATTGAAACGATGGAAAAACAGGACATTGCTGACTTGAGAAATAGCATTTCTAGATTCCAGAATATTACAGGGGAAGTCAATCATGCCATTCAACAAAACAAAGAAATGTTGAAAGCCAACGATGTTCAGATATTCGATTATCAGTCTGTTATAAAGAAGTTTCAGAAAGTCCCAGCTCGTATTAACGTGACGCCGCCTTGTTTTAAACCTAGTCTTGACAAAGGAAAACTTTTTGAAAACATTGGAATGCTATCTGTATCGACTAAAAGGCAGGAAGATGAATATTTAATTCAGTTGACGGAGGGGGCTGTGCTACCCATGGCCAGGTCTTATTTCAGGGAGCTTCTCCCAAGACCCATGATTATTGCAACAGTAGAATGTAACTATAAAGAGTTATACAAAATCAGTTGCCTTTCCTCGGAAGAAGCTTGGATAAGTGGCAACGACAAAACGATGACAAGAGTCAACAAAGGAGGATCGGTCCTTGAGGTGATGAAAACCAAGTCTGGGCGCTCAACCAATGGTATCGCTGTTACGAAAACAGGGAACCTTTTGTACGCCGATTGTTACGGTAAAAAGATTGAAATGGTAAAGAAAGGGAAAGTTAAGTCAATAGTCAAAACTGAATGGAAGCCAACGGAGGTTAGCTGTACACCTACTGGAGATATTTTAGTCTCGTTGTGGAATGACAAGCCCTTGGACAACAAACTATTGAAGGTTCAAAGGTATTCTGGGGATTCATTTGAGCTGAAGCAAGAGATCCAGTTTGATGAGAATGATACATCGCTTTTTCGATGTTCAGGGGATTATACTGCGCTTGTCACTGCTGAAAACAGGAATGGAGACATCTGTATAGCAGACTGGAATGCTAGATCCTTGCTTATACTGGATAAAAGTGGCAAATTGAAGACGACTTACACTGGCTTTCAAAGCAAGGTATTTGATCCTAGGTATGTGGCCACAGACAGTCACGGACACATTCTAGTCTCGGACTATGACAACAACTGTGTACATATTCTCAATGAATCTGGTCATCTCGTCTCTCTGATTGAGTATCTCAGAAAACCCGAGGGTATAGACGTCGATGATGATAATAACTTGTGGTTGGTGGAAAGAGAAGGAAAACTCAAAATCATCAAATACATGGAGTAGAATCCGGATTAGTTAGTTACAATAGTTATAATGTTAGACTGTGTGACATACCCGGTAGTATGTGATGGCTATCAGTTCATTATTTCTAGGTATTTTGTAGGTATACAAAACATCCCTGAGTCAAATATAACAAATGGATATAACTACATGCACTAGTATTTAAGCTCGAAAGTCCAATAAACTTTACAAATTGTGTAGCAGAGCAACAACGGATCTCTAAACCAGCAGAGGTGGGATCGGGTTCCTTGGAGGAGTGAGCATTCCCAGCCAACAGGTCACACCTGTTGTGTGCTCCATGTGTTGATCGGGAAATAACGGGAAAATTCAGTCTGTAAATAATGATTTTCCAATTAGTATGAGAAAGCCAATCAGCATTTGATTTAATGATGGATTGTATTTGCTGACAAGGTCACTGTATCGAGCATAGAACTTACGGAATAATGATTTTAAACGAAACTGCTGATATTCTTGTTTCATCAACTTCCCTGTCAATAACTTACTAGTTTTAGAAAGTGTGCTCTTGCGTATCGAATCAGCTGAGAGATATAAACTCATAATGCAGGTGAGAAAGGTATATTGCTGCATAACTAAGGAAAGTTGACGGTTGCAAAGTTAAAGTTATCAAGTTTATCATAAAGATTTGTAAGATAACCATCAACGTCTTTCTCTGATAAAATATTCAACTATGGAAGAGACTCTGTGATATTCTTTTTTTCAAACTCACTGAGATAAATCATATCGACATAAGAATGGAATTAGCCATTGTTAATTGACAATACGTCGTCGATATATCTAAACGTTGAAGGCAACAGCAAATTTTATTTTCTTCTTTTCGTTATATAAATTGTATTTTAGAAAACTTGGATTTATTTCTACAAGTGGTAATCCAACTTATACCCATAGTTCCTTTTCTAAGGAAGGAATTCTTCAAAATCATACGTCAGTTTTGAATACTAGTATTTTTAATATCCCAATAACCAAAATGAATTTAAACTACCATACAGGGTATTTATATTGGATTTTGAAACTTCATAAGAATCCGTACAAACAAAGATACATAGCGGGTTCCCGTAAATGTTCAACCAATATTTTTTGCGAATGCAATGCATGCGAAAATTTGCTTAAAATTTATCTTTCTTCACTCCTCACTAAGATAATACCAGTAGTTAATGAGAAACTTCAAGAGTACTGTGCAACAATATATTCAAGAAGTGGTGTAAATCAGATGTGGATACTTACAATTCCAAGGAACTTTTGGACAATTTGATATTACAAGATTTTACCAAAATTAAAAGCTTAAAACTTACGACTTTTCAACTTTATACACAACTATTCCCCACAATAAATTAAAGTCAAGCCTTTTTGATATTTTTGACAGCTGCTTTTTCAATAGAAATGGAACTCTTAAATTTATTTGCGTTGTCATTGGTCATTTGCAAAATTAATTTGTTAAAAACCCATTTTGATAATTGTACACACAAGTACAAGTGAAAAAGACATTATTGGTAATCTAACAACCAAGCTCTAGAATAAACATGATGACTTTAACTTTTCTATCATCAACTTCTCTTACTTATGCAGCAATATACCATCATCACCTGCATACGGAGTTTACATATCTCAGTTGATTAGTACGTATGAACAATTTCTACAACGAGGTAAATTATTGACAAACAAGTTGATGAAACAAAAATATCAGCAGTCTCGTTTAAAGTCATCATTTTGTAAGTTCTATGGTCGATACAATGACCTCACCAGCAAATTCAGTTTATCATTGAGTCAAATGCTGACTGACGTGTTTCATACTAATTGTTAGTCCATTATCTAAACAATGAATTTACGACGAATTGACAACAATCACTTTTTCCGTTGTTTCCCGATCATGATAAGGAGCACACGGCAGATTTGACCGGTCGGGAGGGGATGCTCACTTCTCTAAATCACCTGATCCCACCTCTAATTCCGTGTTTGCTCTGCTCCTATTTTTTTATTGTTTTATGAACTTTTGATATTGAATACTGTTCGATATCTCCATGCATATGTTTGATTTCACGTATTTTAAACAAATTTTGTTTCATATGAATACACAAAAAGGTCTGCTGAAAAGGGGGCGCAATTGGTACCCATGAAAATTCAAAGAGATAGTTGAAAAAACCTGGTCTCCAAAAAAAACCCTATCGATATATTGTCAATCAGAAACTCAAGCACATTTTTTATATCAACTTCAGAGTACTTGTGTGTACAACTGTTTAATACACATATTAAATTTCAATTTATTTGTTGTTGCTCTTTTTAAATATGCATCTATAAGCAAATAAATTTTCCAAGGACGAATAATCATCCCCTATTGCCCAACACCCCCGCCATTAACTGTATGGGTTGATAAGGTAGACGAAACATTTCGTTCTCAAATTACATAAATTATAAGTTTAGTATAGAAAAACTTAGGTTTAATAGTTGGTATTGTATGAAACAAATCAGCCAAAATACGATCCAAATTAAATGGTAGGTTATCTTTGCTATTAAACGACCATAGAATTTAGAAATACAATTAAAGAAAATGCCTATGTGAAGATACCTAAGAAGGAATATATTGCCGTATATAGTCAACATTTTTAATTGATTTTTTAATTAATTTTAATTTTTAAATTCTTTTACTTACAATATTTATCATTACACCTATTTAAGGGAATTTTTCCATTAGATATTGTTCTCCTCGGTATGAATTCAAATTAATAAGTTTTTGAAAACCCTATGACATCACAGTAGGACGGGATTACCTTAAACAATGAATATAATACATTTCATGATATATCGAGTCGATATTATTAAGAAAACGTCGTAGATATATCTTAAAGTCTGGTTGAAGTCCACCCCTAGTGTTTTCTTCTTCTCATGTAGAATTTCTGAATAATATAAACATGATAAAAGTTTGTGAGCAACGATATGATGAAATCAATATCACTTAAATTTGAATAGTTGATATAATTTATTCGAAAATCCGATATCACTTACTTACTTTCTGAGTTTCAATAAGTGATATCACCAATTTCTGAAGGTGATATCACCGGTTTATTCCCACTCAGCCTTCTGAAATCATTATTCGAATAAGGTATCAACTCAAGCCCCATCTGCTGATATGGCTCGATCACACTATCCAGCTTAAAACGGTGCATCATACAAAAAATGTTTTGACCCATGTTTGTTTTTGACACATTTCTAATTTTTTTTTGTTCATAAACCTTGTTAATTTTTAATTAAATAGAAAATAACGTGTGACTTTTTAAACTGAGTATAAAACCAGATGATAAAACGCTATCTCCAACATTTTTATTTTGATAAAATGTCGGGATCGGTAATACTTAAATTCAAAATATCTTCACGATCGTGCATTTTCCATTTTTAACAAAAAAAATTTGTATTTACCCATGATTTCGTGACCACTGGCTTTGGTAAGTTTTTTTTTCAATTTTCAAGTATTGTTCATCTTATTTCCGATTAGAAAGTCTATTTTCAGACGCAACTATTGATGTTACTTACGTAATCTGGAATATAAAGTTGAGGAAATTCTGGTTGGATACGCTTAGCCACTAGATCCATATATCACAGTGACTGTATTGTTCCATCTCAATGCATACAGCATAACCTGTTTAATATATCGTATACATTCAAGTAAATAATACACCTAAGTACAATTTAAATTAAGAGATCCATGTGCATGTTATGTAGTGTAATACTAAAAGCCTAGGTATTTAGTTTTGTTTTAATTGGTTGTCTTACAATGTTAATTTCAGATTTCAATATGAAGTTGTTTGGCAGACACAGTTTTTTCCGCGGGAAATCCTTGATGGAGCTCACAGCTCAGCTAAAGAATCCTAAAGGTCGAGTCGTGACTCGAGTAACATTTGAGAGATATCCTGAAAAAAGCTACTATATTTTATCTCATGTGGAGCATGGATACCATGGGAAAGTGAGTTGAATTTTTTCAAACATATTTCTGACTAATTTTTTCTAACCTGCTGTCTATGGGTATTATTATTGTTGTTTGAAACATTTCGCATTTTCATCTTTTTCATCTGATTTTCAAACTTGTCATAAAACATACTTAGGTGAAGGTATTCAAGTTTGTTCATATAAAGGACATGCTCTTTTTCAAGAGAAGATATTTAAGAAATACTGTATGCAGGAAAATTATAGCTCACTTTTTATTTTGCCCTTTTTTGCTTTAGATCCATTGTAGAGCAAATTAAAAAAAAAAAAACCTGCATAAAACAGGTGTATTCCCTTTCAAATTAAAGACATGTCATTTACATATGTACGTGACCTATTCTATCAGTTTTTGTCAAGTGCCAATGAGTGCCATGCATGTATATTTGATCATTATCAACTTCTTCTCTGGAAATACTGAACCAAATTCAACCTATTTTGGCATACGTTATCTGTGGAAAAGGTAGCAAACCTTATAAATTTAATGGTCATTAATTCCCAAAGGGATGGGGCTAAAAAATTTTCTTTAGATTAAGCCAAATTTTTAAAAATCTTCATGTTTACACCTGAACATCAAGCAGTAAATCAATGGCTCGAGGGTGGGGGTTTATGGTGTTATAGCAGCTTGGACTCTTTAGGTAATATAATAAAAATCCCCATGCATTAATAATTCCTTGAAAATCTTCTCTGCTCAGTGAATTAAGTTGTGATCAGCAGGTGTGCCTCTTCAAAAATTATGAAACAGGGGTTTAAAGCTTTTTAAGGCTATGTATGATATGACAATGTGTGGAATTATTTAATCTGCTTTACGTGAAGTTATTGTGTTCCCCAAACGAAGTTGGGGAACATATTGTTTTTACTCTGTTTCTTATATTATTTGAACGGAAGGGGTTGCAATTCGTTTGTTTCTTTTCCACTATTATTATTATTATTATTTTTTTTCTTACCAATTTTTAATCTTAAGTTTAAAACTTTCAGCAATGATGGTAAATCATATATATATATTTTGCCGTACATGTACAATACTACAATTTTCTTTTTTTAAAGTGTCTTTTGTCCAAGTAATCAAAAACGGTTTGAGATTGAGTCTTGAAACTTTCAGGGATGATAGATTGTGAAAGGCTCTCTTGAATTTTGTATAAAGTTTTTGTTGCCGTCACGTCCGTTGTCCACCGGAAGTAGTTTAAAAATATGCAAAATTTTATTTTTTTTTTTTAAATGTTTCTTATATAGGCAAATATGGAAGCCGTATTATTATGTCCACCGGAAGTTATTTTTTCTAAACCGGAATAGTAAAAAATGAGCATTTTTCATTGATATAAATTCCTTTACACTCAGAGAGGAGTTATAGGTCATTTTTAGTACTTCCGGGTTATATAGAGAGAAACACTCTTAAATGTGTTCTTACGTATTTACAGGAATTGATATAATTTAGTTCATTTTCATTAAGTTGTTTTATGGTATCAAAAATCGAACGGAAGACCTAGTTTTGTTTTATTATTCTTATTATTATTCTTTTTTTGACAAAATTTTGTGCAGGTTGTCTATTCACGGTTTTTCATGTATCACATTGTGTCAGATTGTTACATCCGTATGAAAATTGCTTTTGGTGCCAAGTTATGGACAATTTCCTGATTTTAAAATGCGATTTTGTCGCGCACTTTTATCCTTGAAAATGGAGGATATACAGCTCAGGAGAATCTTAAGAGGTAGTCATGACTTTGTGGTTTGCAGAATCGCCTTTTCGTGTAACTTCCGGTTTGAGAGATATCCTGAAAAAATGCATTTTTTCAATTTTTGTGTTTTTATTTTTCTTTGTTGTTTTTAATCTAAACAGATACTCATTTGCAAATGCGAATATGTAATTTTTTCAAAAGCAATATTTTGCATTTGAAAATTTGAAGCGGTTTTTCAATGGCCTGGTTAGTCTTTGGGTATTATTATTGTTGTTTGAAACATTTTTTATCGCTTTTTTCTGCTTTTTTCGTTTTTTATTTTCAAACTTTTCAAACTTGTCAACGAGTTTCATATCTAACATACTTCCCCAGTGAAGTTGGGAACATATTGTTTGTTCATATTATTATTATTCTTATTATTTTTTTCAAGAGAAAATATTTAAGAAATCTTGTATGCACATCAGAAAATGTTTTTCACTTTTTATTTTGCCCCGCACGTTTGCTGTAGCGCGCATCCATTGTAAATGACCGATTTAATTGATATAGATATAACTTTTTAAATTTTCGATGAAATGCTGCATAAAACATTGTGTCCCCTTCAAATTAAAAACATGTCATTTACATATGTACGTGACCTATTCTTTTTTGTTTTTGTCAAGCTGCCAATTTTGAACATGCCATGCATGTATATTTGATCATGTATCAATTCTCTGGAAATGCTGCGCCAAATTTTTAAAAACCTATAACTCCCTTGTTTACACCTGAACATCAAGCAGTATATCAACATGCACATGGATACACGTGGGGGTTTATGGTGTCTGATTGGCTGAAACTTTAAACAGCTATAACTCTTTTTCCAACCAAACAGGATAATATATAATGGACTAAAAAAAGGTATGGTCACCATGCACATGCATTGCATGTATAATTTCTTGAAAATTTTAACAGGTTCTCTGCTTTCATGGTATTAAGTTGTGATTCTACAAGAAAGTGTTCCTCTTGAAAAATTATGAAAAATCTGAATGGGTTTTTTAACACTTTTTTAAATACTTTAATTTTTAGTATATTTAAATATATGTGTGGAAAAATTATGGTCATTAATCTGCTTTAAGGTAAAATTTGATCTAGTAAATGTTGTTAATTCAGATACATAAAGTTTGTTTAATTTAATGTGGTGCACAAAAAGAGAGTAGATCCATTATGACGTCAAAATCAGTTATTATTATTATTATTATTTTTCTTTCTTTTTGTCCTGATCTTGTACTTACATACGGCTTTTTTAGCAGATTTATGTAGATTTGCCAAAAAGGTACTTTCGCGCATGGCATTCAATTAGAAATCATATGAAAAGTAATTTTTCTGTTTTTTGATGAATTTTTTTGAAACTATTATTAAATTTGACATTATTTTAAAGAAGAGGCATGGTCAAAATACAAATTACCGTTTTCTGATTGGACTGTAAAGTCTCAATCTTTCTTGTTACTTGTCATAATCTTTTGAAATTTTGAACAAAACTCCAACATTATTTCATGATGATATATAAAAATTTTAATTTTTCATTGAAAATGACTGTTTAAAATATCTCCTTTGTTTTTCAAAATGCTTTGAAATTTAAAACATACAAGGATATTATATAGAAAAAAATTCATGAAACACATTATTTGGCCAAGTTTATATGTTATATCTCCTTTGTTTGCATTAAATGTTGAATTTTAAAATATAGTCATTCATTTAAATATTGATAAAAATTTATGAAATCACGCGCATGCATGTGTGCTGCATTCTAATAAATTCAAATGGCTATAACTCTTAACCAAACAGGATGAAGTTATTCCTGTAGTCTTTGTTGCATTTACTTAAAAATATTCGAATAGTAATTTTTAAAATTATAATTGATATGAAGTATATTAATATTTTAGATATTGTAGACAAGATAATATGGTTGTTACGCACTTGAAAAATGCCTATTTTTAAATATATTTTGTATTTTTCAATTTTTTTTTCATAAAGTATTTCTCATTTATAGAGATTACACCAATACATGAAATAGATTTTATGAGTCAAGACAACTTGTCAATACTTTGTTATTTATATAACTATTTAGTAATAAAAATGTCTTATGTTGATGATACAATAATTTGATTATAAGCAATTTTTTTATGTATAAACCAAATGGTTTATGTTTTGAAAATTTTATTTTGCTGGTAAAATGTGTTATTATGATTAATCTGTATGTAATCTAAACCCTTATGATCAATAAAACCAAAATAAAGTTTAAAAAATGTTTCATTATAAATATTTATGTACATTTGAATATACAGTATTATATAAGAAATCATTATTGTACAGGACGACTGTCATTGAAATAGTTAATTACAAATTTGCAAAATTTTTTTTCTGATGACAAACATGCAGCTCATATTGCTTTAATATTTTAGTTTCAAAAAATGGTATTTTGAATTTTCATTTTGAGATAGAAATTAAAAAAAAAAATTATTGCAGAATTTGACTGGTGTGGCATGGGGCACAAAGGTTTTCAGAGGGAACAAGTACCCAAAGTTAATGAGAATTGATGCAGGGGGGAAAAGGGATTGGCGACTTATTCCAAAAGAGGAAGAGGAGGAGTTTTGTAAGATTGACAAAGTGCATGAACCAAATATTAAAGTAGAGGACATTGATACACGATTACCTCCAGTGATGGAAATGGTGTTAAAAAGGAATTTCAAGCAAAGAAATGTAGCATTTGAAGGTACTCCTAACCTAAAGGGATTTATTAACCTTAACAGTGATTTAATGAAAAGAATTGAATATTACAATGCACAGACAGACTGTTCATCACAAGAAAAAACGTCTTGACGACCCAGAATTTTAATTCTTGCATTGCAAAATAATGTATTTACAAGAAATGCAATTGTATCTTATGAATAAAATTGTATATAAGACCACAGAATGCTAATTTTAATGTGTTTGATGTGAAGTAACTCTTCTGTATTACAAATTCATACTTAATAAAACATACAGTCATGTTGATTATTTGTGGCATTACTTTTGGAACAAGAAACTGGAGTTACTTTCCTTTACCTACTTTAAAAAAAATAATGCAATTTTCAATCTTTTTAATATTATTACAGAAAGTTCATTAGAATATGATTATTGTTATAAATTTATGCAGTTCTCCCAGTTCCATATAATGAGGTCATTCCAAGTTTTTCTTGTTTAAAGACAGATTGGTTTTGAGGTTATGAAATTAAAAGCAAACACAAATTAAAATCAACAAATACATTCAAGTCTTTGAAACACAATTTACTAGTACTCATTTTGGATTGGCATCTCTTTTTTTAAGTGGTGTACCCAAGTTTCTCTGAAGAAAATGCAGGTAAAACTACCCGTCTTTTCCTTAAACTTCAATATGCCAATAAAGGAATTGACTTTAATACATGTATAAGTAATATTCTTAATCACTAAAGGGTCCAGTCTTGTATTCCACCATATTTCAAGTTAAAGACTACACTTTGTATTTCCTATAAATGTACATTTATTATTGCTTCCAAACTTTTCAATTACAAAAAAAACTTTACATGGCCTATATGTTGAGTATCTGAAACATAATCCTCCATCGTGTTCATGTTCTTTGCCGCCCTATAACTGTCGTCCTGCTGGACATGTTATTAGAGGTGATGTAAATATAGTTAATAATGAAGACCTTATATCACTTATTTTAAAAGGTCCTAAGTATAGGAAACCCCGATCCTTCAACTGGCATCAGAATTTTATAAATATTATGGATTCTCTTGAAGATTATGCCATATGATGGGCCAGATATGAAAGAGAGGACGTTTACACTTTGTCAGATATGATTAAATGTATCAGATTCATATTAAAATCACGTATTTAAAGATGGTCAATACGACAACCATCCATCCTTCAGTATTCAATAATCCAGAAGTGAAATTTCAAAGATTACATCATCAGTACGTACTGGTCCCTTCTGACAAAGCAGGTAACAACATTGTCTTCCTTTGTAAGGCTCATTATATAAATTGTATTTTAGAAGAACTTGGCTTTAATTCTACAAGTGGTAATCCAACCTATGCAGGTAAAACTACCCGTCCTTTCTAAGGAAGAAATTCTTCAAAACCATATGTCAGTTTTGAATATTTTTAATATCCCAAAGAAGCAAAATGAATTCGAACTACCATACTAGTATATATTTTAGATTCCAAAACTTAGTAAGAATCCTTACAAGAAAAGATACATAGCAGGTTCCAGTAAATGTTCTTCCAAGCCTGTTTCTTTACTCCTCACTAGGTATTAACAGATGTGAAGGAGAAACTTCAAGACTTCTTTGCAACAATATATTCAAGGAGTGGTGTAAATCAGATATGGATACTTAAAAATTCCAAGGAACTTTTGGACAATTTGAAATCATAGAATTTTACCAAAATCAAAATCTTAAAAATTTACGACTTTTAACTTTATACACAACCATTCCCCACGATAAATTAAAGTCCAGGTTTTTTTATATCATTGACAGCTGCTTTTTCAATAGAAGAGGGAACTCGTAAATTTACTTACCTTGTCATTGGTCATTTGCAAAATTATTTTTTTAAAAAGCATTCTGATTGTATAAACAAGTACCAGAAGACCAGGTCTTCCAACAATCTATTGGAATTTCCATGGGTACTAATTGCACCCCGTTATTAGCAGACTTATTTTTGTACTCATATGAAGCAAAATTTGTGCAAAATCTTATGTGTGAAATGAAAAAAGCACTTGTGGCTTTCAATTCGACATTCAGCTATATCGACGTATTGTCAATTAACTGATAATTTCCATTCTTATCATGTCGATACAATAAATCCTGGTGAGCTTGAGATTATGAAAGACGCCACAGAGTCTGACACATCAGTTTCGTATTTGGATATTGTACTTGAAAAAATCTAACAACCAAGCTCTATGATAAACGTGATGACTTTAACTTTTCTATCGTTAACTTCCCTCACTTATTCAGCGATATACCTTCATAACCTGCATACGGAGTTTATATCTCTCAGTTGATTCAATACGCAAGAGCATGCTCTACATATGAACAATTTCTAAAACGAGGTAAATTATTGACAAACAAGTTGATAATACAAGAATTTCAGCAGTCTAGTTTAAAGTCATCATTTAGTGAGTTCTATGGTCGATACAATGACCTTACCAGCAAATACGTACTCTCCATATGTTTCATTTCAGTAATATAGTACTCTAGTACATGTAGTTTACGTAAGTTACAATGCAAGAAGAATTCTCAAATGATATTGAGAAATTCTAACATTGTGCTTAAAATGGGCTTGTTCCTTTATGGTTTATACGGGGTTTTTTTTTCGGATAAAAAGATGGATTTTCAAATTTAGGGTTGGATTTCTAAGTATCAGTGACTAATATCGAAAAGTTTAAAATCAAGCATGATTCATTATCCATAACAGAAGTTTAGAAGTACAATGAACATTTAATTTTAAATGGATGTACCATTATTGCAGTTAACTGTATTTTTGAAATCTTTTACCAAGGGAGAACTGCTCTTGCAGCTAAAATTTCACCCTTTACACTATGTGGTAAAAGATTTGGTCAGATCTGAAAATCGTTATTGTGGTTTATAAATATTTTAAATGTATTGTTCATTCAAGATTTCACTTATTATATAATTATATGATATATCACCAAACTGCTTAATAAATCAATCACCTGTAAAGTATATTATCTAATTTTATTTCTTGTGCAGCAAGGTATGCATTTTTAACAACTTCACATATAATTCAAACAAATGTGCACGTAACATCATTTGACATTTGCTTAGCAAGCATGTCAAAAGTCAGGTACTATTTTTAAGGACCGTATGGCTACTTGAGCAAGTGTTGTGGTTTCCAAATTAATTTCCAGACTTGCTTAATTAATTTATACCCAATCCCTAAAATAAAAGTGAATTTTAAATATCAGATCTTGAACACTATTTCAAGGACCGTCCTTTGATTGGAGTTGTGAACGGGGCTAACAAAACAATACTCTTCACATGGGACGTAAAAAAATATCTATGATGAATAACTGGCATGGATGAGTCAAATTCAGATTCAATATGTAGAAAATGAGTAATGCGTGTCCAAGAGAATACAATACAGTATTATGCTTAAACTAAAGAATGATGGACAAACTCACTTCTCTGGTTCAAATTTTATATAATGTTTGCTTAATTATATGCAGGTGCCTTGTCTATATTGTCAAATGTTGGATTATTTAATTAAGTTAATTAGCTAATTAAAGAACACAAGGTAGTTTTAAGTTATTAATAATAAAAAAAATATATAAAACAGCACACTCAATGCACATATGCCTTTTTGATTAAACAGGATATTTACATCCATTATGCAAGAAAGAAATACCCATTATCAAGAAGCTATTTGAGCGACTAAAAGGAAATGGCAGTAATTGTGTTAATTCATACAAATAGCATTGAAATTGCTTTTCATTATAGATTAATCAGTGAACGATTTATAGGGGTTAAATCCATCCTAATTGACGAGTTGCTCAAACTGTACAATTTTCTTGAAATTGCTAACTTATTGCTTGTCTTAGGATATAGTAAGCAATATCAAGTAGAATTGCAATGCTTCAAAATTGATAAAATGTAAGAAACATCGATTTGAAAACATTCATTTTTTACATTAAAAATATTGATACTGAAATAAAAAAAAATTAAGAACAGCATGACACGTAATTGAAACTCAGACAACACAATTATAAACAGCAATCTAAGAACATGGTTAAAATGAGAAATTCAAGTTTTGTTTGTCCATGAAAGTATTTAAGATCAAAATTCCATAAAACAATACAAAATAGGAGCAGAGCAAACACGGACCTCCAAAACATTAGAGATGGGATCAGGTACCATGGAGGAGTGCGCATCCCCTGCCGACTGGTCACACCCGCCGTGTGCTCCTCAAGATCGGGAAATAATGGAAAAATCCGTCGTCAATGCAGTGTATAAATAATGGACTAACAATTAGTATGAAAAACGTCAGTCAGCATTCGACTCAGTGATAAATTATATTTGCTTACAAGGTCACCGTATCGACCACAGAACTTACGAAATGAACACCCACTATCGTTGATGTCCCTGGCATACTACTACTTACTAATACTTACTTAACAGTGATTCCTTTTATTTCCCTTTCATTTTGAAATAAAATTGTAGATTTAGATTTTAAAATGTAGACTAAAAGATTTAAATTACAAGAGGCCACCCATTTGATTTCAATAGTCCTCACCCACTGACGTCTGTACATGCATATCTGGCCTCCTTAGTTTCAGACAAAGAGACACATACACACCAGATTTATATGCTTATTAGGCCTCCTTAGCTCCTCACCTTTCGGTTTGCCTAATTTACATTGCAGTAGAATTATCAAGAAATCAATTTCACTAATTTTCAAAGAGTTATCACAGAGAAAACAAATAGAAATGGAAATATTTATCATGAATTATAAAGTTTAGAAGATATATCGAAATATCAGTACTAGTTAGTAGTACAGGTATCAGTATGGGGCGATATCCAAATATTCAACAGTGATATTTTTTTTGATTCTCCAAAGTCTGTCACTAAACGAAACGTGATATAAATGGGACAGGTTTCATCTGCAATAAGAAAATGGGTGTCTCTAAAGTTCTCAATTCAAAATAATTTTGAGGCCGGCCTCAATTTTGGTTTAGCAAAGAGATCACCTCATCTATGCATAAAAAAGAGTTTTGTTATTGTAAAATATCAAACAAAGTGAACTCAACGAGAAGATATGCAAATTCCAGTAAATGTCTATTTTGTAAAAGTGTATAATTAGTACTTATATCTTATTTCGGTGCAAAGAAATCCGTGGACGATTTATAGACAAATCAATCTTAAGTGATGTTTAACTCAAGCTGAATGCAATATTCATGTAAATCACATGCAATTAAAAAGGAAATTGTACGCAAATTTGAGAAAAAATTGTAATGCTTCAATTGAAAATGATCTATAAAGAAATATCTGATCAGCTTATTTGCATGATAAAATTTTGAACGATTTATAGATACAATGTATTCAACAATTATAGTTAATAGAATATTTAGTATGAATGAAATACTATGTAATATTATATGGAGATAACAAACAGTATTCAAACCGAAAGGTCCATTAAACAATACAAATTTGGAGAACACGGACCTCCAAAACATCAGGTGGGATCAGATGCAATGGAGGAATGAGAATTCAATGTGTGTAAACATACGGTGTAGCAATTAGTATGAGAAACATCAGTCACCATTTGATTTAATAATAAATTGTATTTGTTGACAAGGTCATTCTATGGACCATGGAGCTTACGGAATGATGACTTCAAACGAGACTGCAGATATTCTTGTTTTATCAATTTGCCTGTCTATAAACTGCCTTGTTTTAGAAAATGCTCATACGTAGAGCATGCTCTTGGGTATCGAATCAACTGAGAGATTTTAACTTGGTATGCAGGTGATGAAGGTACATGTATATTGCTGCATAAGTAAGGGAAGTAACGACGATTGAAAAGTTAAAGTCATCAATTTTATCATAAAGCTTGGTTGTTAGATTGCCATTAACGTTTTTTTCTGGTAAATTCATTGAGATGTATTGCAGTATCGACATAAGAATGGAAATAACCAATGTTAACTGACAGTAGTCGTCGATATACATGTATCTTAATGTCGAGTTGAAGGCCACAAAAAGTGTTTTCTTCTTTTCGCCAAAGATATTTTGGACAAATCCTGCTTTACATGAATACAAACATAGTTCCACGAATAACTAAACTCAACTTGTACTCATGGAAATTTCAATAGATTGTTGGAAGACCTGGTCTCCTAAACCACAAAGATATTGTCAATCAGAAATCCAAGCTTCTTCAAAACGATCTCAGAGTACTTAATATATGTATTATGATATCAGAATGTTTTTTTAAAAAAATAATTTTGCAAATGACCAATAAGAAGGGCAGTGAATTTACGAGTTCCATTTTTTCCAATTTTTATTGAAAACGCTGCTGTCGATGATATCAAAAAGCCTGGACTATAATAACTTATCCTGGTGAATGGTTGTATATAAAGGTGAAAAGTCGTAAGTTTTTATGTTGTTGATTTAGAGGCAAAAAAATTATTTCAAATTTTCTAAAAGTTCCTTGGAATTTTTAAGTATCATCATCTGACTTACATCACTAGCTTTTTGAATATTTTGTGCTACTAAAGTTTTCCATCTGCTGTTTACATTTTAGTAAGGAGTAAATTAAGAAAGAGGCTTGGTAGAATATTTACTGGAGCCCGCTATATATGTATCTTTCTCTTTAAGGACTATTATGAAGAAAAATATATCAATCACAAAATTAAACTGAGCTGTCAAACAATGTCAGAATTTTCTGACTTTGATCTCCCCTATGTCCAGACCTGACAGATTCTTAGTTTCCTTTGCTCCAGTTTCATGGACAGTGTTAATCAAGTCCATTCAAAATGACAGTGCGATAAAAAAGGATGTGAGATCAACTGCACAATTGCAGATTCATTGCTTTAAAGTAATCCCATTTAATTAACACGTACACTTTTTCAGACGTTAAACCCAACCCCCTCTTTTCTAAGAAAATCTATGACTGTGACTAAACTTTACGTCTTGGCTGGGACATTTTGATGCAAAAATAAGAGACCCTTGAATCCGGTTTTTGATTGACTGTTTCAGTGTTACTGTTTAAGTTTCTGCAAAATTTCAGGTTTACATATCTTCTCAGAAAAACATTCTACTTGAAATTTGTAATAACTTTGACAACACAATCCCTAAATGTTGATTTATCTTATAGTTAAAAGAAAGGTTTTGTCAATAAAATAATGAATAAACATCGAACATCTTCATTGGTGCAAATTGCTGAGAACCATTTAAAATGTTAATAATTTCCTATCCTTGACTTTTTTTTCCTAAACCTGACCTTTGTTTGAGTTAATATAATTAAAATATATAAATTAATTCAAAATTGGTACAGAAAAATAATTTGTTTCGTTTTCTCTGACCTCAATCTTTTACATTACCTTCATTTTTTTTTATTGTGATTTGCATTTAAAATATTATTAAAGGAATATCCAAAATACTTTCAGGAAAATTCAAACTCATTTGTGTAGATACATCAACATGTGCATGATTTTTTTAAACCTTGACTTTCCCTTTGATCTTTATCTTTCATCTTATTTAATTCCATACAGTAATGCTTCATTCATAATACTGATGAATCTCCAAAAGGCTATTTCATCCACACTTACTTAACATATCATATATAAATTTGCATCTATGGGAGAATGAACTAGAAACACTAAGAGTTCACTTACCTATGGAATAAATAAGCTAAATATCCGCTACATACTTTCTTATAGAAAACAACAATTTTGCTAAAGATATGATTTCTCTGTATGAAACAATCTTGAGGCAGCTCGTGGGCCTTGACTGAGTATCATCAATGTGTTAGTTTATAGACACTTTTGGCATACCTGGAACTTGTATGGATGTAAAATGTGAACATAATAATGAACAGTGATCAATCTAGACGAAATGTGAACAGGGTATACATGTAACAACAAAGTCCTCTGGAAATACCGGGTTTGATGGGGCTCTCAAATCATTATCACATTCTTGCAGTCTCCAATGAGTTCAGGTGTAAAAAAAATTATATTGACCATTGACTTTAAATATATTCTATTCAGTATTCAAGTCTTCCCTATGTAAACTACAAATGAAAAATTGAAGATAACAAACATGAATCGATCTAAAAGAAATCTATGAACAATACAAATCTGTGATCAGGACATAAAGACGGATTCATTGAAATTCGAGAAATGGATAAGGTGCATAGGATGAGAGAGCATCTCCTATTGGCGTTCACATCCGCCTTGAGTACTATGTACTGATCAGGTAGACAGCATTCAGTAAGTCGAATTCAGTATTTGAAAAAGGTCCAACAATTTGTATATAATTATATTGTCAGCCAAAATTCGACCCAATGATGAGTAATATATGGAATATATGCTAACAAGGTCATTATGATTTACAAAATTTTGACTTTAGCCAGTTTAGGTTGTTGAAATTCTCTGTAACATCAACTGAACTGTACTTTTATGTCCTGGTTGTAAACTTGGCCGTATTTGGAGCATGTTCCTGAGCATCGAATAATATGTGGACACTTTATGCAGGTGATAGTGGATTATCACTACCTGAATAAGAGAAGAAAAGCTGAAATCGTTATTCTAAATGTCAAGTCGAAACAAGTACGTTCTCCTACATGGGAAGTTTCTATTTATGTACATTTGCTTCATAGGAAGATACATCTAAACTTAAAATGAATAGACCTGTTATCAAAAGACTACATATATATTTTCAAAAAGGAATTCCAGGTTCCTTTTAATTTCAGAGTACTTTTTTGTAGTTTTAAAGACTCCATTCTCACTAAAAAAAAAACGGGTATCGAAGATTTCAAAAAGCCTAATTTTTAGTTTATCCAAAAGTAGAAAAATCTTACGTTTTTGTGCTACTGAAAAAATAAGCATTTTTAAATTTTAAAATCTTTTTTGGAGATCTATCCTGTAGCACAGTAGGTCTGAAGATTTTCTTATTTTACAGCCGTTAACATTTTTAGCTCACCTGAGCTGAAATCTGAAAGCTCAAGTGAGCTTTTCTGATCATATTTTGTCTGTAGTCCGTCTGTCCGTAAACTTTTCACATTTTCGACTTCTCAAGAACCACTGGGCCAATTTTAACCAAACTTGCCACAAAGCATACTTGGGTAAAGGGGATACAAGCTTGTTCAAATGAAGGGCCAAGCCCTCTTCCAAGGGGAGATAATTATGAATTAATGAAAAATTTAATGATATCTATCAAAAATCTTCTTCTCCAGAACCATTGGGCCAGGAAAGAAGAAACTCACATGGAAGCATTCTCAGATGGTGTAGATTCAACTTTGTTCAAATTTTTACCCCCGGTGGTAGGGCGGGCCACAATGGCTGATCAAAGTTTTACATAGGAATATATGGGAAAAATCTTTAAAAATCTTCTTCTCCAGAACCATTGGGCCAGGAAAGAAGAAATTCACGTGGAAGCATCCTCAGGTAGTATTTTGTTAAATATGTCATGAACCCCGGGGGTAGGGCGAGGCCACAATGACTGATCAAAGTTTTACATAGGAATATATAGGAAAAAATTTTCCCCAGAACAGAAAAGTTTTGTCAAGTCAAATTGACATGTAAGCATCAGCAAGTTGTGAAGATTTAAATTTATTCGAATTATGTCGGGGGGGGGGGGGTGTAAGCGAGGGGTCACAATGGGAGTTCGAGTAATCGAGTAATATGTTGGAAAAATCTTAAAAAATCTTCTTTTCAATTATGGCAAAATTATACATGTATGCTTTATTGATATGGTGACATTCTCAAGTAATAGAAAATTCAAATCTTCCAACAAGTAAGCTTTTCAAAAGTAAGCTGATTTGTGTTTTTGAACTAGCCCATGTGCTCATGTGAGCGATGTGGCCCCTGGGCCTCTTGTTGTAAGTAGCTAGAGTAGGGCCTTGGTTGAGCATTTGCTGGACACTGTAATGTCTTCTTTTTTATCATTATTAAATTTTTTAGCTACCTGAGTCGAAGGTTCAAGTAAGCTTTTTTCATCAAAATGTGTACGTTGTTTTTCGTTTTCAATGTCATTGTTGTAAACTTTTCATTTTTCATTTCTTTTCAAGAACCAATGGATCGGTGTTAACCGAAGGTGCATAGAGTATCCGTTGGAAAAAAAAATAATAATAATAATGGCATCTTTGATCAAGAACCACTTATCATTGTGTTAATATAATTTTGTTCAAATCATTATATATATATATATATATTTATCTATATATATATATCTTTATATATATATACAAATATATATATTTATCTATATATATGTTGAAATCTCCCTCGTTCAGTGGTAGGAAGGGGTCAAAAGGGTCAACAGAGTTCTACATGGGAATAAACACGGCAAAAATCTTTAACAATTGTCTTTTCAAGAACAGCAAAGTCATGAATGATTGTATTTTATATGGAAGCGTCTTCAAATAGTGTAGAATCGAATTTGTTCAAGTCATGACACACCCGGGGACCACCGCCGTGGTCCAAATGAGAACATCTTGAAAAATATTCATCAGTTTTTATTAGATATATTTATATATACGGGACTTATATCTCTCAGCTGATTCGATACGCGAGAGCATGCTCTACGTATGAACAATATCTAAAATGAGGTACTAGTAAATTATTGAAAAACAAGTTGCTATAAAACAAGAATATCATCCGTCTCGTATAACGCCATCGGTCAACATTTCATTAGTTCTATGGTCGATGCAATGACCTTGCCGACAAGTTTTACAGTTTATCATTTAGTGAAATGCTGACTGCGTGGTATTTTCCATACAACTTGTGTTGTCGACGGATTTTTTCCGTTATTTCCCATTCATGACAAGTAGCCCACGCCGGGTGTGAACGGTCGGCAGGGGATACTCACTCTTCTATGGCACCTGATCCCACCTCTGATGTTTTGGAGGACCGTGTTTGCTCTACTCCTTTTCTGTATTGTTTAATGGATTTTTGAGCTTGAATGCTGTTAGTTAATTATCTCCATACCACAAAGTCTGATACCTCTCTTTCATATTTGGATATTTTACTTAAAAAGGACCTTAATGGTAATCTACCAATCAAGCTCTATGATTAACATGATGACTTTTACTTCTCTATCGTCAAATTCGTTTACTTGTTCAGCACTATTACCTTCATTACCTGCATACGGAATTAAAATACAGCTGCTTCTCAGCTGATTCGATACGCAAGAGCATGCTCTACGTGTGAACGATTTCTAACATAATGTAAATTATTGACAAACAAGTTGAGAAAACAAGAGTATCAACAGTCTCGATTAACGTGATCATTTCCGAAATTCTATGATCGATACACTTACCTTTTCAGCAAATACAATTTATCATTTAGTGAAATGCTGACTGCCGTTTTCTATACCAATTGTTAATCCATCATTTATACACTGAATTGACGACGGATTTTCCCGTTATTTTCCTATCATGACAAGGAGCAAACGCCGGGCGTGACCTGTCGGCTCACTCCTCCATGGCACCTGATCTCACCTCTTATGTTTTGGAGGTCCTTGTTTGCTCTGCTCCTATTATATATTCTTTCTTTAAAATAATATTCGATATCTCCATATGTTTCATTTCCGTATATTTCATGGAAAAACCTCTGAATGATATATTCTTCTTCGATAGAATTTTTCATTGATAAGAAATTTAGTCGCAAATTTAAAGATTGGGCTCACTGCGTTTCGGCCATGTAGAGTTGTGTTTATAGTGTCCTTTTCAACTATACTAACATTACCAGTATTGACGTATCCACGTGGAGAGTAGTTAAAAGAACAAATTAATACACACACACACAAGCGCCTTAAAGTCCCTGTAGATCACCTCCAATACAGTTGCGAGTGGATAATTATTTTTTAATTACAATTTAAAGATAAATATAAAATTAGCAGGTGGTCCAAAATTTAATATAATCACAACCTGGGACGTACCCTGAAGCTGAAACATGATCCTGATACTACAACAAAAGAAAAACACAAATCGTAGCTTCACAATGGATTGCTGACTTTCTTTACTGATGCGCAGCAAGTTGGTATAGATGATACAGCAACCATAGAAAGTATAATATTGTTTTTAAAGCATACCGTGTAGTTGGAGTTCCTCGCTGACAACACTTATGTAGTCTTCGGAGACTAATCTTCCAACTAACTACTGGAATTCCGATGGGAACCCATAACGCTCCTCTCTGGCCAGCCTGTTCTTAAATATTCCTCAGAAACAGAATTTATTCAAAAACTTCTACATGAGAAGAAAACACTTGTTGTGGCATCAAACTTGACTTTCAGATACATATATCAGACGAATACGTTCCATAAATTAACAATGCACTAGTTATTTCCATTCATATAGCGACTCGGTTTACCCCAATGAACTTGAAATTAAAAAAAAAACAATACCACGGAACCAACCCATCTGTTTCATATAAAGATGTTTTACTGAACACAGAGGCTAAGTAAAATTCAATTTATTGTATAACAATCAATTAAGATGACTTTAGCCTTTCCATCATCAATATTCCTTTTTTTATGTTGTAATATTCCGTTAACACCTGAAAATTATGTTACAGTCTTCAAACTTATTCGCGACTCAAAAACGTGATTCGAATACGACTAACTTTTAAAACGAGACAGGCTACTCACACATAGGTTGATCTTACATGGATTCCAACAACCTCGTTAAGAGTCAGCATTTAGCTACTTCAATAATCGTAAAATGACCTTATTAGCAAATGACACCAATTACTGGAGCGTATTCCTGTCGACTCAACAAGGAATGCTTACTCCTCCTAGGCATCTAATCCCACCTCTTGGTTTTTCCAGGTCCCTGGTTGTGTTCTAATCGCAGAGTTGTGTTATTTTTATGAGATCGATCCCTCTTCATTATCTTCGCCTTTTTTCATTAATTCAAAAAATTGAGTAATATGAAATGTTTTTGATAGGGACTTTTAGCTTAACATTACACAGATATTTCTATTTTAACCACTGATATTTGCTGTATAACTCGGTCATCGGAAATTCCAATATCAAATTGATGCAGGTTTTAAAGAGGTCGTGCACTGGAGACCATGATGATAGCAGCATAGATCCGGGCGAGGGTTTTTGTTGACTCTAAAGTAGGCGTTTCACACGATCAGCATTATTTTTGTCATGAAAAGCGCTAATTTATTTAAATTATTAACTGTTACTTTTTAAAGTCTCCCTCTGATGTACAAGGGCGTTGGGGTGCGTTCAGTTCGTAGAATATGGGCTGGACATGTATTGTCAACACTTTTATTTATTACTTTGCCAACAAACAAAAGCCAACTGGTTTTGATTAATTTGTTTTGATGTTTAAAGATTTTAAAATTGCAATAAATACCCTAAAAAAAAAACTGGACAATCCACTTTATTTTTGTCGCAGCACGAGACCTCACTGACGTCACCAGCGTTTTCACTGGATCTGCACGCAATAAACTCCGTTTTTCATTAGCGTATTCAATAAAGAAAGACAAGTCATTTGTAAGCAATAAAGAAATCTATTAAAATTTAAAAGTGATCTTTTAATCTCCACAAACAAAGTACTTTGACATGTTTTCTGTAATTTACATTTAAGACATATAAAGCTCCCCTTTGCTGTCACGGCTCACTGTACATTACAGTTGTTCGCCGTTGCCTGGGGTCATTTTTTCCCATCACCGTTGTCGGTCGTCGGCTGCAGAATTATTCAAACTTTCATTGGATCAGCGTATTCATTAACACTATGCGCGTGCTACAAATTATAATAGGACTTTCGTCGCACTTTCAATAGGGGGAAGTTGATTATATGTTTGTCTACGCTTTTCCTTTATGTTGCTTTGGTTACCAACGACATGTTTCTTGGGAGTTTTGTCCCGTCTTCCGCATGTGTGTTTTCTTTTATAAAAGTTAATTAATTGGTCGTTATCCGTGAAGAAAAAATGTGTCGAAACACCGATTGTCTCCTAGGAGGCGCTTTCTGTTGTGGACTGTTCTAAATACAGCAATCGGGGAATCTGGTCTTTTTATTGACACAGTAGTCTAGTTCTAACGGACCCCACAAGACTTTCTGAAGCTCTTTGTTACAAATAACTTTGAAAGACTTGATCTGATAGAACTGTCAATGGATAACAGCGAAGTGAATAAAAGAAGAAATTTCACTGCGCTTTGATCAGTAGCTTTTGATTGGCCGACATGGCCACTAGACTTCTAATGATTTATTCGGATATTTTTTCACCCTTTCTTTGGATTTTTATGTTGTTCTTAGACTTGGCAACCTGTTTTCCTTCAAATAATGTGAGTATTTTTTTTTTTAAGAAATACATATTTTTTGGAAATGGTTATTTACCATTGCATATTATCGGACTAGTGACTTTATCATTTCTGAGTTAGGGTTTTCTTTCATTCTTTCTTGGTATATTTTTCAACTTGTATATGATTTCTTATAAGGGACACTTCCCCTGACCCGAAAAAAATTATCCTATGATAGATGATGCCCGTCATTAATATACTTTTAGTAAGAAATATAAAAACAATGTCGGCGCTCTCTAGTACCAGTTTATTACTTGTCCTCTCACGGGAATACATTATCATTGTCATTAACGGGAACCAACAGTTTTACACTGGAACGCACTTGACCACCACAGACAAATTAAGTCGGACCCGATGTCAATGCCTGACCACCATTTGGGACCCATCCTTTACATGTAGACAAACAAAAAAACTGGAATTCTTTATATCTATGTCCAACTTGCAGAAACATCATTTATCTATTATTTTGATGACAATTCTGATTATGCAGGGACTTGTAGATATTTACTATTAAATGTATTTTGATGATAGCAATTTTAATGAAAAAATTGGATTAAATGAAATAGGATTTTCGAAAGGTTTCCTTTTTTTTTTTTTTTTTTTGCTTGTCAATATTTCTGGTTAATAAAAAAAAAATTTCAGTGACTTTCAAAAACGATGCTACGTGCCTGTTATGAAATGAAAACGGTAAATAAAAGGAATAGTGATCGATCTATTAAAAAAATCTATAAATAATACAGATCTGAGAAGAGGGCAAAAACACGGAACCCTGGGGAATTCCAGGGGTGGGATCAGCTGCCTAAGCAGAGTAATCATCCTTTGTCACATGACCTGTCACACCCGCTGTTATACTGTCTTGATTTTTATCATGCAGGATGTCCTGCTTTTTTTCCAAATTGTCAGCAACCTGTTGTTCAATGTACATCAGCTGATTTTCTAGCGCTTGAACACCTCTTGAATTCATTTATTCTACTTATTAATCTTGAGAAATTCAACAGTTTTACCAAAGTGACATTTTACTTCACTATGAACTTGACATTTATTGAAAATGACATGGAAATTTTAAGATCTTCCGTTTTGTTGTTTTTTACTTTCTTTTTTTGTGATAGGATTTGAATGTATAATATAAACAGATCACGAATTTCAAACAAAAAGATCTTGTCTTTAAAATAATGACACAGGTCTTTGTCAGAAACACGTTTAGGAATAAATCTAATGAGACAAAAACGAACAAACATTACAAAGTCATTCAAAGACTTTCATGCGCATAAATTTGTATAGAAGAAAACAGAAATGAAAAGTAAAAAGTCACATTTTAATATCATATGTATGCAGCGTATTGTTTGATTGCAATGTCTATACAATTAGTTGAAGTATGCAGTACGTCTTTTAGTCAAAAATCTTAACCTTTACGGAGAAAAAAAAATATTAAAAATCACATTTTGCGGGTTTTTTTTTTTCATTCCCTTTTCTTACTTTAATGCATTTTTTACATGAAAGTAAGAGAGCATCAAATGAAATTAAGCTTATACTGGAGTAGTAAAAATAAAGAAAGGAAAGTTAAACATACTTTTAATATTTTGCAACAAATATTCTTTATTCCTATTAAAAAAACAAATTAAGGAAGTAGTCGAAAAATACATGCATTACCTTTTCTTAGATGACAATTCATCATTAAATATAATTAGTGCATATTAACATTATAAATAGATGGATATAATTGTTGTGGGACATTTGAAGGATTTATTTGATAAAATTTAAACAGAGGTAGTGTTTTTTGACAGAAGACCGTGTCGAGGATACAAATCAACAAGGACGGGATAAGAAAACAAATGTACTAAAATTCCGAAAACTCTATTTCAATATATACCAAATTTTCCTCTCGCTATTGCCAGAGCAACGTAAGCAGTAATTCATTTTTCAAAAGCTGAACTAACCATATATACATGTATAGCTTCCGAAATACAGTTTCTGCAAATAGGGAATCTAGAATATATAGTGTCAATTTTTAAGAATAAAAATCATTTTTAGGTACGGCTGATTTCACAATTAAGTTTGGACATAAGCTAACAGAATATGTTTAAAAATTATTTAGTATAAGCCAATGAAATAGTAATTATCTATGACATTTTGCTTGCTACAATACTTAACTATTAAAATACATGATTTACATTCTTTTGCTCTCGACTTGAAAACTTCATTTTTTTCAAAACCAGAACCATGGATCATGGTACAAATGAAAATTCAAAAATTTCGATTTGTAGGAATATTTGATGGGAAAACATCATTAAATAAAAATAATATTATATAAATCATTTGATAAACTTTAGCCTCAAAAAATCTTGTCAAAGTTGCGTGTATTAAGCATTTTAAAAAGTGCATTTAGAAGTGCTGAAATTAAAAGGAAGCTTGGCGAAATCTTTATGTAAATAATGAAAAAGTCGAGAACATTTCGCAGGCCCAAATGAACCGGGGGCACATATATAATTTACTAAAGAGCACAAAACTAATTTACAGTTGTGCATCATAATTTGGCCTGTATACTATACGTAAGAATGTCTGCCTCAAATACGTATAACGACCTTTCTGTTTTTGTTTTTCTTGTCAGGAATTTCTGTTAGGTTATGCCCCCTAACTGTAATTGCTTCTTAAGGGCTTACGACTTGCACCAACAGGAATTTTCCCGTATATATTGAGAGGCTACGAGTCAATTTGCTCTGTTTTTTTCTTTCACTGAGTTCGAAAGGAAAGTTGAATAATAAATACTAGAACTATAGGCATTTTCAAAATTAATTTATATGAGAGTACTGCAAAAGAGGTGGAACAGAACTTTGAAGCAATTTTCTTACAAACTGCTCCTGGGAATTTACAAGCAATACTGGCAGTTTTCCTCATTTTTCATTCCGCATGCTTCGAGTCGGTTAGTGTCATTTACATAATGACTTAAATTGCAAGCGTAAGCAATTGTAAAAAAAAAAAAATCCGGCTGCAACTCCCCAGTCTACTTAATATTATAGCTCCATGCATAGACTTCACAAGCAGCAATGCTCATAGTTCTATTGTTGTTCCTTAAAGTAATGCATAAAATGGCAAATTACATTATAAACTACACATAATAAGATTTAAAATCAATGTACCCGAAATCAAAATACAATTTCTGATTCACTAAAACTGTATCAAAGATAAAGTTAGGTTTTATTCTATTTTGCACGCCGTAACTAAAGAAGTACTAGATGACTGCTAACAAGTGAAATGTGCCTGTTATGAATATACCCCTTCTATAAAAGTCAAGCAGAAATTTGCGATATATATCTTGTGTTATAGAAAGTTTTTTTATAGCTTTGAAATAATAAAAAAGATTTTGAAAAAATTTAAAACAAAACTATGAAATAGCTATTAGGGTCCTACTTTTTTTTTAAAATAAAAAACCAGAGTGAAGATAACAGTGATCGATATCAAATATTGATAATGATAAATATTAATACAAATATGTGCATAAAGACGGTCTCCCAGAAAATCTAGAGGTGGAATCAGGTGGCTATAGGAGGAGTAAGCCTACCCTGTTGACGAGCCACACAGCCCTGAGTCCTACGTACTGCTCAAGTTGACGAAACACTAGTATTAATCAGTCAAATTTAGAATGAAAACAAATGTCTGACAATTTGTGTGAAACATGTGAGTGAAAATACGACGCAATAATAGGTGATATTTGCTAACAAGAAAATTATAACGGCTTCTTAGACTTTGCGAAGTACTAACTTTAAACAAGGCTGTTGATATCCCTGTAACGTTAACTTATCTGGCAGTAGCCTTTCTCGGTGTATGATCGTACTCAGCGCATGCCCTTTGAGTAGAAAATGATTTTGAAGGATATGAATACCATAAACAGGTGATAGGGGAATATTACTTCATAAATAAGGAAAGAACTTTATTCGGTAATAACCAATATTTGCCCCCCAAATCAAACTTTGATGGAGATATATTTAATTAAGTTCTTAAACAGGGGAGTATATGCTGACTTCAACGAACTGAATATTTTCATAAGTAATGACGTCATATGTACGTAATGACGTCACAAACATGACGTAATTTCAGTTTTCTATGAATTTTACAGAAAAATGTACATATTTCGTCGATATTTTGGTGTGTGTTCAGGATCTATTTTGATATAATGTGTAGAATGATAATATCAATGAAATATGTCAATATTGATCCTGCAACAAACTTGCGCCAAAATTTTAAAGCTAAAATTGTTGAAATTTTGTCCAATTTGTCCTCTTTCTGAAAAAAGATATAAAATCGGACTAGTTTGTGACGTCATAAAGACAAAAAATTGTGAATACACTGCTTAGAAACTATTATATTTTCTGTTAATTTATATTTCTCATACAATTTATTGAGTTCATCACATTTCAGGAAGTTTTCAAAATTTGACTTTTGTGGGGGCAAATATATGCAATATACCGCATATAGTTCTTTGAATTGAAAAGCTGAAGTCGTCTCGTTTGTCATACAATTAAGCTTTTATATGGTCTTTATAGCTATAGTCAGTAATGCATCCCAATATAAAAAATGTTTATCAGAGACGAGATTGGTGACCTTCCGTTAATGTGTGGGGTCTGTGGGCCCTGGGTATATGAGGCGCCGTTTTGGTATTTATGGCAAAAAGTTATATCACCTATTCAGAATCTGAACGGGTAATATCACTAATTCGAATAGATGATATCACTAACTGAATAGGTGATGTCACCTTTTTAAAAAGGTGATATCACTTTTGGGCAGTAAATGCCAAAAACTGCGCGTCATATGGGTACGTTTTTCTTTTTAAATTGATTTATTAAAAATGATTATTTGCGGTTAAATTAAGAATCACTTATATAATATTTGTGATCGCGAGATAAGACCAGATGCGCAAAAGAGCATGGTTATGACGACCAAAATACGTACTTCCAGGGGAAGGAGCACAGATATTTACATTTTGTTAGTCAATACCTTTTGTTTTTACTCCGTTTGATGAGAAATCAAATTAATTCAATGTGGCTTCTTTAGTCCACTCTAGCTTCATAAGAATAATTAAACAATTGTTTTTACTAAATAAACGTACAAGATCCTGATTACAAAGATGATATTTGTGTATTTTTTAATGAAAATTAATATTTAAAAATTCAATTATATTTCTTCATTTTGAGGAACATAATAAAACAAAATGATCTTCCGTTTCAAAGATTGTTAAAGAAAGCGACATTTTACTTGGCCTGTTATGATATCCTGAGGCCAGATGAGCTATATGATAAAGTTTAAACATACGTTTAAAAATAAATATTCATTCAATGATTTAAGTCCAGTGTAGCAAAGATCTCAGTATCTTGATTATAAGAAGTGACTCTTCATGATCTATACATCTTCAGTTTTCTTTCCTTTTTTTTTCGTTTTGACCCGAGGTTTCTTTGATTATTCTTGCTGAAAATACACGACAAGTTCATTAATATTTATAGCATTATAAACATTTATTACTTCAGACTTACAAATAAATGAGAATAATAAGTGACAGGTAGTCTTTGTTCAACTATGCATGTACATGGTTTTTACGGCTTCGAGGAATTTGGTTTTAAATTTTTGAATTAGAACAAGTTGTACCGACTGTATCTTATACGAGTTTTCCTTTGGCACTTGAAAATTTTAAGAGTCTATTTTACTTCTGACGTATGATATACAGTGTAATTATTTGGAGCAGTGTTTTGGCAAGTACAAATTTCTTCAGAAGAGAATGTTACTGTACAAGAATGACTTTGCAATCTTTTCCTCCTTTTCCATTATTTTTTTTTCCTTTTTCAGAACATTCTTTACCAGGAAAAAATAATGTTTAAATTCGCTTTCTATATCGCATGGTATTGTAGAAGGTTTTAGTACGAGTTTGAAAAGTTAAAAAAAAAAAGCAAAATTTATATTATAAAAAATGTATAAATTGGTAATCATGATTTTTTTTCTTTTAATCTAAAATGAATGATATATTTAAAAATACATGTGTCTCAAGATGTTTTGTGTTGCTTTTGCGGTTTTTTTTAATGGTTTTTTTTTTTTTTTTTTTTTTGTGGAAAAGTTCAAGAGCATTATTTAACAAAGGTTTTGCCGATTCATGGACATAAAAATACATAATGCTTTGATGGAGAATGTACTCTTCCATCCTGTCATTTAATAATAAAAAATATTATAAAAAAACAATTTCTCAAAATAAAATTACATTTGCAAATTTATGTTGAATTTCATATATTAAAAAAAAAACTTTTTAAAAAGCTTACCCTCAAAAAAGTTTCCAATTTAACTTCAGAATGGAAATCGTGTAAAAACTTTAAGGAAAATGAATTGCTTATAGTCCAACGTTCAACCTCAGTCCTTGATTGTAAATCATGAACAATCAATTTCTGCACCAAAACTGTAAATAAAATCATAGAGAAATAACTTGGGGTGGAGGGGGTGGGAGAAATTTAGACTGATCTATGTGTACCATCCTTTCTTTTGCAAATCCTGCTAAGACTGTTACACTTTAACAGTATACTAGTATAGAAGTCTAGTACTACAATGTTATTTCTTTGATATCGTTGTTTTCAAATATAAGTATTATCAAACAGGAAGCAAAGACTCGTAAGTAATTTTTGTTAACAACAAACAATGGCCATTCGAATACTATAGTAACTCTTCCTCGGTTAATTAGCCTTTTACCGTTGGTCCTTAAAAAAACTTTAAATGCGTTATACGAATGTTAATTTCGTTAGTGAATGCCAATTTGAATTTTCTTGACTTTGTTTCGAGCAATGCTGCAACGGTATTGGCAGTTCTTCGTACAACGAATTCTGGTTTTGATCGAGAGTATACATAGCTATATAGGCATTCGCCGTGACCAGAATCTGTTGACCTTGTAAAGTACCTTAGAGTACAATCAATGGTAATTTAAGAAACAAAATAATCCAAATTCACGATTCGTCTATTATTTTTTCATAAATACGAAAAGGACATTGGCTAGATTTATTGTTGATAGACATTGGCTTAATTCATTTTCATTTTGAAGGACATTCATTCCGAAAGCGGATGCACTAAATGCAGAATTTTGTCTATTTTTGTATAACTTTGGAAGAACTGATTAGTCCCATCAGTGTCACTGGATAATCTGAAATATTTAGAAGGGACTTGTACATTCTTTGGATTCTCGTAAAATTATGTTAATGTTTAAACTCTGGGGGTTATATCTATAACAAACTGACGTCAAACTGGTAAAAAAATTAGACACAACAGGTGATATATTTCCACTTATTACCATAAACAGTTCCAATACATAATAAATCTGTAGCATTTAGTTGTTATTTATGTACATAAGAAATTCTATGATCACTTTTATTTCTTAAATACTTTCTATCATCAAAATGGTCTTCCAAAACATATCTTAAACATTTCGTACAAATTACCTCATGAATATTAATTAGATAACATGTAAAGCTATTAACCTCGGTTGTGTCAAAATCATTAGAAAAAGTTCATTAGCATTGTAGGAAGAGTTTTCTAAATACTGACATATTCGACACTTATGTCAATTTATGTCAGCTGTGTAACATTATTCATTCTACGGCTTTCAGACGACTGACTTATGACTTGTTTAAATTTCTCAGGAATTCTCTCAAAATACTTAGTAGCAGAGATTAATCAAACACATTTCTTATCATTAAGACATAAAATACAAAGATCTACTCGACTGACGAGTGTCAAAGGAATTAAAATTACATGTATAACCTTTATCAAAATGCACAAGTCTATTGTCTATTTAGAAATTAAGCTCAAAGAATTTCGGAGTCATTTTGGTAGGGTCTGGTGCAACTTCTCTGGCATTTGGCAGACGGAAAACTACTTTGTCAAAAATGCAAGAGAAGATGCATTTTGGTATACTTTGATTATTTTTTTCAATTATCAAAATATAATCTATATCATATATGTGATGACTTTTGATTCTTTTTAAAATGCTTCTTTAAATACTTTTTAAAAGGTTTTTCGACGGCAATAGAATGGATGTAGTTTCATTAGACATGAACAAAAAATGCAAAAAAAAAGTTACTTAACTTTTTTAAAATATATTTTTACAGGCAGGACAACAACCAATTCTTACAGATCATACAATGTGCCGCCAGCCTCTTGGAATGACCTATGACCTTAATGCTACAATGGTCAATTTCACGCTGACTTCAACAGAGGGCAATGCTTCTGATGCACGGCTGTATGGTCCGGAGACTTGGGCCGCCGCGCAGATAGGAGACCACACTTATGTTCAAGTAAGTTTTACCACGACAACTGAAGTTGTGATTCTTATATTTGATTGGTTTGCTTTTGTCACGTGTTAATGGAAAAAAAATTCTACATGTGACATTACAAAGTTTTGTACGATTGCTACAAGTATTTGTTGCCTTTGCTATCGAGCTTATACTTATTAGCATTTCATTAAAGTTTAAAATGTTTTGATTTTATACGACGAAATGGCGAATAATTCAGATGTTTTCTTAGCCCGGTGTATATATGAAATAAGGTACCGTTGAATTTTGATATCTCGAAAACTGATATCCGGAACACGACGGATATGTCGAAGTGATTTTGAATTCAGTGTCACTTATTTTTCGAGCATTTTATTCCGCAGATCTGGATTTTGTTTTCGAGATAATGAAGTTTTACTGTACTCTATTTCCACAGGGTTCTATCATGTTGCCCAAAATTACGTTATATAGCAATGACATCAGAGAAAGACATAAACGTATATAACTGAGATTCAAAGTTTACGAGACAGTTGATGTTTCCCCCAGTCAGTATACAAAAAGATGAAACAAGTAGTCCACAAAATGCGTAGTCCTATAACTAGTAAATTATTAGTTTTGGAAACACGTCGGAACGTAAGGATCAAAACGGCCGTGAAATACACCCACACAGTGTTATATCTGATGTTTTGATAAATTGGACATGCAGTAAGTCAACTCTGCAGCTTTATGTCACGAAGATTCATTCAGAGTAAAACGACAACACGTCACAAATGATTTATAAAAACAAATATACAGAGGCGTTATATTTACAGACTCACGAGACAGTATATAGTTAGGGTCCTCATCCTGTTAATATACCCAGGGCTCTACAACTCCAATCAAAGACCTCAGTTAAACCACTTAATGGGTTGAGAACCATTTTTATCCCTCATAAATTACATGCACGCTGCTTTGTCAGTGGTAGATCCAGGTTATTAGATTAAAGGGGGGGGGGGGAATAGAGAGCAAGAGGTGAAGCCCATGGGAGCTCCAATGTTTCAGTTATTTTAAGAGCAGTTTTGTGAGTTGTTTTAATCTTATGCATGGGATCAATCATTCCCATCAAATGGCCAGATCATTAAATTAAATTTAAAAAAAAAGAATCTATGTGACATTATTAATTAGACATTTTATTTTATTATTTTTTTTGTATAGTTTTTGGCTTAGTCAGACTCAAAGGGTTTTAGCTTAATCAAAAGCCTTGCAAAAACCAAGGAATTGTACTGTATGGTACGATCCTCTCAATTCATGTTGTGCAATTCATATCTTTTTAATAAAGCTTTAATTAAGAATAATTTTTGTATTTAATAGAATTCATCATTGAAAATAGTGCCTTTGAAAGAGACATTTTCCCCTTACAATTATATTTATAGTGTCTTAAAGCTTAGTTAAGGAGCTTACGGTCTGCTCGGCCTTTTGTCATCAATCTATAGGCCCAAATCTTAACTATTAGTATTCTGATTAATTTAAAGAAATTGGTCTTTTTGTGTTCGATGGTAATTTTAACCTACTTCTAAACAAAGAGTGTTTTCATAAATGTGAATTCATTAATTTTTATTACTATTATGAAATAATCAGTCTATTAACCCAATTAAGACTTGAGAAGCAATATAATGAAATATTCACGTTTTATGTCCTGTTGAAGAATAACAAGGAACCATTATAGTTAACCAATAGCTGTACTCCGACGCCAAATTGGATATTAGATGTTGTTGATTAATTTCAGGACGATTTGTTTATTTAAATAATTATTTTAAAAATTTAAGTTTTAAACGAAACACGAGTTGGGGACAAACACCGTTCGTACTGAACGGCCAAGCAGGATAACATGATACAAAAACAAAAAAAGTAAATTAATAATAAAATTTATAAATTTAAGCAACACACTATAAAAATCATACGGTACGTTTTCTGCATAAATTTTCACGAAGCAAATTACAACTCATTAGATTTTAATACAGAGCAATTTTTCTGCATAAATTTTCACGATACAACCTAAAACTCATTTATAGGTAAAAATTTTTTAAATGCACTTCATTGTCTGAAAGCCATCGAGTATTTTCAGCGCGTTACTTAGCCTACAAACATACGTACTTGTTCTTCTCAATTAAATCTTTGATCGGCTACCGGTACTGTATTCCTAGTTCATTATTTTACATGTAGTTTTGTATTGGTAGATTTTTGGTGCAGCATATTTAATTCTTTGTATAAATTGTATGATAAATTAGGAATTCGTATTTTGTGAAGGAAAAACCTGTCGTCTAATGTCTTTCACGCCATATAAGAAACTGCGCTGTCCGTAATCTTACCGTGAAAGGTAGAGTAGCACTCACAGAGGCCCTATAGTTTTATTTTTGTACAGATTCTTCTCAGTGAGCTCAAAAATGTATACATAACTTTCAGATAAATATGGCACAACCAGTTATGGTAACAGGAATGTTCATTCAAGGTGACCCCGAGACTGACCAGTGGGTGACGTCATTCCACGTGACGTACAGTGTAGATTGTATAACCTTTTATCCAGTGTTTGACATTGGTATTAATCAAGTAAGGTCGTCACCTTAAGTAAACATAATCGATTCTGCAGTGATGGATATTTTAGTCTATTTTCTTTGTCTTTCTGGTTTAACTAGTTTCCAATTTTGAATATGAATAATTAAGCATAAAAATTAAAAGCGATTTAATTCGCACGACCTTGAGATATTGTACATTCATTTCTAAAAATCCGTCGTTGTCAATTTAGCAAAACAAGGAAAGATTACATTCACATGATTATTCCCGCCATCACTGCAGAACCGGGAACATCAATCTTCAAGATGGAATATTCAATCAAAATAAAGATTATGTTTTCACCTCACAAATCAATTTTAAAGTTCATCATATTCAAATTAAAACCACATTTTTAGAGATCGCGAAATTCAGCAGTGTTTTACATTGCTATAACGATTTCTTGTGTTATTCCTTCTAGAATTTTGCCGGGAATCTGGACCCCTACTCAGTGGCTGTGATAGAATTTCCTAATATTTTTGTCGCTAGATGTATGCGAGTAATCCCAACCGAACGCCACCGAAATGCTTCCGCGCTCAGGATGGAGGTCATCGGCTGTCGTACGTTTGTTTTAGCATATGGATACCTTTTTTTAAGCTTTACATATCTTATGGTAAAAGTCATCAACACCTATTCACTCAAATAAATATAATCAAGATCACAGCACTACAATCTATTTTTGGTCTTGTAGAGGCTAGTACTTGCATCGGGACACATCCCGTGGATTGGAACGTAGACGCCGTCAAAGACAATATGGAGGTCACGTTTCCCTCGGAAAAAATAATAACAGCGCTGACCATTCAACCCAATTTTCCGAGCGACAGCAAGTTCGCCGTGTCTTACAGCAGATCCTGTGCAGATTATCATCACATAAAGATTTAGATATCTCTTAACGATGGCATATAATTGCTATACCAGCGTATCTTTTCTTACTCCTCCAAATGGTTATGATCATAAAAGGTAAATCAAAGTACATAGCTTACATAAAGATTTAGATATCTCTTAGCGATCGCATATAACTGCTATATAAGCGTATCTTTTCTTACTGCTACAAATGGTTATGATCATTTGAGGTAAAAAAAAAAAGAACATTAGTTCCGGTGTGATATTGTCTCGTGTATGCTGCAGTATCCAATATATTTTAACTAAGAAGTGTTTTAAGAAATAATTGATATTAATGTTCTTTAATTTCTTTTTTGACTGTGTTTTTCCAGGAGTTTACGTCTGTCAGTAATGATGCCATTTTCATTGACCTGTCTCAAAAGCCCCTCCGTGCTTCATGCTTACGTATTACGGCTCTGAACGCAGATATCCGTGACATCACAGACGTTGAAGTTCAAGTCAATGGCTGCGGTATGTGTAAAACAAGTTTGCTTAAGAGTTACAGTCCCTTAGTGGGACTTATTTTTTATAGCCTGAAAAGCATGCTACACGGGTGACTGTTTACATGTAGGTCGATAGACCTTTTTGTTCAATTTATAATACTTTTTTAGGATTTTATGAGTACGAAGCTCCGTTTGAAAGTTGTGGAAGAAATCGGTATCAGAGTGTTCGAAGAGAAAAACGGGTAATTGGAGGTTACCACGCGTCCCCGGGGGAATGGCCTTGGCTGGTGTCCCTCCACTTCATGCCGTATCACGCATTTACCAACCTGTCCCGCCTCCCGCATCTCTGTGGGGCTACTCTCATACACCCACAGTGGGTGCTGTCAGCTGCGCATTGCTTCAGGTACTTCTAGCAGATATTGACAAGATCGTATCTGTACCTATCATAAGCAAGAAATAAGAATTTTAATATTTTGAGCAGTTTTTTGGAAAGATCAGTTTAAATGTGTTTATTTTTTAATTTTTGCTCTCTGTACAGTGAGGAGGTGGGTGAAGGGTTGTCCTTGGCGAGGAACTGGAAGGCTGTGGTTGGAGAACACAACCAGATGGGGACAGATGGTACAGAGCAGATTTTGAATGTAGTCAGCATACACAAACATCGCCAGTTCTTCATACAAGGTATTTCAGATTTAAAATAGTAGAATTCTTCATATAGCTTTTCCAAATAACGTGTTTATCACGTAGAATGAAGGTTTGTATCCATTTAAAAAGTTTTTTTTCCCGTAAAACTGAGGACTTTATGGTTATTGATTTGATTTGAAGCGGATTACCCGATTCTTCAAGACATTGCTCTGCTCAAGTTAGAGAGACCCGCGGTACTGTCTGATTACGTCAACGTTATATGTTTGGATGCGGACAACTCTTTTCCTCCCGGAACTCCTTGTGTAGCCGCAGGATGGGGACAAAACAAGCTAGGTGAGCATAAAGTTTTTATTTCTAATATAATTGAAGGAATATGCCATTTTAAAAAAAAATTATTGAAAAAGACATTTTTGAGAAGGAACTGGTACGCCATGGTATTTTTTAAAATTATTTTAGAACACCATTATTTCACCTCTGACATAAGACATTAGTTTATGCATGTTAAGTCGTAACTTTATATAAAACATTTGTACTTTCATATTATATAAAAAAAAAAAAAAATTCGCATTAATACTGAAGAAAGAACTACGCATGTTTCATACTCCTACATTTTCTTTTTGTCAAATGGTATTCTGAATCGGTAAAATTATTTTGTGTTTAAGGAGGATTATCGGCACTGGACTTTTTATCAAAACGGAGTAGGTCACAGAAACAAAACGCAAGATTCATACTGCTTTTTTAAAACAAAATTTTTCACACATACGACCTGCTAAGAGGAGCATTAGACTGACCAGGGCTCAACATTATATTCTTTTGCCCATTTGATGTTTCAAATTACTAGTATTTGATGTTTGAATTTTTAAAAAATAAATCAGTGCTTTATCATGGATAGAAAATAATTTTCTTATTCACTATCCTATGACGGTAGAACAGTAACTTGTCCTATCGGGCAAGATTGTCTGGAAATTGGATTGTCCGATCAGAAAATGAAGTTAATGTGAGCCCTGCTGTCAGTGTCAGTTTATGGGATCTTCATTCATTTGATGCTTGTGCTTACTTTCTGCAATTCTTTACATACTGGAAACCTTTATTTCTTAAAAATTAAAATGTGAAAGTTTTCATAATAATTTTATTTTGATTTTTTTTTTATTTAAAGAGGGTGTTGCAGTTCTTTTGTTATTTTCCCTAAATGTGTAGCAGATTAAAAGAAGAATTTTTATGTTGCAGAAACTCATATTAATTTTTTTCAAATGTAACAATATATAAAGCACAACGAGAAACAATAATTGGAAGGTGTATATTGACTTCCAATTTGCTATTAAATGATGTGAAAATTAGTCTTACGCCAAAATATATCAGATTTTCCCTTTTTTAAATAGGGAATCCCCATTGTTCTGAAAAAGTGCCTCCTTGAAACAAAATAATTTTGATACATACACAAAGAGGTAGGAATTTTCTTCAAAACTGCCATTTACGATTTTTGTTTCAAAGAGGCACTTTTTTGAAAAACTCAAAAATTGAGTAAAAATTATTCTTCAAACGAAATGCAAAATGTGTACGTTAAAAACACTGCAAAGTCATCGTGTCCGAAATGGTCTAGTGGATATGCTGGTGGGCTTCCAACTAGTACTTTTACCAGAGAATGGGTTCGAATCCTGGTATGGATCATTTTTGCATATTTTTTTGCATATGTAATGGTAGAGCAATGAAATTATATATATTTTGAAAGAGAGAGGGAGGGGGATGTCAAGAAGTTAATTTTAAATAACTAATCTATATATTAGAAATGCACGATTAAATTATTTTCTTTGATATGCTGTGACTTAAAACTAATGCTTTATTTAGTTTTGTCTTGGAAAATAAAGTTACTGTATTGTTTAAATAATTGATCTTTTTACATACTGTAGTTATTGCAATTTTGGTCTCTTGTTAATGCCAAGATTTGATTTGAAACAAATAAAATGTCTTGGATATAGCACCAACAGTGTGATTATGGGACGCAGTTTTATTTCATAAAAAATATTTTCGCACGATGTATACAGAATATCTTTCAAGATGCTGCTTTAGCCATTGTGCTTTTTGTTGTTCCAACCTTTTTCGTGCAAAATGGCGACAGTGTTTTGCTGTATCAAGCAGGAAATACCCGCCGTAAACATTGTCCTCTACGTAGCTGTATCTATATTTAGACATAACGAGGGTATTTAAATGTCCTTCTCGATATATAGGGAATAATCGCGAGTTTCTGCAACACCCTCTTTCTGACAATATTTTTCCAAAAAAATTAAAAGTTACTTTTCCAATATATTAGTACATGAATATCAAAAAGATTTAGACTGTTGGTTAGTACATTACGGATGTTTTTGAGGAAGGAAGTTGCAGACTTCAAGACGCCTGCTTCTGTTTACATTTTTAATTTTCAAACAAAACATTTTTACACTTTATCCACAGATCCAGCAATTAAAGGTACAATATAGCTGTTAACTATTCTGTGTTACTAATAATCAAATCACTCTTTATTATCGTGCGTCTCTCATTGGCTGATAGAAAAACCACAATGTCACCTAACAAAAAGAGTTACATGTATGCAAACAATGTGAAACGTTTTCCTATTTGAATATTGTGAATCAAAATTAAAGTATAGTACTAATATATAGATTACACGGAAAAAGGAAATGTACATCACGTATTGGAAACGTAAACACAAGAAAAGTGTCATTTACTTTTTAAATCAGTTTTATTTCATCTGTGTGCTCGACATGGATTCTTTATATGTTTGCACTGTCAATCTGTCAATTGTGAGCAAGCAACGTTTGTAAACTGTGTATCAGTTCTTTGAAGATAGATCACGCAAAGAAATTCATGTCCGCTTGTTGCTACGGCCACACATTGTTGCTATGCTGTAGGTGCACTAAATGTCATTTGCACTACGTCACAATTATGTAAACCAGCTCGCATTCGGTTCAAGGACTAATAAAAGGGGAAAAAAGTGGATAAAAAGAGATTGAATTCCGAATTTATCAAAAAATTATCATAGCATGAAGAGATTTCATTCCTGTTTATTTTATGGCAGAGTGCTTTTATTTCTTCTGGTGTTAATGCCAAATAATTATGAAAAACACGCTCTTTATCTTAATGTTCTCTTAATTTGGCGGGAAAATGTTTATGTAGTAATTATCCATGTAATGAAATCTGATATAACAGTTTTATGACTTCTATTTTTGATATCAAAATTGGAAGTATTTAATTTGTCGTAAAATGCTAAACTAATGTCCTTTATCAGAATTTCCCACTCCATCATGCGGCAGTGATTGCTACACCAGAAAATTATTCATATGTACACAAGAAATAAAAAACATAAAAAAAACATTATCTGTCATTTAGTAATAAATGATTGCACATGGGCACTGGAAATAACAGTAACTATGATAAGCATATTTAACAAAAATTATTTCAAAAAGATAATTCACTGTTTTGTCACATGTAAGCCTGTTTACCCCCGACTGTATATGAATAAAATTTGGTAAAGAAAGGAGTTAGAACCTAACACCCACACAACATATCAAATAGGATTTTCGAGTTTGACCAATATTTTTTTTTACTTATCAGGTTTTTTTTTCCAGGTAAGCTAAGCTAATATCCCCCCTCAAAAGTGTTCTTACGTCCCTGTATCAAAAAAGCTCCAGATACGTAAAATTCTTGAACATCGTTGAAACGGATCTAAACTTAAGTATCATGGTCTTAATAATCTTAAAAATTCTTAACTGCAGAACTGTAGAACTGTAGGTCTTCGGAAAAAATGTGTGGCCCTTTTTGACCTAAAATGCAACGTGCCTGTTAAAAGTGTGTGTGTGTGTGGGGGGGGGGGGGGGGGGGGCCCGGTTGGGCGCGAGTGTGTGAAAATACATTTTTTCCGAAGTCCTACAGTTCTACAGTTCTGCAGCTAAGAATTTTTAAGATTATTAAGACCATGATACTTAAGTTCAGATCCGTTTCAACGATGTTCAAGAATTTTACGTATCTGGAGCTTTTTTGATGCAGGGACGTAAGAACACTTTTGAGGGGGGGATATTAGCTTACCTGAAAAAATTAAAGGGGTAAGTGGAAGTGTATGGGGAAAAAAGTGATCCTCGATCTTACAAACCCCCCCCCTCCCCCACGAAATAGGATTGGACACATTTTCCATTTTCCTTTTTTTTTTTTTTTTTGCTTGTCAAGTTTTTTTTTTGGTAGATTTGAATTTTTTTCTTTTCACTTAGCCCCCACTTTCAATTTGCTTCCGACGCCAGTGAACAAGGCACATTTGATTTGCATATAGTGTGTATAAAAACGTTAATATACAAACTTAAAAACAGTAAATTAAATGCAATTTTGTAGTTTTGTAACCTCTTATTTGAAGAAAGTATGTTGTCAAGGCAAAGATTTTTGCCTAAAGACCATTGCTAAAGTGTCTGTCGATTGCCAGTCTTTCTCTTCATCTTCGAAAAATATTTTTTTAAAAAAAAAAGGTCGCCATAAGTGTGCTTGCAATTTTTATTCTTACCGTACACACGTTCAAGCCAGTGGAGCAACAGTCCTATCAGAGACCACCGGTTATGAGAACTGGTCTTTTAAACCTCTATGGTTTCTCTGTTTCAGTGGGTACAGGCGTCAAACTTCCTCTTCATGCTGAAATTCCCATCATTCAGCCCCAGGACTGTGACGACCGCTACAGACGTCTGCCGGCCGATCACTTTGCCAAGGCGGCCGTCTCTATACAAGATTCTGTGCTCTGTGCTGCCACGGAACAAGGCGGAAAAGACTCGTGCTGGGTAAGATAAAGAACATGTTCCGTATTTTAGCTGGATGCAGCATCCGCAATCCGTGCAACAGGAACTGGAATGAAGAATATTATTGACGATTTTTTTTTCTTTTTTAGGGAGATTCCGGTGGACCTCTTGTGTGTCGCCGAGGTGATCATTGGACGCAAGTAGGAATTGTGTCGATTGGCTTAAATTGTGGTGACGTCAACTTCCCGGGAATATACAGTAAAGTTTCTTACTACATCGATTGGATATCCAAAACCATTCGGGAGTTCTCAGACAACAACATTTTACCGACTTGGCTGGTCGACCATCGAAACCACCCTTGAACAATTTATAGTAAACAAAAATGCAAAAACTTTGTGAACATTTAATGAATGACACAACCTGTTTGATATCGAGTTTTATAAAAAAGAATAGTACTAAATTCTATTTTTACTATTAAATCACGTTTCTGTGACCTCTGCGAAGTTTATTGTTTCCCTTCTTTGCTTCATGAAAAGAAAGAAGTGCTTGAATGAGACATAAACAAGAATAAGGAGTGTTCGATAAAGCAGCATACATTGACTGTATACTTGGAAGACACAAAAGGATCGTGAATTCCTGGTTTGCTCGGGCTGTGCTGGTCTACAGGATCTTTCCTGTAAAATTATTTTCTCCACTGATATTTTATGTCACTTGCTTAAATTATGTGCACATTATATGGCGAACTATTTGCGTGTTCTACCTCTGTTTTTAAGATGGTGTTTATTCCTTCGACTTCCCCCTTTCTTGTCTCATTATTATGTGAGTCACAGCGTGCTACGTTCAAGCGCTTGATTGAAGCTTGAACATTTCATTGTGATTTTAATTTTTTACCTCTTTAATGTGCCTCTAGTCTTTTTTCATGTGACTTACGTATAAAACATATATGTAAATATATTGAATTAAATTATTTTGATTCTCATTAAATTCCTCTCATTTTGTTTCTCAAATTATGGAACAACTTTTCTTAAAGATTGAACATCTCCAAAGGTTTAACAGCCATATTTTATCATATATGTGGATAAGTTCTTAAATTTATACCACCACATTTTTCTTTGAAAATAGGGGGAATGTATAATGCAATGAAATTATGACAGCTTTTAAAATAACTAACATTTCAAAGTGACTTCCTCTTCCATAGTATGACAAACAATATAACATTTATTTTCATCGCATTTTCCAACACTTTAACTATGATTTGACAGCTTGATTAACACAATGTTTACCTCAGGAAACCGCAACTTCACAAAGACAGTGTGTAGTAAAGATGGGGTTGTCCTTTGTCTGATCACTAGGTGGAAAAAATACAGTGTATAATGATTTGTTAAATATATTTTAAGAATCTTGTTAAGTGTAAGCAAAAATTTATAAGCACATGTTCTGTTTTTTATGTGTTAAAAGCTCTATTAATAAAAAATGATATGGTCATTGGTTCTTTACTAGTATTTAAGTACATGTGTGCATATATTAAAAATATTAATTTTATGCTGTGTGCTTTTCAAAAACATATACGTACTGAAAGTTCAAATATTTTGCCTATAATATGGCGCTACATGTGTTTATTTCATTGAAAACTACTTAATAGTACATGGTGTTGCAAAAGTATTATCAAGAAAACCACGATATAGATTTTTTTCAAAAATATAAAAAGACAACCAACTTTAAACTCTCTCTCTCTCTCTCTCTCTCTCTCTCTCTCTCTCTCTCTCTCTCTCTCTCTCTCTCTCTCTCTCTCTCTGTAAACTCAATTATCAATAAGAGGTGAATTAATTACTCCTACTCCCCAGTACTCCCTCCCCTCAGTTTCGCAAAATCGCACTGAGGAACATTACATGTCATTTGTATGGTGGCATATTTCTGACCCTTACCTGCAATTTGTGTAAACATAAATAAGTGGCAGCATGTCGACATTAATATCTTGCATGCTGAGAAAATTATCATACATGTTAACATAATAATGTTGCATCTTATTTATGTTAACATGCAACATATTTTATGTCAACATGCAAAATTATTAAGTTAACATGCAAGATAATTATGTCAACATGCGAGATATTTATGTTGACAAAAAAGTTGCATGATAACATAAATAAGTCGCATGTTGACGTAACTGAGTTGCATGTTAACATACATGTAAATAAGTCACATATTTGACATAAATAAATTGCAAATTAACATAGATAAAATGCATGTAAACCAAATTACCTTGCAAGTTGACAAATAGTTGATAGTTGATAAGTTGATAAATATGTTGCATGAAAACAATTATCTTGCATCTTAACAGAAAGAAGTTGCATGTCAACATAATGTCGCATCCTGTATCATTGAGGACAGATACTGGCGTTAGTGAGGAAATTTACTCGTTTTAAAATTATTCTCTTTGGAACTTGCATGTTCACATAATTTTCTTGCTTGTTGTCATATTTTTCATGCATATTGACATATTTTTCATGCATATTGACATATTTTTCATGCATGTTGACATGATTTATTTTGCATGTAGGGTCATGGGGAAGATGTAATACCTTAGTTCTAATTTTTATCCCTTACAGTTTACATGTATTGTAGTTTCATATGAAAAGCTGTGGTAGCATATTTCTGCTTACTACATGCATGATAAATTATGTCAACATGCATTAAAAATATGTCAACATGCAAGATTATTAAGTCTTCTTGCAAGAAAATTATGTTAACATGCAAGTTGCCATCTTATCAAAGAGTGTAATTTCAAAAGGGGTGAATGGCATATTTGTATATAAATCCCTATCTTAACTTTATCAAAGGTGAAAAATATATTTTTAATCTAATTCTGCACATGTACTTGTATCTACTAGTGTACAAAAGTGATCTGTCAGCAGACATTAACAGTCTACAGATCCACATGCAATAATTCACAAATTATGCAGGAAAAACGTTCATTTCTTTTTATCATTACTGTCAAATATGAGTCACTTTCAATGAGTAAACGCAAGCTACGTCAGAGAAATTAAAGGTGCATAAAATGGATACAATCGAAATGCAAATTATGCATATATGCAAGTAAATGATCGTTGCAAAATTTCTTTTTGTAGGAAAATAGGAAGAAAAGATTAATTAATTGAAAAAAAAAATCAACATGGAGTAATCGTTCCCCACTGATGGTCAGTGAAGGAGATTTTCCATACATAAGCACTATCAGAACGTTTCCTTGAAAGTCTTATTGAGGACAATTTATCATTACTAATAAGGAAATGGACAAAAGAATTGATATAGCCAATTAGTGGACTAAAACACAGTATTATAGTATGCATAATGAAATGAATTCTCGTCTACTACACGTCTGTGTCGATTGGTAAAAAAATCACTGTTACCTTAGATCCATAAATTCACTTACAATGGAATTCTCTGGGGTTGTATACATTGGAAGATTTAGTTTAACGAGAAAATGTATGTCATACCAGTAACCCCCCTAAATTGATTAACATCCGATTTGAATATTTGCGGTTAGCCATAAAATAAGTCGCAGATTCATTTGTTTTCAACAACCAGTGATAAGTCTTTTTATTTTCGTTTTTCTTTTTCTTCTTGCAATTATGTAATTCTATCATTTAATAGACTCTTAAATAGTTTTGACGGAAGCTTAAATCTGTCACAATACACGTTTTCAACTATAATTTGGACAGTTCATACATATGTAAGGCAACCTGTTTAATACTTAGATATCTCGCATACTTCGTAAATGTCTTTAAATTACCTTTGCTTGTTACACTATTGCACTTTTGGATATACATTTATTCGTAGAATGAAACAAAATAAATTAAATTTTATGCAAGATTTATCTGCAAAACTCCTTTTCAGTTCCGTCCTTTTATGTTGTAGGCGCTACAATGCCTATATTGTGTAAAGGTAATAATAACGCAAAATGTGAATGTAATCATTTTGCATTGATATTTGCAATAATTCTATTTTTGTCCAGATATCGATATTGCTCTTCAGATATTGAGATTATTTGTAGATAAAATATACGTGAAGTCATCAGGCGCGGATCCAGGATTTGAAGTTAGAGGGGGCGCCAAAAAAATAGGCAAGGGGTTTTATGCCCCCAGTGGGTCCAGGACAAAGCCCTTTTGGGGGCCGTCCTTTTATGCCCCCGGAAGCTACTGGATTCTAGAGATTTTGTAGGGTAAAAATAAGGTCAACCAATGTGAATGTAATATTTTGCATTTTCTAGACGAAACTGTGATTTACGTTAACTTTGACAATTTTAGAGGGGGGGGGGGGCGCGCCGGGTGCGCCCCCCCTTAAATCCGCCACTGGTCATAGTACATTTCCCGTTAAAATCAAACATTTTTTCACTATATTTCATCACTTCTTTTGCATTTAGCACTATGTTCTGCAATGATCCCGACAAAAATACATTGAAGTGCCATGGGGACTATAAATGATCTACAACGAGGTAAATTATTTACAAACAAGTTGATGAAACAGGAATTTCAGCAGGCTCGTTTAAAGTCATCATTTCGGAAGTTCTATGGTCGATACAATGACCTTGTCGGCAAATACAATTTATCATTGAGTCAAATGCTGACTGAAGTTTTTCATACTAATTGTTAGTCCATTATTTATACACTGAATGGACGACGGATTTTTCCGTTATTTTCCGATCATGACAAGGAGCACAAGTCGGGTGTGACCGGTCGACAGGTGATGCTCACTCCTCCATGGCACCTGATCCCACCTCCGATGCTTTGGAGGTCCGTGTTTGCTCTGCCCCTATTTTGTATCGTTTTATGAACTTTTGATCTGAAATACTGTTCGTTATTTCCATAAGCCTCAATCAATAGACATTTACTGATATTTGACTCCATTTCAAAAGATTTGGATTTGCTCCTGGTGCAAAATGCAAAAGAAAGAAGACTAAAAAATATTAGAATTTCGGAGTTTCTTGTTTGATGAATAATTGCATATTTCTCGCTATTGTAGTTCAAACCTTTTCAACACAAATCAAAG